>NC_086330.1:20184470-20784470 GCF_032445375.1 Bacillus rossius redtenbacheri | reverse complement strand
CGTACTTAACGTGCGCGCGTTTGAAGTTATACTTACTTTGCGTGATAAAAATTTATTTTTTAATTTTTCATGCAAATAATTAATATAAATACACTGATAAGAGGAATAAGGAGTGATATTGTAAATACGTTTGGTAATGTATGAATTCGATCAAATTTTAAAAAAATCCGTAAGCGGGCATACCATAGTTAATGGACCATGGGAAGTTGTGCCTAGTGGTCATAGATGGCAATTAATGTTCAAATGCGATCCAGACGATTTTATTGCAATTTGTTTTTTTGCTCGTCTCCAGTCAAACCCAGCGTGTAACATTATGTAAGATATCTGTATTTAGTATTGGTGTGTTTGCCAAGTGATATACTGTTCCCGCGATGATTATTTCCAGTTTCCCTTTTGTGTGTGTACCGAGCAGATGTAAAGTACTTTGGTAAACATTATCATGGCAATATAATAAATTGTGGCCGTAAAACACGTCAGAAGCGCAACTTCGCACATTAGAGGATGGGAAATGTTAAGGGTACTCTTATATTATTTTGAAACACTCGTGATCACGCGTTGAAAGTTGACTTTTACTAGTGTATGTTCATACCTTCAATGGAATCTAAGAAAAAATCAAATGGGTTTATGATAGCTAAAAATATGTTTTATAACCCTATTGTTAATGTTCAACATATTGTCACAATTGTAATTCTAACAACCGATCCAACCTACAAAGTATGAGAAATTATGTAAACCAAAAGTATTTGAAAGTATATGAAATCATACGGTTTTGCGACCATAAGTAACCCCGCGACATTGAGCAAAATTCGTGTATCGTACCATCGAGATATCACTCACCGGCTATCTCTCTCTCTCTCAATTTTTTCTCCTTCCACGTCAATTAGAAAGTAACGCAAACTTTAAAGGCAAGAACCTCGTATGACCAGCATAATTTCAAAAATAAACAAACACTACGCACGTTAGATATAACTAGATTAACAAAACTCGTAACTGCATTCTTTTTTTTAACTTTCGATTAAATATTTTTTTTTAAGACCAAACATTTAAATATTTTTGTTTAACCCTTTATTCTAATGTTAACAGTATACCCAAATAATAAATGTACACACTGCTACACACAAATAAAGTGTGAGCATACAATAGCTTACCGCAATAATTTATATATATATGTGTGTGTGTGTGTGTAGGTGTCTGTGTGTGTATATTTTCGTACCAAAAAAGCAGCATTTGAAAAGAAATATTTTTTTCTATTTCATAACCTAATATCTTTTCAATTTCAAGTTAACTGAGAAAGTTTATTAATTTAGGAATCTCATTAACTTCCTGTACCTATCTCAAAATCTGTAGATCATAAGGAAAGGTAGACTTAATACGGGATAGTTTATACTTATTTAAATTTACATTTATTAGTTTTATTTTCCAATAAATATTTATGTGTTTTTTTCAAAAAATCCAAAAATTACCTTTTTAAAAATAATTAATATTTAAATATTTTTTTTATTGAACGTAAAAGCAAATTGTTATTTCCTTTTAGTAAATTCTTATTTTTTAAAATATTTTAAATAGATAATAAGTGCTATTTATTATTAACTAAAATTAACAGATTTGTATTTTATTTTTTTGTCTCTTGGTGTTTTCATAAAACGAAACGAACAAAGGGAGACACTTTTCAATCTCTTAAAGGTACTTTTACACTGGACACTCTTGCCATGGCACAAAATCATGTGTCTAAGAAAAGTACCGGACAGTATTTAGACCTGACACACACTCAGAGGAGATATATATTTGCGATAAGTGTCTGAGACTTGCTTTTAGCACATTTTTATTAACCTGCATATAGGCCCACTGAACACTGTAACAAGTGTAAGATGCAGAAATAAAGCTACGAGATAAAATATTGCACTGATGAAATGTAATAAAATGATGTTAGATAAGAAAAATAAATACAAAATGATAAGCAAATGAAACTAACAACCCTCGAGGGTGTATAATATTGTTTAAATGGTTTCCATATTGTTAAAATTGCAAATAATATCATAAAATTACATGTGAAATTCATGTTGGTATTTAGGCATACATAGATTACATTGATACTGAAAAAACGTTTCCAGGGATACAATTGCGCCATTTTGAAACATAATTATTACTATTTCCTTGTCCGAACTTTTTTTCTGGCTTTTGATCTGATTTCACATATTGTATTCTGTCTTAAATATTTATTTGCAACATTGTGTCATATTTCTCTAATCATTTATTTCAAAAACTCATGCTCCTTGTATCATGAACATGCCACAACATTGGCTTCGCTTTATAATCATTTACATCACTCCTCGGCCATCCTTAATTGCCATTGCACTCACAAAAAAAATACTCACGAACTGTCTGACACTTATTCCAAAAGCTGAAAGCCCTTGAACTGAAGCTATAAATATCTTAGATACAAGTATGTATCTACTATTGTATGTGTTTACACTTGACACCAAGTTGCATGCAATAAGTATCTGATATATTGTGGGATGGATGTCAGACGCTCGAGAACCATTTACACTTGAGAGTAAATAGGTCTCGACACTGATCGCAGGAGTTCAATTTTTTTCTCGGGCACTGGGTTTTAGGTTGGTCAGCGTTGACACTTGAGCCAAGAAAATATTGGTATATACATGCGTGTGACATTTAATGTCAGGCATGTTTACACTGGTGATGATAAAGTGTCAGATAGATATTGGGTGATGTAAGTGTCCAGTGTAAACACATATTACTTAAGAGGGCTTAAATGAGGCGACATAATTATTATCTTTGAAAGATTTGTGCAATGGGAGTGCATGACTTGTAAGCTTTTGGACATACACCATTGCTAAACACATGTATCTCTGTAGAAGAAAACTACAAAAAACCCAAAAGACAAAAACACAAATTAAACAAAAACATTGCTGTTGTCAACGGGATATAAACACCACATAATATTCCAAAACAGGAATAGGGTCAACAAACAAAGAAAAACAAAGAAAAATGTACTAAGAGAACGAAAAAAAAAAACGCAAATGATGACAGCACAAAAATATTGAACCCAAAAAAATATTCAATATTCAATATTTTTGTGCTGTCTTCATTTGTGATTTTTTTTTGTTCTCTTCTGTTTTGGAAATTGATTGTGTTTGTTTCGTCTTTTCGTTTTGCCGTGTTTTTGTCTCGTTTCAAATGTGCTGAATTTTTTTTTGGGTTCAATATTTTTATGCTGTCATCATTTGTGGGTTGTTTTTTTTCGTTATCTTAGTCCATTTTTCTTTGTTTGTTGACCCTATTCCTGTTTGGAATATTATGTGGTGTTTATATCCTGTTGACAACAGCAATTGTTTGCTTAATTTGTGTTTGTCTTTTGGGTTTTTTGTAGTTTTCTTCTACAGACATACATGTGCTTAGCAATGGCGTACGTCCAAAAGCTTACATCAAGTCAGGCGACATAATTACTGCACATCGTCTCGTCAGTCACCTTTGACAGAATAATCTCCTTGTTCCTGAAGAGGTGCATCAGGTATCCCAGACCCAGCCCCAGCACGTACGGGCCCATTCTCGCGTACGCTGGAGTGTACAGCAAGTTGAAATGGTCGTAGTACCTCCCAGTCTTCAAGACGAAGTCCGTGCCCCTAGAACGTTCCGAACAAGGACGTAACAGTGTCGTCAGCTTGAGATCAGGTCAAGACAACTATAATTAGACACACGGAAATTTCGCGCATTCATTTAGTCGCAAGTTAGAATGCAAACCTTCACACTCTCGCACTGTGTTCATGATTGGCCCGCAGTTACTTGGACACGCCCCTCTGGGACCGCGAGCCAACTACGCCCATCTAGGACAGAAGTAAGCGAATCAAGTAGTGCCAATTAACGAGGATACACATGCTCTTGCTTAGAAATCAACCAATGGGAAAGCGAACATTGGCTGAGCACACCTATTACCATAAATTCTACTCTGAAGCCAGACGAATCAGCGAAATTTCCGGGTCTCTAACTATAATATCGCGCAATTAGATGCAACCGTAAAAAAGGCGGTAAAATGTTTTCACCATTTGAACGCTCCTGCAGTTAAAGTTTTTTTTTAATAAAAAACCAATTCTGTGTAAAGAATGGAATCAGTGAACATAAAAAGTATTTAAAGTTTACAGTTCCATAATAAGCTAATCATTTTTATGTACTATATGGTACTAATTCGGCAATAAAGGCAAAAATCTTGATTCAATAAATAAATCTTTTAGATGATATAATTTAAATACTTAGAATGCATTATTTGTTGAATCAATAAGTATTTATTCATAAATTTAGACCACGAATACAAAAAAATTATTCTGTGTTTGTTAGTGAAGATTAAACAATTTACACTGCGACAATTTGGATTATTTTTAAATAAATTGTTTTACGGAAACATTAATGCTCTATTATAAATTTTTTATATATTTGGTATATTGCAGCTCTTTCCTTTCAATAATAATTTTATTATTTTAATTAAATGGTGGTATTTATTTGGGGATAATTATTTTCTTCTTAACTTCGTAAAGACATAGCGAAGAATATTTACATAGAATATAAAAGTTAGTTGCACGTTTAAATCTCTATTGTTATTTATTATTCCGGCCTGAAAATAATGATGTAGTTATTTAGTTTTATTTTTAAAATGTGAGTGAGACTTTCAGTACTCACCAGAGGTGTCGAAACATGTAACCCTGGTAACGAGCAACTTCATATGTTCTCATGTTTTTCATGCTGCACATTAACTTATAAGACGAAACTCAGACACTAAATTTAAAATAGAATTGTTTAAAAAATTCCGAGTGTGATAGATCTACAAAAATTTTTCATTTTAGGGAAAAATGGTAAAACCATTTTCCGTTTTTAAAACCTAGTTATAATTCTGTTTAACAAGTTGGTAATAATCTAACTGAAACTAACCCAACCCAACCCACCACCACCCAGATTTGGTTACGCTAATTTATATTAATTTCCTACGGTGTTTCTCTAAGTTAGTGCAATTTAGGAGCTTCAGGTAGTTTCTGAACCGTTATGATGAAGTTATAATGATTTGATTTCATAAAATTTACCGCAAAAAATTATCATGTCCACTTTTAAATCACACTCTCAATTTTCGTAATTTACTTTTGATCATACATAATAATTAACTGTTAAATTCTTTAAAAAAAATTAACATGGAATATTTGAAACCAAGTTGGCGTTTTGCGGTTTCATTTTAAGAATGGTGTTTGTATCGTGTCGTATGTCACGTGTTTGACAACATTGATCTTTGCTCCTCTATTGAAGTTTGCTGTCAAATATAACTTAAAAATCCGGTAATAATGTTTACTTATTTCCCATCTATTCACAAAATTACTTAAACAAAATACCGTGTACCAACATACAGCTAAGATTTTTCCACATCTACAATAATTGTAATATTGTATTCAGGAAGACTGAATGCTCCGGGAAAATTCTGGTTTCATGTAATTGTACTTGTTACGCATTATCACAAATATTTAATCTGTATATTACGTCATTGGTTAAATTTTTCGGGAGCGTACAAAAAATAAAACCTTTAAAAATTATTATAGTCAAGTGTCTCTAATCCAGAAGCCGGTGTTTCGGCATATTCTGTTATTCAGCTTTATCCTATCCTTTTGCATCTTGATTTTTCGGGTGAATTCCTGGTTGCATTACTGTGTTGCATTAGTTCACTCAGAGTTTACCATTACTGTCAGGTTACAATTTAGAGTCTACATACATAGTGTGTTTCATTTTTAATAGCCTATAACATTTCACATGTTCATATTTGGTATTCCTGTGAAAACGATATTTACGTTCGATAATCCAGAAAATGACATAGCAGTGATGCTATTCGTTGTACAGTTTGGGTTATCAAAGCAGGATCATGTAAAATTGTTTTTTTAATCATTTCTACAACGAAGACCTAAAAATCTAATTAAAAGTTTGAATCAAAATTAAACTAAACTTACTACACACAAATTCTTGTAAAATTTTCGTTTCAATCAGCCGAAAGATACCATACACGAATCTTTGCAAATAATTTTTAAAGATTTAAAATCTTCAACAATCTAATGCAAGTAACTTTTGAGAATCTCATCACCTAACATTAGCATTTTTCATTTCAGCTACCGTCACTGTTCACTTTATTGGTAACAATTTCGAATTCTGACCATCGAAGCTTTCTGAATTAATATTTTCTAAGTCTATTTCAGATTCTGCAGCAGCACACATCGCATGCCCTCGCCGAAACGATAACTTGTATTTTTTTTGAAGCCTACTCTGGCTTTGTTGCTCTCCGCCAGATCATGGTGACATATTTCTTCTTCTTTCCCCCTCCAAGATAAAAACATTAATTTTAGTTATAAAACTGGGCCAGGGTGTAACCCCTTCATCTGCCTTGTTCGCCATAGCTGCCAGCACCCCTCTCCTCCTCCCCAACCCGACACCTAGTAATCCTAGCATGAATCAAAGGAGCAGTCGGTGAGTCAACCTAGGATAAGGAGATCAGAACCGCCATTATAATTATAAAAGTTGGCCAGGGCTTGACCCCTTCTCTATCTTAGTCACCACAGCTCTATCACCTTCATCGTCCTCCTCCCCCACCCCAGAGTCCTTCGGGGGGTCAGTCGGCGAGTCAACCTAGGGTAAGGAGATCAGAACCGCCATTTTAATTATAAAAGTTGGCCAGGGCTTGACCCCCTCCTCTACCTTAGTCACCACAGCTCCATCACCTTCATCGTCCTCCTCCCCCACCCCAGAGTCTTTCGGGGGGTCAGTCGGCGAGTCAACCTAGGGTAAGGAGATCAGAACCGCCATTATAATTATAAAAGTTGGCCAGGGCTTGACCCCCTCCGCTACCTTAGTCACCACAGCTCCATCACCTTGATCGTCCTCCTCCCCCACCCCAGAGTCCTTCGGGGGGTCAGTCGGCGAGTCAACCTAGGGTAAGGAGATCAGAACCGCCATTTTAATTATAAAAGTTGGCCAGGGCTTGACCCCCTCCGCTACCTTAGTCACCACAGCTCCATCACCTTGATCGTCCTCCTCCCCCACCCCAGAGTCCTTCGGGGGGTCAGTCGGCGAGTCAACCAAGGGTAAGGAGTCGCGCTTCCCGGACTCACTTGAAGAGGTTGAAGGAGGGCAGGCCGGGCTGGCGGTAGGCGGTGGTGATGGCGGCGGGCACGGCGACGGACGCCGCCAGCAGGGCAAGGCCAGGGCGGGCTGGGGGGGGGGGGGTCAGTCGGCGAGTCAACCTAGGGTAAGGAGTCGCGCTTCCCGGACTCACTTAAAGAGGTTGAAGGAGGGCAGGCCGGGCTGGCGGTAGGCGGTGGTGATGGCGGCGGGCACGGCGACGGACGCCGCCAGCAGGGCAAGGCCAGGGCGGGCTGGAGGGGGGGTCAGTCGGCGAGTCAACCTAGGGTAAGGAGTCGCACTTCCCGGACTCACTTGAAGAGGTTGAAGGAGGGCAGGCCGGGCTGGCGGTAGGCGGCGGTGATGGCGGCGGGCACGGCGACGGACGCCGCCAGCAGGGCAAGGCCAGGGTGGGCTGGGGGGGGGGTCAGTCGGCGAGTCAACCTAGGGTAAGGAGTCACGCTTCCCGGACTCACTTTAAGAGGTTGAAGGAGGGCAGGCCGGGCTGGCGGTAGGCGGCGGTGATGGCGGCGGGCACGGCGACGGACGCCACCAGCAGGGCAAGGCCAGGGCGGGCTGGGGGGGGGGGTCAGTCGGCGAGTCAACCTAGGGTAAGGAGTCACGCTTCCCAGACTCACTTGAAGAGGTTGAAGGAGGGCAGGCCGGGCTGGCGGTAGGCGGCGGTGATGGCGGCGGGCACGGCGACGGACGCCGCCAGCAGGGCAAGGCCAGGGCGGGCTGGGGGGGGGTCAGTCGGCGATTCAACCTAGGGTAAGAAGTCACGCTTCCCAGACTCACTTGAAGAGGTTGAAGGAGGGCAGGCCGGGCTGGCGGTAGGTGGCGGTGATGGCGGCGGGTACGGTGACGGACGCCGCCAGCAGGGCCGCCAGCAGGGCGAGGCCAGCGCGCGGGCGACGCCACAGCGGGTACAGCAGCAGCGGCGACGCCACGTACAGCTGCATGTCGACGGCGAGGTACCAGCCCGTCTCCAGGCACTGCATGCATACGTGCGAGGTGTGATCGAGAAATACGGCACATGTATTGTTATAGCAGCAACTGCTGATGCTACACATATTTGAAGTAATAAACCCGAGAGCCAGTCATCTCTCCGGGCTAGTACAAGGCATGTGTCGCATCTCAGTATGTACCCTGGCATTATAATGGAAATCCGATCATACGAGTCAACTACTGCCACCTCGAGTCCAAATATTAGTTTGATCTTTCTTGCAGGGCTTTAATGCGTGGGCAAAAATGGTCTATACCAATGGTAGAAGCAAGAGGGAAGGGGTTAACTGGTAAATATCCCATTCCCCTAAAGTGATAAAAACGTATCCGAGATCTCAGTGAAGACAGTATAAAGTTTTGGTTGAGGCAAGGCGAGAAATTTCAACATCTGGAACTAACACAAAATAGGTTAGCATAATAAGAATGATAATGTATCTTCAAATACCTCGTTGTTGATGTAAGGTTTCCAAACGCAAAAATTCTAATTTTCCCCTCCTTTGAATTCCCTCCCAAAAAATCCTGTATTCGCTACTAATTAAGACTAATGGTGATTCTTGGAAGGGCGTCAAGATCGAAGGACTATGTCCAAACCCCAAACGGTCACCGTCACCGGGGAACACCACAGTGACGTCAGAGCACTTACGGAATATAACGGGAATAACGGAAAACCCTTATCTAATACACGCATACATTTAACTCGTGGTTGGTCATGTAATCTTTTATTTCCGACATTAAATATTGTAATAAGTTTAAATAAAAGTAAACCAATTTCTGACATGGTGTGGTGATAAGACAATAGACTTGCTTTCCAGAAAAGTCGGCTTCGAATCCTCGATCGAAATACATATTTCGTAATTCCGCTGTTTCCAGAAATTACTCTTGGTATATCTTTGCTATAAGTAATGGCCGATTCATTTACAAACAATACGCCCAAATAAAATTAAAATAAAAAAATGGAGACATGACATATTATCAGTCAAGCAATCTTTATATGTTTTTAAAAGGTTTTATTTGAATTGATTCATTTTTTTGACACTGTGGTTTTTTGATCGTCATAGCCAAAAACGTTAACGGTTATTTTATCTATATTATAAGTAATAATTCGTCAATAAATTCTAGAGGGAAAAAAATATACTTTTGTATGAAGTTTATCTGGGCACAAACCTATAAAATTTAAATTGTATTGAATTTACACATTTAAAACTACATTAATAGGTTGACATGATAAAAAATACAAAAAATATTTGCTATGTTTACATTCAACATATGTTGTCCTACCATGTTTTTTGACTGTCCCACGTAGTTGTTGACGTACAACAAATTGCTCCACCAGTACTTCAAGCAGTTTTCCCGCTCAGTCTGCATGGCGTGGAACCACCTCGGTCCAGAGCCCATGTGGACCATCACCGTCGCGTGGAAAAATATTATGACTGCGTAAACTGGCGTAAGTCTGCGAACAAAGCATGTGGTCGCGGTCTACATGAACTGTTAAACATATTTTGTGTTTTTTTTTTTAGTGTAAACGTGAATGACAATAACTGCATATTAACTAAACAAACTCATTACATTTTTATTTATTTATTTTATTTTATTTTACCCACAGATGATCATTATTGTGCATGAGCACGCATGCTCGTCGACATATTTGCAGTCAATACACTTGTTAAAATGGAGATTTATGCGGATGCCGATAGTAAGGCACATGTACGCATTTACGTGAATAATTAGGGGTCATTATCTTTATTCCTGCCGAGCCAACTTACGCCATTTTCAAAAAAAAATAATTTTCATTTCATGACTGGTTTAAATCAATTGATATAAAGGTAAAGGATGTGATAACTGCGACTAAGTCTTGACATTAAAACGCTATAAATTGAAAAGTGTACTTTATAATTCCAAACATGTGTAAGAATGTAATAAAATTTGTAATTGCAGTGACTTTTATATAATTTCTTTTTTGAACATTACTTACACAATCACACTAAAAATTTTTCCCGTATATTCAACATTCGCAAAAGCAAACTTGTGCGAGAGAGCTATTGCTGTTGAGTGCTATTATTTACTATTTTAAAAGCTAAAACTTTTTCAAGTTAAAATAATTGTTAAGTAAAATAAAATATTATAATATCACAACAATGAATAAGATTAAAAATTACGATTAAAGGATAAAAATGTACATATGATTCCAAAAAAAAACTTCTTAACTATTAGATTAATCTCAACATTAGTTAAATTATCTAGCCAAAGTTCAAAACATTGATTTAAATATTTTTCCCCCCTTTCAGAAATACTGTCTATGAACAGAGTTGAAATATTTTTGACGAGTGTCGGACACTTATACGGACATCATGATTCACTGCAGTTCCGCACACTTGAATGAAAACATGATTCAGTTTCCTGGCGACTTGATCGATTTGTGTAGCTTCAAAATGAAGCCTCTTCTCACCTGAGGTACCTTTCCAGGTAGAAGATCGGGATGTTGAGTGTGGACGTCTTGTCGAGGTACCGCAACACGGTGTAGCTCAGCACGAAGCCACTCACGAGCAGGAACGTGTCCGTCGCCACGAATGCGTTGTGCAGGAACATCCTCATGTACGAGAACCGATTCTGCGCACAAAGGTCCAGGATCGGTCACTTTGGCCGAGGTGGTGAACTATTCCAATAGTTATTTTGCGTTTGGTTTTTGGGGCACTGATTTTTATTTTTTTTTTGACGTGACAACGTCTAATAAATCGATGAACTCCAGGCTGCACGCACGTTAAAGGATGGCTCATTGTCCCGTTAAGCACACTGTCCCGTTTCGCTGTGTCCCTTTAAGCTCATTGTACGCTTGCGCCGCATCTATCTCTCTTCCACTCGATTGGAACAACCATCGATTTGACTTTTTCGAGGCACATTAAACTTGAAACACTCCCATTCGTTTCCAACTTTTCCTATCATCGTCCTATCCTTAACAGAATAACATAGATTGGAAGAAGTTAAATAGTAAACATGTATAAAAGTTATAGTTGAAATAATCTCTTCGTTAAAGGAATATACATATTTGGATTAATGAGTGCAAATAAAAGAAAATTTATCTATTAAAATTGTAGATTTCATTTCACTCCTTCTTTGTATCCATAAAAAATAGTGATAATTCAATAAAAATGATTCAATTTTATTCATAAAACTATGCAATCGTTTCATCAATGTTTTGTTATGACGTTGTCACGTTAAATTATCGTCCGTAAACCGACTTTACAGAAAACCAATTTTTTTTCCATAATATGTTTATTTGTTTTAATGCAGTTTTTCGTACCTACGCCATAGCAGTTTTGCACTGTTTGTCATGGAAAAATTCCGAAAATCAATGATAAATAAAATTATGAAGATAAAAAATATCACAGTAACCAACAAGGAAACAAATGATGGACAAACGGAACGAGCGATGAAACTAAACAAGTATTATGGACAACACGATGACGGCAGCACGGACAAAAATTGGTCAAAATAGAAACATAATACAGCACAAGAATTCCGTTGAAGGAACTAAGTAATTGAAAAATATATATATAACAACACAGACAAACGCAGTGGGCAGGTACAGTGTGGTTATTTGCGAGCAGTGAAAGAGATCACAAATGATAATAGCTGTCAACATTTGCGTGGCATTTTACCGCTGTTAGATATTAATTAGTTATTACTTTTAAAGATAATTTTTGCCAGGAAAAGTTTTCAAATAATAGTAATGGCGTGTGAGAGTGAGCCTTGAGGGGGATAAACCCTCGCCACCTCGCAATTCCAAATGTTTTGATACTTACTCTAATAAATCTTCCGAGCTTTTTATTTTGACGTGACAACGTCTAATAAATCAATGAACGCCGGCAGCACGCATTAAAAGGTGTCCCGTTACGCACATTGCTCCGTTACGCTGTGTCCCGTTACGCTCATTGTACGCTTGCGCCGCATCTATCTCTCTTCCACTCGACTGTTTATAAAGTGAAGTGAAAAGTTAATGTGGTTTTCATTGCTTATTACAACAACAATTTCGGCAATAAAGGTTAATTATTCTTGCATTTTAAAAATCTGTAAGAATTTGGGAATCCGTGTTTGCATCCATGGGAAAATCAAACAAGGCAGGGGCTAATCCCCCTCAATACAACATACCATTGGCTGCTTCCCTAACCAGTTTTTTTTATTGCTTTAACTCTTTTTCCGGAGAAAAATCCAGCTTTTAGTCTCAATTTCCACTCAGGCATGTTCTCTTTGACATGATTAATTTTTGGGTCAAAATAAGATTAGTTAATATTGGTGGTACTCGAATATTAAAATTGATGTTTAGTTTTTCGAAAAATGTGTGTGTGTGTGTGTGTGTTTGTGAGACAGGTGAGCGGTATCATTTGTTTTGAATGTATATAATTTCTAACCACCAATCAGCTAATGTGCGTTTTTAACAAGTTGATGATATCACCCCGCAGCCTTTATATAAAAGCTCACATTTGTGTACAGCAATCTAATGGAAGCGCAGCTTTTCAGATTAAACATACATAAAAGAGTAATTTTGTTTTTTTACTTTACATGCCCCTACATTTTTTTCCGAACGCGACAGCCGAATTAAACAAATGAAAAAAATTCACAACATCCATCTCATTTATATTTCAATTTACTTAATATGATAATCATAAACAAATATCCACTCTACATAAAACACAACACATAACTTTGTTTTATCTCCAATACAAAACATATTTTATTTTCCAGCACATTAATTTATATTGGTATAGACATTAAATACAATCAATACCCACAATACACAGATAACTGCATCCAATTACGTCTCAAGCGAGAAAGCGGGAGAGCTATTAGAAAGAATTAAAAATAAAAGCGTTTTAATAAACGTATAAATAAACTGTTAGAAGTAACAACTATTCGCATAGTTCTACAAACTTCGTTTTTTCGATCATTAAGTTAG
Source organism: Bacillus rossius redtenbacheri (assembly GCF_032445375.1). Taxonomy (NCBI): domain Eukaryota; kingdom Metazoa; phylum Arthropoda; class Insecta; order Phasmatodea; family Bacillidae; genus Bacillus; species Bacillus rossius. The sequence goes on along the minus strand of NC_086330.1, from coordinate 20,771,356 downwards.
GAACTTCATAAGTTAATAATTTTATTATTAATCTGCTAGAAATCAAAGTAAATTTACGGAATTTTCGACGAATAATTTACCTCTAATAAACAAATAGTTGTTCGTAATCCCAGAAAACCGGGTCTTCATAGATATGCGTCGAATTCCGACTTATGAAATGTACATTTCGGTGTAAACAATGTAAACACGCATGCGGAAGAAATGAGTAGATTTTTGCTGTAGACCAAAAACAATATTTGGAATTTTTTTTTAAATAATAAGATAAATTTTGTTGATTCGTGTTCAAAGTAAGTGAAGTCTACAACAGTAAAATTACTAAGAATTCCGTAAATTTCCGAAGGTCCCTGGATAATTTGTAACTAGCGTTCTTCGTAATTTTAAGGTGAAAATTTGTAACAGCGAACTTGCGTAAGTAATTTATCAATATTTCGCGCTTTCACAGTATTTTCAATGTCCTTATACAAAATCCTAGGGTGTTTAAATATTTCAACAAGAATTTTAGCGTATTTTAATTGTTCTTCATTATAAAATAATTGCAATAATGGGATTTTAAAAAAACAATAAAAAAACAGGTGAGTTAACAGAACCTATCGTCAAAGACTTGTCACTACCTTTTAATAACACATATTAAATTTACAGGTTGTTTTTCGAATTTATGCCTCATTAATAAATGTGTATGCTTAAAAAAGGCTAGAATTTATACATAAGAGAAAGCAAACCTTAATTATCCGTTTTGGAATTTTCAAAGAAATATAGTGAAATATAGCCACCCTTATGTCGCACATATTAGTCTAAAAAGTTTGAATAATATTTTTCTCTAGCATATTCGGTGGGAGTTCATGCGACGCAATTTCACTACAGTTCGATTTGTAGAAAAAAGTACACGTGAGCTTAAAATAATCTCGTGTATACTGGGTTTTAGTCTCAATACATTACTGCAATTTGCGAGGTTGATTTGTTTGAACGTACATCTGTAACATTGATTCGTGTAAAATTTATTCGGGGCTACAATACATAAAGTATACTCACTTCCAAGAAAACTGTCCAGTTCTCTGTGTTCGTCAGCATGAGTCCAACCAGCTTGTGTCCCAGAATCACCCACACTGCGCTGATGAATCGAATACCATTCAGACATCCGACGTGGTTTTTGTTTGTTTTAGCCGTTATCATTTCGTGCCCGTTCATAAAAATGGAAAACGATTTCAGAACTGACGTTGCAGCTGCAACAGATAGAGGATTGGAAATATTGCCATTGTTAGTCAGTTATTAACTGCACACCTATAGGGTCAGTGTGTGCAAGTTTTAACCAACAATATACAACTAGTTAGTTGTAAAGTGCCTTACGCGCCAGTTTAAAAAATGAATGTAACAAACACTTAAATTTAGCTAATACACACTAAAAATTAATTAAAAATTTAATTTCTTTTGATGTTGTACAATGAAAATTTTTATGTTTTATTTATTATACAATAAAAAAAAGTTTAAAAAAATCATGAATAATCTCTTGAAAAACTACATTGTCTGTAAAATGTCTCATTCAAAAATCTTAAATGAATGATAACAAAATACTCGCGTGATAATAATTTATTTTCAGCGCTAAATTGAATACTTATTAAATTTGCGAAGTTAGATAATGGTCATCGAAAAGTAAAAGAATGATTAAATATTCATATATATATATATATATATATATATATATATATAAACTTCTAGCGCCATCTCTTGGTGCAAAATTTAAATGCACTTCTTAACACACATAAAAAAAATTATGAAAGTGTAAATAATGTGAGAAACAGCACGTGTGGATACCTGCAGAATACCGGCCTCGGGCCCCTGGTGGGCGACTTCCCGTCGCACGTTGGCATTCTTCAGGTAGGCGCTATGTTACAGCGTTACAGAGTCAATCAGTGAGCCAGTTATGAGCTCAATATATTATATATATATATTTTAAAAAATAAATATTGAAGGGAAATGTTTTGTATAACTTTATCTCGCTGAAGATTTTTTTCCCCATTTTCTTTAACTATTCGTTTAAAACTGTTTTTGACGTGACGTCTAATAAATCGATGAACGCCGGATGCACGCACGAAAAAGTGTCCCGTTATGCACATTGTTACGTTACTCTGTGTCCCGTTACGCTCATTGTACGCTTGCGCCGCATCTATCTCTCTTCCACTCGATTGGCCTATGCGTCCGAGGAGAAAAAAGACAGCGGCAGCACACAACTTACATCTACTCGTGAACTGTTTCGTCGACTGTTTATAAAGTGAAGTGAAAAGTTTATGTGGTTTTCGTTGCTTATTACAACAACAATTTCGGCTATAAAGGTTAATTATTCTTGCATTTTAAAAATCTGATTACTAGTATAATTTCAAGTATTTATTTTTTTATTATTAAAATAAAAATGATTCAATATTATTCATAAAAGTTTGCAACCATTTCATCAATGTTTTGTTATGACGTTGTCACGTTAAACTATCGTCCGTGAACCGACTTTACAGACAACCAAAATTTTTATTTCATTTTGTATAGGTACTCACTGTTATCTTGGCTGGTATCGTATTTTAACTTCCGAGTTAAAATATCGAAGAAGGAACCGCAGATCAGAAGTGTGACGAGTACAATCATTAAAGCTCTGAAACCACACACACACGAACAGAAATGGTATAAATGTATGTATTTTTATAACAAAAAAAAGTGACTTTTTTATATACCCACGTTATACTAACACTGACATTTAACAAAACATCATTGAGTTAATATTTTACACAGACGCTTCGAATAAAAGAATGCCTAACATTCATTAATTTTGGATCTTATTAGTAAAATGGATTCATATAATATTTTAAACTAGGATATACATATTTGGTGAGTTCTGTAAAATATTGTAAATTTATTATATAACATGACAAACAACACAATACATAAACAGATTCTGCTAGCTTGTGAACTTCTCATTGTTGAGCAAAGATATAGTTCTAGTACAAGTCAGAATTTTATGTACTTTTTGTATTTTATTTTGTCATTTAAAATTTTTTATTATTTTTTTTGTTATTTATTAAATATTTTTTTCTGTATTTTTATGATATCAAAGAAAACTTGTGGTGGTTTTCTCCGTGTGCTTCCGATTATTCTTGTCAATATTATGGTGATTTTCTCCGTGTGCTTTCGATTATTATTGTTAATATTATGGTGGTTTTCTCCGTGTGCTTCCGATTATTCTTGACAATATTATGGTTGTTTTCTGCGTGAGCTTCCGATTATTCTTGACAATATTATGGTGGTTTTCTCCGTGTGCTCCTGTTTATACCTGACTAGACATCTTATGGTTTTCTCCGAGTGCTTCTGATTATTCTTGTTAATATATTGATGGCTTTCTCCAAGTGTTTCTGATTATTCCTGGCTAGACATCTGATGTTTTTCTCCCAGTGCTCCTGATTATTCTTCTTAATATATTGATGGCTTTCTCCAAGTGTTTCTGATTATTCCTGGCTAGACATCTGATGGTTTTCTCCGAGTGCTCCTGATTATTTTTGAGAAATCTATCTCTGCATGAAGAATTTTTTACTAAATGAGTCATGTCCTTTTCTATTCAGAGTTACATTTAATTAGTGAAATTCTGTCAATAAATCACCACTTACAATATTTTTATCAGGTGAATTTAAACAATAATATCCTTACTCAGACAAATAATATGCTTTGAGACAGCTGATAAGCATTAACATGAAGGACAAACTGTATTGTTCTTGGTGTCTAAGACAGGTAATTTTATTCAGAGTTTCGTATAAATTTCCGAAGTCATATTATCAAATCAACACTTAAAAAAGAATTTTAACAGGTGGAAATCAGGCAAAAAAAAGTTCATTAATCAGACGATTACTACGTCATGAAACAACTGAGAAACGCTATCACACACGAAGATTTCCCTTCCCCTTGAGTTCTAGCGAAGCCCTCCTTCTGTTGCGATCGTAAGGGAGCATCCTGCATCCCACACAAAACATTGACTGCTTATACAGACAACTGATACATGATGGTTGCTAATATGAGAATAGATTATCTTATGATTCTTGCTAGACCATGATATTATTCACTAATTTTTAAATAAGGTCAATGTTCTTCCTCTTGAGATCTAGGGAGGTACACCTTTTTCAAGAGATCGTGAGTGAGCATTCCATAACCTACAACCAACTTTGGTTGCTTTTACAAAATAACATATGAGGAAATATGAAGGTGGGTAGTAAAACTACGTGGAACATGATTTTTTTGTTCAAAATGAGCAAAAAAAAAATCTTTTTTCGTAAATAATTGATGAATGTTCATACATAAAAATACGAAGTACCTAAAAAATACTTTTAGTTGCTATTCAACCATTATGGAGTACGTACAGACTAGTGAAGGTACGATACACAAATATCGATCTCGATCTGGAAGACATTGTACATACTGTAGCAAATACTTTGATAACATCTATAATGCTCGTAGACATGAAAAGAAAGAATGTGTTAAAAGCCCATACCGTCAAATACTAATTTGTGGTAAGTGTGGAAGACGGTTGACACGAAGAGATAATTTAAAAAGACACGATAAAACTTGTAAAGCCAAGCTCGCGCAGGAGATAAAGTACGTAGATGGAGACGCTATGCTCGGGGACAGTATGTCTTACAATTAAATTGATCTACCTAGTCTTAAAAGCGATTGTGTTAAAATATCTCCAGGTCTTGAGGAAGGAAATAGCTTAACTGGTGTTGAAGATATAAGTAAGGTAGAAGATAATGAAAGTAACATCTCCAGAAAAAGTGACAAGTCGTCTTATAGTAGACTTCTACGGACTTTGGAATATTTTTTTTGGAAAATTAGCAAGTAAGCTTGATACCAATGATGGTACTCCAATGTCAAAAAATTCGAAATACTAGGATATGCAAGATGAAGATGTCAGTGTGTTTGATAAAGATGTGGACAGCACCGATGATGATGATACAAATTATCATAATCATTATTACAACGATTTTCAGAATATGTTCAGCAAACATTCGAAGAAGATGGTGGCATCAAGTGAAATTGATTATATATCGTGGAAAGACCCGAACGTGTTAACGAACAGGTTGCGACTTTAACTTGTTTCGCAAGATGACGAAATTGTATCAGTTATCAAAGAAACGTGGACTATTCTTGATGAACTTAGAATTTCAGGGTATATATAATAAGTTAGTAATGTGTATTGACTGATGAAATTTTATACTTTTGTATTTTTGATATAAATATAATTTTAAAAATTGTTGTTAAAATGTGTCGTTATTCATGCCCTAATAAAGTTCATGTGTTTGCTACTTTAAAGAATTGAGTTGAGTATGAATATATTTATATATGTATCTGTGTGTGTGTCTGGATGATGGAAAGTTTCCATTTTACTGTATGTAGATGATGGAAAATGAGTGTCGAAGAAGGAAAGAGTATGTAGAATTAAGTATCGATGACGGAAAATGAGTGTTGAATTGAGTGTCGTTGATGGAAAATGAGTGTCGAATTGGGTGTCGATGATGGAAATTGAGTGTCGAATTCAGTGTCGATGATGGAAAATGAGTGTCGAATTGAGTGACGATTATGGAAAATGAGTGTCGAATTCAGTGTCGATTATGGAAAATGAGTGTCGAATTGAGTGTCGATTATGGAAAATGAGTAACGATGATGGAAACTGAGTGTCGACTATGGAAAATGAGTGTTGAATTGAGTGTCGAATATGGAAACTGAGTGTCGATGATGGAAAGTGAGTGTTGAATTGAGTGTCGATGATGGAAAGTGAGTGTTGAATTGAGTGTCGATGATGGAAAATGAGTGCCGAATTGAGATTAGATTATGGAAAGTGAGTGTTGAATTGAGTGTCGATGATGGAAAATGAGTGCCGAATTGAGATTAGATTATGGAATGTGAGTGTTGAATTGAGTGTCGATGATGGTTAATTTGCATTTGTGTGCATGTTAATGATGGTAAATGAGTGTTGACTCAAGTGCCTATGATGTAATATGAGTGTCAGTGATGGCTAATGAGTGTAGAATTCCTTGCATCCAGCACTGTGTATGTGTAGCTAGGTTCTGAAGGTTCAATGGATTCCTGGTCCTATATAAAAGTAAACTTTGCTAACATGTTCACTGTCAGGCTTATTTAATTAGCAGTCGGCATGCTGTTAAATATTTGAATGTAAATAAATAATATGATGTTATTTGAATTCTTTCAGTTTATGTGTGCTGAGTGTAGTCGAGTAGGCTGATATAAGTAAGTGAGGAGCTTAATGTAGAATGGACATGTGTTGATGAATATGTTGGTGACCTACTGTATGCGCATAAATCGAATGCTTGGTCTGATAATATTTTGGGTTATTTACGAAGATATTTATCGATGTGTGCTATGACAAGCTTAAAATGTCTAGTAAACTTATTGAGTAGGTCTCTTGTTTCGGAGACTTTTGTCGTAAGGCTTAACAAAGATCGACTTTGAAGGCTTTGATGATGTATGGTACTGGACATGTCTTGGCTGTAGCTTTATCAACACTGAAGGTCCTCTGAACTGTAGATGAGAGGTACAAAAAAAGATTGACTTTGGACCTAGCCTGGTATCGTATAAATTATTTTAGTCATGTGTTGTAGTCATTTGGAGTCAGTTGGATGTTATGTGTAGCTGTACATAATAATATTTAAATTTGGGTACCTAGTTTAAATTTTGTTTGGGTTGTGAAAGTTCCATTGATTACAGACTCTTGCTCCTCTATTAAGTGTAAATTAACCGTGTATGTAGGTTGTGCGATTAGTTGTTTGTATATATAATTTAAATTCTCATTCCTTGAAATTCATAATTTTTTTAAGTAATAACAATGGATGATGTATTGACTTGCGTATTATACAAGCGAACATGGTTATTTAAGCGAGTCTTAGACAGCAGGTCCCTCAGTCCACCTCTTGTAGTGGTACAGTGCAGATCTGATGGATTGGCTCGTCTGCATATAAGTCTTGTATATGAATATTGATGTGTATCCGAAATCAATGGTAGCAACGTCAACATCGGTACAAATCCCAATGGTGGCGGGGTCAACGACTGTAGAGATCTTGACGGAGGGTCTCGCGTCTTCACCGGGGTCCCTGACGACGGAGGTGATGATGACGAATCAGATCCCGATGACAACGATGAGGGCAGCTCCAGAGATTCCGATGGTAACGAGGCTACCATCTCCAGAGATCCCGATGATGGCTGAATCTACTGTCTCTTCACTCCAAGAGACTTCAATGTGTGCATTATCGAACGCAGAGAAGACTCCGATACCTGCAACTACACCGCATTTGGTAAATAAAACATTTTGTGAGCAATTTCCAGCTTCTGCATCAGTCGTGTATACATCAGATTCTTTGGCAACCAGTACAGATGATCTGTCAATGTCGACTGGGAAATCTCCAGCTCATGCAACATACGGGACTTCGTCGCCTACAACAGCAGTGTACATTGAAAGTAAGATACTTTCCGAGCCGTCGGTGACTCAAGGTCTAACGACGAGACATCTGTGTACGTACTGTGACAAAAGTTTTAAATACCGTCAACATGCAAGAAGACATGAAAATCATGTCTGTAGAAGAAACGCTAATCGTGTGACATTTCCGTGTGACTTGTGTGGTGTAAATTTCACAAACAAAAGTAATTTGATTAGGCATTGTAAAAGCAAAGTTCATTTGCAAGTTGTACAGCGGGGAAGCGATAGTAATTGCGATGAATATCTGTATCAGTGCTGCTACTGTGGTAAACGATTTGAACGACTACGAACTACACGCATCCATGAAAAGCATGGCTGCAGAAGAAATCTTGACCATGTAAAGTTTCTGTGTGAGAAGTGCGGTATACAGGTTACACGAAAATTTTACTTGAAAAAACATTATAAATTTTGTAAAGGCGGGTTTCTAGCATAATTTCTGGTCCTCTAAGGTGTTACACTCCTGATCTGATGTATCGTGATCTGTATGAATTATTTGTATTTTTTCACTCTTAAAACGAACTATAATAATTTATTTTAATAAAAATGAATGTCGCATGAACTGAGAAATGTATACGATATATATACCATGTCAGATTTTATTGTGTATAAATGTACAATTTTAAATAAATTATAGAATTAAAGAATTTTTTATATATTTTTCTTAACCTACTTCATTCATCTTAATGTAATAAACTACATGTGACACGTAATTTAGGTCGGATTTGTAATGTCCGTTTTGTCTTGTTTGTGTGTATTATTTTTGTTTACCAATAATGCTTAAATTATTTTTGTCTGAGTATGCCATCTGCATTCTTAAGATTTTTATGGGAGATGGTTGTTTGGTAAAGTGCAGGTACAGGTAATGCCGTAACATTAGAGCAAATCTGATAGGAACTTGATTTATTATTTTTGAGAAATAATTTATTACTTCCCGAAATAAAACTAACAGACTTGTGGGAAATTTATGGTCTTAAATCGTAACCTGTCATATATTGGTGTACACTACGGAGGTGATATTAAATAATTAAAGAATGTTTATCAATTTACCACACTTCGGAGTATGCTGGTGCACTGGATGGGCTGTATCAGTAAGATTCTGGATACTTGGAAAGCGGTTCTTCGTCCAAGTTACTCACTCCTTCGTTGCTGATTACTAACATGAATTTTTACAACATGGGAAAATGAATGTATACTGGCCGGGGTCTTGATTTTACAATTTTTTGTCGCTTATAATTATCAGAGTATTGAGTATGGTATGTGGAGTTCGACTCCTCTCGTATATGTGCTAAACGTTTATTTTTGTAGGTAGCAAGATATACATTCGTAGGCTGATTTTCTGCTATGGACCCGTGATGTATACTTTGAAGTGGATCCAGCAAGTACTTTACGTATGCTGGATTATTATTTCACTGGTGTTTTACGTGAAATGAGTTGGAAGGCTAGCGGCGTGATGTATGCATGTCTCGAGCAAAACATATGAGTGTCGCATCATTCTGCTAGCTTGTAATTCCCGCGCGAGGGGTCAATGTTCATTTTCTGGTGACGGTAGGCGTGTCTCGATCGCGTAGTTTCTGACTCTATCCTTGAGCATTTTTTTTAGGTTAACGTGCTTAAATTTAGGTACTTTTGACTAGAGGCACGTGAATAAGTTTAAATTCGTATGCATTGGAAGATATTTTTCTACATGAGATAAGAGAAATACATAGATGCTACAATGACTGAGATAGGTATCGAACACATGTTCCTTACCCTATGTGTGACTAGCACTTGACGTTTGACCCAAATAATATTTACCTGCAAGCAACATGTGACGACATCTGTTGATTACAGCCAGAACTACTTGCATCAATTTGCTTTGCGTTAGATAACTTCGCTCTCGCTGATGAAATATTTAAAAAATTATATTTAAGAAATGGTTCCAATTGGAGAAAACTGACAGTTTGTATCTAACATTAGTCACAGAAGCTACCATGGATCATGGTTTGTTATCTGCAGCTGAATCGGAAGGAAGCCGCTGTAGATACTGTGGCAAGGATTTTGTCATGAGAAGGAATGCTAGACGACATGAGAAGAATGATTGTGCTAAAAACCCACTACGCAAAATGTTAAGCTGCAATCGATGTAGCAGGTCGTTAACACGAATTGACAGCTTAAAAAGGCATGGTAGAACATGTAAAGCCAAGACTACTTACGGCATAGAGGACATTGATGGAGCCACTAGACTAAAGAAGAGAGATCTGCATTACGACAATAATTTTCCTTGTCCTGAGCGTGATGGTATTAGCTCACCCGATCGTGACGAAGAACATAAATTGATGGATGATGATGGCTTCGGGAAGACTGAAACTAATAAAGGTATCAACACCGTGAAAAGTGAGAACACATTCAAGCCTATATTTAGCAGATCCTCCATACTTTGTAAAAATGATGGACTCCTAAAAAAGAAGCATAAAGGCGATGAAGACACTTCGACATCAACGATATCGAGTTCTTGCAGTAATCTGGGTGAAGACGTTGTTTTCTACGGTGATTGCTACAGTGACTCTGAGGCTGTTTACAAAGGTATAGACTGTGATGCAGAACATAAAGCTGACAAGATCGAAGAATGTGGTGGTGTCCTGAGGCCGAAGCGATGGAAACGACGAGATATATTAAATAAATCTGATCAAGCTTGTGATGATCACTGTCTCGATAAAGAAAGTAACCCTGAGGTTGGTGTTAAAACGGAAGACAACAGAGATAATAATATTCATGATAAACAAGCAAGGAAGATGGTGGCAGAAGCGATTGATTCCACATCATGGAAAGATCCAAACATATTGGTTGACCGGCTAAGACTGTTGGTGGCATCTGTTCGTAAAGGAAACTACTCGCATATTGAGGAAGTATCGTCCATACTTAACGAACTGCGAAAAGCTGGCTACATACAATAATCATTGATTAACTGTCATGCGTGCACTATTGAAAAATGAAATGAATTATTTATATTTTAAAAAAGTATGATTTATTTCTTGTATCCTGATTTCTAACTAAGCCTGTGTGTGTGTTTCCGCTACTGTATGTGTGATCATTCCGTTTCCTGTGTGTACTGTGTGTACGTTCCGATTTCCTGTGTGTACATTCAGTTTTCCTGTGTGTACTGTGTGTAAATTCCGTTTTCCTGTGTGTACTGTGTGTGCATTCCGTTTTCCTGTGTGTACGTTCCGTCTCCTGTGTGTACTGTGTGTACATTTATTTATTTTTCATGTGTGTAATGTTTCTTCATTTCGTTTCCTGTGTGTACATTAAGTTTTCCTGTGTGTACATTCAATTTTCCTGTGTGTAAATTCCGTTTTCCTGTGTGTAAATTCCATTTTCCTGTGTGTAAATTCCGTTTTCCTGTGTGTAAATTCCATTTTTCTGTGTGTACTGAGTTCATGGTCTATATGACTGACATTTTTCATGACTCGGTCTCATAGACTGAAGACAATTAATTGGTCTATATGTGTGGCTTTGTACATGAACGGCTTAGAGGTTATTCAGATTATCGAAAAACTATACTTTCATGTTAGGCTTATCGGTAACGTATTTAATTCGTCGAACATTGACGTACATTGACTTGTGTTTTATTTTTGAAGAGAGAATAATTTATAAACTCCGCGAAAGGTAATGGAAAAAAAAGAATATTAATTTATTTAATATTTAATTACACTTGTCACTGTTCAAGTATCAAATCGAGGGCAGGAATCCAACGATTCAATATGTAAATTAATGAGTGAATTTTTTGATGAATTTTGGATTTTTCCCGCTTTTCTAGCTACATTAATACATGATTTCAAGATGGCGGCCGAATTTCAAGGTGGCGGGGGGCACCTCCATAATAAATGATTACTGCACTGTAGCGGGTTAGAATAAAATTATCCAGATGGAAATGTACTCTATAATACGAGTACACACACGCAAGATGGCGTACTCCAGCAGGTGGTAGCTCCTGGTAGCATCTACTGAACATAAAATGTCGGGTCCATGATGGTCGACAAGGACAAAGTCAAATTTCAAGGTCAAGGTCAAAGTTCAAGGTTAAGGTCAAATTTCAAGGTCAAGGTCAAATTTCAAGGTCAAGGTCAATTTCAAGGTCAGGGTCTAATTTCAAGCTCAATGTCAAATTTCAAGGTCAAGTTCAAATTTCAAGGTCAAGGTCAAATTTCAAGGTCAAGGTCAAATTTCAAGGTCAAGGTCAAAGTTCAAGGTCAAGGTCAAAGTTTTAGGACAAGGAAAAAGTTCAAGGTCAACAGTTGAGGACAAAGGTATGGTGACCAGATAATTATACTAACATGGTATCGGTACACTCTAGCAGACGAAAACAAGATGGTGGTCTCCAGCGGATGAAGACAAGATGTCGTACATGATGTCATACCGGCTGACGATATATGAACCTTGGTATTGGTGACGATAGATCGGTCTGTAGGTGGCTTCTGTGGAGGAAGGATCTGATGTTTTTTTTTTTGCCCTCACCGGTTTTGAACCAAGGACGGGAATCGATATAATCAATCATTATATTTATTGTCAATTTATTTAATGTATTTTGAACTTTTTCCCGAATTCCTAGATAAATAATTACGGATTTTCAAGATGGTGACCAAATTACAAGATGGTGGGTGTCACAGTAATAATAAATGATTACTGCACTCTAGCGGGTAAGAATTAAACTAACATGGCGTCAGCGCACTCTAGCCAACGATAACAAGAAGGCGGTCTCCAGCAGACCAAGACAAGATGGCGGGCGTAACGAAACATGCTACAATTATATAATCCAAGATGGCGACCATAATGATACGTGAAACAGTGGTTTTTAAGATTTTTATTATTTAATTCTATTATTTAATTTTTTTAATGATTTTTAAAATTTTTCCCGAATCTCTAGCATTAAAATTACGGATTTTCAAGATGGCGGACATGACGTCATATTACCTGATGGTATATGTGCATTGGTAAAAGTGGTGGGGGTCAGTCTGCCTGCGTCCACTGTGAGGGAAGGATCGGCCGCCATTTTTATTTTTTGCCCTCACCGGGTTCGAACCGAGGACTCCGAACTCCATGTCGTTAATGTTTGTTTTTTTATAAAAAAATTATTAAAATTTATTAAGTGAATTTTTTTATAAATTTTAAAAAAATTTCATTAAAATCGGATAATAAATAAAAAAGTTAAAGATGGCGACCGTAACGGAAACTGCAACGGTGACGTCATAATTCAAAATGGCGGAAAACACATCGCCGGAATGTTCGAGAACACAATGACGTCATCCAAAATGGCGGGTCCAATATGGCCGCCGAGGTCAAGGTCAAGGTCAAAGGTCAAGGCACAACAATCCAAGATGACCGCCGTGACGACACAATCCAATATGGCGGATCGGCTCCCGGCTCCACAGCCTGAAGCCTGTCCCCGGAGCCCCATTTGCATACTACTTATAGGTAAATTTACAGAAGGAATGTGTAAAAGTACACAGACTGTATGTGTTTTTTTCCTAATTACATGTTGAAAAATGTAAAAGTACACTAACACTGAACGTGTTTTTACAGTGAGCATTGTGTGAAGACAGAACAGTGGTCATTTAAAACTTCTCCTGTGTCGTGAGGCTGCCCCTCTGCTTCCACGACAGACGTCCGCTCACAGAAATCAGAGGTACACTCACAGAAGGACATACAACCACTCACAGAAAGCAAACGCCAAACTCACAGGAAGCATACGTCCACTCACAGGAAGCAGAAGTCCACTCAAAGGAAGAAAGACGTCCACTCACATCAAGATAGACGTATATTTACAGGAATACAGACAACCACAAACAGAAAGTAGGCGTAAACTCACAGGAAAACAGGCGCCTATTCACAGGAAGACATACGTCCACTCACAGGAAGACGGGCGTCCACACACAGGAAGACGGACGTCCACTCACAGGAAGACGGACGTCCATTCACAGGAAGACATACGTCCACTCACAGGAAGACATACGTCCACTCACAGGAAGACATACGTTCACTCACAGGAAGACGGGCGTCCACTCACAGGAAGACAGACGTCCACTCACAGGAAGACATACGTCCACTCACAGGAAGACGGACATGCACTCTCAGGAAGACAGACGTCCACTCTTAGGAATACAGACGTCCACTCACAGGAAGACGGACGTGCACTCACAGGAAGACAGACGTGCACTCACAGGAAGCCGTAGTCCGGCCCGGAGAAGCCGGGGGCCGCGGCCAGCGCGCTGCGGCACATGCGCGGCTTGGCGACCACCTGCACGTGCACGAGGCCCAGCGCCGCCAGGGGCGCCAGCCGCTCCGCCGCCGTGCGCCGGGCGTCCTCCGCCGAGCACGAGGACGGCACGCAGAACCCCCACGCCATCGCGTAGTTGAACAGCACCTGGTAGGCGTCCTGCAACCGGGCCGACACTAGCATGCAGTCCCGTGTCGATGTTCCTTGCCCTCGGTGCACGGCATTTGGTGGGAGTGATTTCGAGAACAGAACGGAAATGCGTAACAACGGGGTGCCTGCACAGGAGTCTCAGAAACCTCGGAAAATGGCGGACCTGCGTAGTCCTTTCATGTATATATATATATATATATATATATATATATATATGTGTGTGTGTGTGTGTTAGTGGACGGTATACCGAAACTCAGGATAAGAGTCGTGAAAGAGGCTATTCGCGAAATTCGGAAGAAAAAAAATTTATTCCTCTAGAAAATACCACAGGATAAACAATATTTTAAATAGGCCTAGTAAAATCCTCCGGCAAAATATATTTTTAATATTGTAAAAACAGTGTATGCTGTCGCAATCTACGTCACGTAACAAACCGCAACTTTCAAATGTATTGGACGGACAAAGCACTAAGATATCACAAAAATACACATAACACTTTCTGTAAAACGTTAATTTAACACTCGTTTCTAAACACAGTTAAAATTTTTAAAAAACTCTGATTAAATATTGTATTCAATTTAACCAAACATATTTTAAATTATTATATTCGTTTTAATGAACGAAAACATCTATACCGTATTTGTAAGTTATGTTTGACAACGAACTTCACGAGAGAAGCAATGATCAACGTTGCCAAACACGTGATCTTCGAAACCATCGTTTTTGATAAAGGAACAGTAAGAGGCCAACTTTGTTTCAAAATTTTATGTTATATAGGTGTTCTTAAACTACCTGTAGCTCATCAAGTGCACTAAATTTAATTTTTGTCCCTTTAAGCCACCCTGCTTACACCAGCGCACGAACTTCATAACTGTTCCGAAACTACCCGAAGCACATAAAATGCACCGATTTTGAGATGATTTTTTTTTTATAAAATAAAAATATATTAGCCTAACCTAACTTCTAAAGAGTTGTGTTAGGTTGTATACGTATCAGTGAGGATATTACCAACATGTTAACAATAAATTTGTAAAATTTTACCGTGAAATGAATATTTTTTTTTATATATATATTTATCACGCTCGGGATTATTTCAAAGAATTCTACGTTAAATTTCTTGACTGAGTTTAGTTAAGTTAATTCTCAAGATGAACAGCATGAGAACACGTGAATTAGCTCGTGGTTACATGTTTGCACATCTCTTGCGAGTACTGAAAGATTCGCTTACATTTCCCGCACCCCCTTGCAGTCCGTGGGAAACCAGCTCGTAGTTTGTAGGACCTCATCGGGGTTTGCAGGGCACCTGGCCCATTGTGTGGGGGGGAGGGGAGGGGGTTACGGATTCCCGACTTCCTACCAGCCCGTTGGAGTTTACAGAAGGAGGGGGGGGGGGGAGCGTGAACTACGGTGAAGGCAAAACAGCCCATTAGAAAAAGTATAACACCTCTCCCTCCACCTGGAGGAAACCGAGCGAGGAGATAGTAGATTTCACCCGGGATAATTGCCGCCTTCTGTCTGGAAGAGAAGGGCCCTCCAGGCACTTTCCTTGGATAGCCCTCCAGAGATTTCCAAGCCAGTATCCGAATTTCCCAATTAAAATTTTAATAAATGTTATATTTGGCCTTCATGATCGCAGTTGGTTTCATTACAAATGATAAAAAAATTCGATTAAATTAAACCCCAAACATTTCGATTGCCTTTATAAAACTATGTATATTTTTAATTTAAAACATTAATCTTAAGAAACCGCGAACCTCTTGCAAGGCCCTAATCCAAGAGCGGTGAAGAGACACTCTTGTACACAGTCAACTGTCCAGCTAGCTGAGCGGGCTGGAGGGAATAAGAGGTGATGATGCCTAGATGGGTTGCCACAGCCTCTCGTCATAACCGACCCTCCAACCACCTTCCCGATTGCGATGAAACGGCGTATGCGTTTCCCGCGCCTAGGACCAACATCTAAGAGCACTTGATAAACAAACCAAAAGGAGGTATTCAGCTTTTCTGTTACCCCTAATCACTCTAAGTCCCTTTAACACTATTCCAGATATTGTGACGAGTATTATGCGTTTGATTTTGAAAGCTACGTGTGTATTTATCAAATATACCAAACACTCATAGACCGTTTGTGCTCATACATGAACTTAAAACTTCCATTGGCCATACCTACTTACATATCTACCAAAATTTATGAAAATGCAATTAACGTTTTGAAACTTGTCGTCAATCAAAATCACTTACAAGGTTAAAAACATACGTACAAACGCCAATCGTTCTAGTTTTAAAGCTGGAGTCGTAGGCCACAACGGACATGATACGAAAATCCGATGATACGTCGTACATCGTTTCAACACTATAGAGGGTAAGGTCACAATACCATGACAGCATTAACACGACGAACTCTAAAAAAAGCGGTCGGAAAATCTTCACATGCCGAATGCGTCCGTAAAATACAGTATGTAATGCGCTAAAAACAGTGTAGGCCCAATATTTTATTTTTTTCTTATTTTATTTCCGTTTGATAGCTCAACTGCATAGCAATATACCATTTCGTCGTCTCTTGCACAAAGGGAGATTAACTTTATTTTATATACAAAGAAGCAAGCTATAGATAGGTTAGGTTGAAAAGGGACGAAAATTACGCTGTTGGCTATGCTAAAAATTTAAAAATAAATAAATAAACGTTAACTAAACAGTTAATGGCATGTTCCAAATGTGAAAATGTAAACAAATGTAAAACTAGATTTAAGTTTTTTAAGCGTACAGATTTACCAAGTATGTAGTAACTTTTTATGTTTAAGTTTTGTAAAGTTTTCTGTTTTGTTTTCCGTCGCGCGGCACGACACGACGAATTTAGAAATAGAATCTACTTCTTGCAGGACGTCGGGGCGCCTATTTCATTGCGTTGATGTCACAACGACCTTGTTTATCATTATCTTCCGAGCATGTCTGACCTTTCTTGGCACTGTGACTTCCGCTGTAGGGGGCATTGCTTCTCTAGGTCGGAAATTGCAATTAGATTTTATAACTTCGACAACGCACCAACTGTATCCGCCGTGACACTGATTTTGACAGCTCTGTTGACAAATAAGCCGTTAAATGATAACCTAATAATGTTTCCACTAGACACTTGGGCTCACAGTCTGTATCTATATTTAGTATTTGAGTGAAACTGTTAAGTACGATTATAGTCCTGCGCGTGAAGAAGGTACTGTTACGATAACAATCTGGGGGCTGTTAAGGAGAATAAGTCTAGGCACTGTTTGCTTTGGAAGCTGTTGTATATAAGAGTTATACCAAAAAAATGTGGCCAATTTAAACGAAACGAAAATTTGTTTTTAAATTATCACAGATCCGAAAATATAGGGATAAACTACCATTGCTGGATATAGCCTACATTTAAAACTCTTTCAAACAAACTCAAACATCATGACAACCAAAAGCATAATTTTAATTTTCACTCTAACAAAGCACTTTTTGAATAGCATAATGCAATAAATATCAACGCAAATTAAATTGTAATTGCCTTTAAATTTTTAAATACTAACGTGCCTGAATTTTGTGAGTAAATTCGGCTGCGAGGTATGTTAATCAAAGGGGTACTTAGGATTGTTAACTTAGCTGAAGTAAAATGTTACTGCACAGGACGAAAATTGTGGATTTTTATAACCACATTGTAGGTCTTCAAATAAATGTGAGTAAATACGAAAAATTTGTAAAATTCCAAAATAGCATGTCTTGTTTCCAATAAAAAAAAATTTTTTATGGTGAACTGTACTTTGATATAACAGAGATCGTTAGCTACTTCGCTATTGAAGATAAGTGACTGGCGATTCGAAAACAGGGAGCTTTGTGATTTATAACGTTTGAGGTCACGTGACACGGAATGTGCGATACGGTGCAAAAACAATGGTATTCATGTGCACCAAATAGCTCCATTAGTTCTGACCACGTTTGCAATCCACTCTATCATCAGTCATGTTGGAGACAAAAGTCGAACACAATACCTGCAGTGAATACTCTTATTTTATCGGACAAGCTGAAGCGTATCCTAAAATGAAGTGAAGCATTTGTTAGCGAAGAACCATTCATAGCTGATTTGGATTTTTTTTTTGCCTCATATTTTTGACGGGTAAATATTTGCAAAGGTTTTACAAAACATCAACACATTTTTTTTTTTCCTTTTTAAATGTACGAAACGTATAAAGGTTTTTTTTTAATCTGAGTCTATAATTTTTATACTATTAGAATTTTTTCATCTTCCTTCTAATTTTAACGAAATTTGTAAATTAGGAATTGTTTTACCAGTTTGATTTTAAAGTCTTACTGTGGTCTATAACCACGTGTATTTATTAAACTAAAGCTGACAGTTTTTCTCCATGATATATTATGTATGAGCAAACGTGTCTCAATAACTTAGCACTGCAGTGAAGCACTGAACGATATATTTTTGTTTCTGAATGTCTCTCTGATTTTTTTTATGTATTCACATAAATAATGCGTTTACATGAAAAATAAAAGTTTTCTTATATAATATTTTATATCGAAACAGCTCTTAGTCATTTCATTTAAATACTGTGCCAAGAGAGTCTTACTGTCTTTTTTTGCCTACTCACACGATGTATTGTATCTTCTACGCCATTACACTCTGTTCAAGATAAAATGTTACTGATAATATCTCGTATTTAAATTAAATCTTGGTGTTTTAGTAAAAAGCTTGTGATTGGTACATATTTGCATTTAAACACAAAAATAATGGAATTATCACTCTACCTAAATAAATGTAATGACTATACTGAAAACTTTGTTCAATGTATAAAATAAATTGAACATTTTTGTAAGAGATTTATGTGTTATAACTTATTTAATGGTCTATTTTATATGAAATTTCGTACTTACACATGAAGTTCAAATAAAAGTGAACTATCCTTGGTAACTTGTGACGAAAGTATAGGTACTTACATTATATTGCCTTGAAGAATAATTAATTTTCAATAAATTTAATACAAACCCGACAACATTAAAACTACTTTTTTAAAACTGACATATGTCAGAACATTAAAAAAAAATTAGGGAAATATTTTGCCCACTGTTTAAGATCGGAAATTTCACGAAAATTACAACGAGGTGAAACGAGACATTATTAAGAATATTCGACCAGGTTCTAAGATTTAAATAGTTCCGAAGTCGTCCCCTTTCACGACCACTTCTATCAATTTAATAACTATTCATATCTGTATAAATAAAATTATTTAAATGAAAAACTCAACTACCACCTTTTAAAAAAGGATTAATATTGGTAAAATAATATTTCTTAGCCCCATACAGATTTATATACCACCATACAGATTGACCTAAAAATTTGTGATTGTGAATATTTGAAACTTATGAAAATACTTTTAATTTTTAAAACGAAAAAGTGCGGCGCATATATTATAGTAACCAGTGTAGGGGTTAGCTGTCAAGAAAACTCACACAACAGTTTATATCATTTGTAGTGCAATTAAATTGTTAGTGACTTGTGTGAGTTCCATGCATCAATTATATATTGCATGCGCCTCTCGTTTTTGGTTTTAAATCTCGCAAGTATTTTCAAAGATATTAAACTTCACAATTAAAAATTGTCAGGACAATTTTTAGGTGGTTAGGATTTGTATGAGGTTATAAATATGTATGGGGTTAGGAGAAATTGTATTATACTTTTTCCGTTTTAATAAGAGAAAGAATAATTTTTTTTTATTAAGATGGTTATTTTCTGTATTTTAGTATATAAATAGATACTTTTCCACCACAAATATATAAAGTGTTTATGAGTTTCTTTCTGAGTAAATAGCACATTAGACCCTATCTCGCTGGTTTAGTTTGTATAACAAAATGTAGCCTATATTTTACAGTTTGGACAAATTAAAGGCTGATTTTTCCTCTTAAGTAAATTATAAGTAATTTGAAAATAGCGGTTTTAATTTCCTCTTTGCGTGTTTTAACTATACTTAAGAGTTTATATGAAGAAGTAAATTTAAAATACCAACTTAAAAATTCAGTTTTATTTAATTTAAAAAAAGTCTTAACGCAGAGGCTATGAAATTTAGGGTAAAATTTGGTAATGAATTTGTAAAGATCATCAAATAACGTAGCAGAAAAAAAAATTTAAAAATTAATGTTAGATTTTGCATCATGTATAGGAAATTTTTCCAACCTCAATCTTATTGAAAAATTAAAAATTCCTGGAGCAGTCGCTGATGTATGCACCGCCTGCAAAGCGCTGAGTTATGCATCCCGCAACATTTTACTGCTTGGCTTGCAGCCTGACGCCACGAATCCGCGGGCATTGCTAAGCAAAATAAAATATTTGTACCGAACAGACAAACAAACAAACAAACAAACAGAAAGACAAGAAGGTGAGTAAATATTGCATTATTATCCAGTTCTGAGATATTTTTTAAAGTATCAAGTCTCTGACTCATCGGGAGGTTATTTTAAAATCGAATGCAAAATTTGCACCGAACAGACAAAGAGACAGGCAAGAAAGCGAGTTAATAAAAACGTGGTAAAAGAAAAACATCCACCTTCATGAAGTACAGTAACTAACCTCTACGGGTTACCAGCTGATGAAGTAGACTGCACGCGTGGCTAGTAAGTTATGCTTACTTGGCGTAGTAAAAAAAACTTTCATTTTGTATGAAAATAATATAAATTAAACAACGAATGTAATGGAGTGCTTTTATAAATACAGTTGGTAAAGTATAAATTCAATCAAATAATTGTTTTAAATAAATACTCAGTTTTCAGTATCAATACAAACGCGTGTACAAACTGAATTATTTAATTTAGTAAAATAATGTCGTTTAATATTAATTAATATTGAAATTCAATAAATATGCTATTTTTTTATTCAAGCAAATAAAAATTATTTATTTAATACTAATGTAATATTTTGTACTGCAAATTATTTTATATACGGGAACATAAACTCACTTACTAAAACTTAAAAAAGTTTATAAACAAAATTCTACCGCTAGTATTCATAATAAATAAAAGTTTTTAACTATATAGACCAGTATTTAAAATCAGCCTCTGAAGTGTATGATTTAAAATAACATATATCATTTTTATTCTTATGTAGCCCTTTTTAAATTCTGTCAATTTTTGTGGCATACTGCGTGAACATCACAAAAATTAATACCTACTCAACATATTTCACATAATGCTCTTAAATAAGTATAACCTAACATCACTTAAATTAATACATTTGAAAATACATTTGGAGAAGTTTATGAATACAATTTCTTTCACTAATATTCACAATATTTTTTTTAATAATATGAACAAGTATTCAACATAAATCACTTAAGTATGAGATTTTAATTCACATTTTATATAAATATTATTTGTCTGTAGCTTTTCATTCATCGTGTGAAAATATTACATTCTGCACGCGCATCGTAAAAATACCCTCTTATAATTTTTTTTATAACGAGTCTAAAGAAGTACATCTTAAAAAGAAGAGGAAAAAAACATTTTGACAGCAAAGGTACCAGATTCTGAGGGCAGGGATACCGTGTCTCAGAATGTCTCCATACTTGGCGTAGGGGAAGGTCGCCTCTGACTATTAAGTGCAAAAGCCATTGAGCTGGATAGTGAAGAGAAGACTCCTTTATGAAATTTTTAAGCAATTTAAGTAAACTAAATGTTAGTCCCTATTCGAGTGAGCCCGTAGCTCACCGGGCAGTGTGTATGCTAGTATCCACTAACTTGCTAGATTAAACTTCGATGCATGCAATCTTTCTTTTTTTTTAGTTTATTTTCTTTACTCTCTACGTAGCCTGTATTGGATTGGATGAGAATTTTGGTGTGAAATAACCAAAAAATATTTTTGGCAGGTGAAATACTGTACGTTTTATTTTTACACAATTGAAAAGTAAACATACACTTATAACCTATTATTCGAAAATAAAGGCGTTCTCCTTATTTTAACTCACACACATAAAAAATAAATCTATTGTTCATCGCTTGGAGTCTTCTAAATAATGCCTGAATGGAGATGGTCACAAAATTACCTATAAGTAGGGACACCTGTATTTCGCTAATACATTTCGTGACAAGGTATTTCACAAAATACTGTAGCTTTTTCTAAGAGTCATGGCAAATTGTGAGGAGGCAGCAGTAGGTGACCACATTCTCATTGGCCCCATCAAGAGCGGGACGACACCTCTCACCGACCTCAGACAATAACCACAGGAGAAAAGCTACAGTATTTTGTGAAATACCTTGACACGAAATGTATTCGCGAAATACAGGTGTCCCTATACCTGTAAGTCGTAATATTTCTACGAACTCTATAGTGTGTTCGCACACAACATGTATCCGTGACCGGGAACGATCCCAAGGAGAGGTTGGGATAGAGCGTCAACAGGTATAGACGGTTGTTCAAATCCGCAGTTGGCCGTCAATATTCGGCATGTTCTGAGCGATATTTGATGCGTTGCATCTAAGTTTATTCGTACACTGTTCCAGAGGAGAAAAATAATTATCATATCGAAAGTTACGCCCGTTGATTAACTGACCCTTCAGAAGTTCAAGAAGAAAAAAACAAGCGGAATAAAATACGGCTGACCCTTGTAGTGAAGACGAAGACTGCTGCTCGATATATGCCAAACATTACTACGAAAAACTCCTTGCGTTCTTTTAAGGGTTCTTGAAAACATGGTAGGCCAGTAATGGCGTATATCTAATCTTTTTGAAAGAAATGGTCTGTTCGAAATGAAATATTCCGGGAAATTCAGATAAATATACATGCTATTTGTGGACGTTATTTTCCAACATACACTGAAAATATTAAACGAGAAGATGTTTGTAATATATGAAGACTTGATTATGCCCAATGTAATCGACGACAGTATTTCTGAAGATATCAGAGGTCTCTATTCATCTAGTTATGGAAATGATGAGTACGAGCCAGGAAAAAGGTAAGAACTTGCACAGATTATATTCCACTGGACTTTAAATTAAAAGCTATTGATAAAGCCAAGGCACGTCCAACTTGTTTCCTGAAGAGTGTGCAATCCAAACGGTAACGCCGTTTAAAACGTAAGGAATATATTGCGAAATGGGAGCAACACGTCAATAAGGGTAGAATTATTATCGATTAATATGCGTTAGTCAATTCATGTACTTCATAGACATATGACCGATGTATGGGAGCTTAGGAGCAAAATCAACAAGTCACGACTCCAAATTTGCAACAGCGGTTTCTTAAGTGCTGCAAGCCCATTTGACAATTTTGACTTTAAAGCCCATGAATAGTGGGTTAAGATCTTTAATCCATCAATCCGTCAACGAAAAATTAAAACACATTTGTAACCGAACTAGAAACGACAAGAATAAAATAAGCGCTTGCTGCCGCCGAAGATTTTCGACTGCAGATTCAAGACCTGATGCAAAATTTCGATAAGAATCTCATCATCAACAAATATCAAACATGTATGTTTGTATTTCTTGATTATTCTTCACTAATGGAAGTAAGACATTTTGTATATGATATTTGTATTACATATGTTCCAGGCTGTCCCAATAATAGTCCAGTTTTGATCGAACACTGCGAACCAAGGAACGAAGGTAGTCCATATGAAAAACATTATGAACAAAGTAACTCACATACTGCACAACAAGCTCTAACATTATCTGGGAAATTTATATTCTTCGTCTTCATTTATTTTCAAAATATGATGAGTTCATTCTGTCCCAAGGTGGAGCAAGCAGTGCATCCCCTTAAAAATTTTCAAAACGACGTCGTCACATCAGCCAAACGCAGAAATTCGGCAACGAAGTAGTACAAATTTTTTTTTGATAATGTATTAAAGCCCTACGTGAAAAAAAAATACACATTTTAACTACTCACAAATTATTTTTCTTTGAGACAGACCAGTGGCTTTCTGTATGACTAAATGTTTCAAAATGAAAAGCGACCACCAAAGTGCACTGTAAATGTCATCCCTCCAAAATGCACACCTTTGATCCACACCTTTTACAGTCATGTCAGGTACAAAATATAACAGAGCTAGGCCACCCTGCATTAGTAAATTGATTAATTTCCTTATGCTTGCAATTATTAATTTCATATATTATTTGTTGTGTATTCAGTTGAAGCTTTCTGTTAATTGCTTTCACTTGATATTTCTGCTAAAATGATACAATTTGTTTATTATCTTCGTAAATTGTCAATTTTAAATTTCACTATTCTGGGCAAACTTGAAACTGCCCCGCCATTAGCGTGTTCTTTGATAGCGAGACATTGTACTGCGCACGGCAATCAGGCCGCGAGATGTGGTTGGCTTGCCGGCCACAGCGCGGCGCTGGGGTCGCGCGCCTCAGGCGCGGACTGCGCGAGCGAAGCGGGGGTCAGGGAGGGAAGCCTACGATTCACGCCGAGTATTCTACATGCCTGAACATTACCGAATACTTGCCTTCGGGTGTCTTCGGAATTCTTTTTTTTATGTGAAAAAACGTCTGTTTCAAATGCCGGAAATGTCAATGCTAACTTCTCCAATGCTACTAAATGAGAAAATCTACTCAATGTGAGTGTTACGTATACTGGAAAGTTATGTATGAATGTAAAAAGAAATAAAACACCATTTATATTCGTTCTTCTGAAATAATAAATTTGTAATTATTAAGGTGAGTAATTTTTATAAAATGGAAAGTAATAATAATAAAAACAACTACTTTTTGACAAGGTTTTTCTGACATTGTGATCTAATAGTTCACCATTTTAACAAATGGTTAGGTTAGGTTTATGTATTACAAATCTGTGATATAGAGAATGAAAATGGTCAGTTGGGTTAGGTTGTGTGGACAGTGGGTTATGATAGGTTAGGTCCATTTAATGTTATTTAAAATTAGGATGGTAGGTTAGGATTAGCTACATAGCTAATTAAAAGAATTCCGAAGTCACCCTGAAGGCGGCAGGTATTCGGTAATGTTCGGGCATGTGGAATACTCGACGTGAATCGTAGGCTTCCCGGTCAGGGAGGCGAGGGGGAGGACAGGACTTCGGAGCTGTGCCCGCTGTGGACCCTCGTCTTCGCCACCCGCGACCCCTGCCCGAAGGTCACTGCCGCTGCCAGCCACGAGCGAACACCTAGGGTCCGCGTCTGATGCCTGTCCCCCTGCAATCCTGGTGAGTTCAAACCTTTTCCAACAGTAACAGCCGTGCTCTTTAAGTGCAACTATTTCTTTTGTTGCCGTACGTGTTATTACTAAATTACTAGCTCACTTCAGTCGTATAATCTGTCAGGACGTCCCCTAGCATGCTTAAACATGGTAATATTACACTGTAAATATTTTTTTGAACTTTTGCAAGGAAATTCCTTGGCAACTCAGTTTCTAACGACATCACTTGAAAAACAGGAATGCAGAGCTTTGTGCAATTCGAAATTTTAACAAAGCTCTGTCTTTCAGTTTTTACAAGTGATGTCGTTGGAAACTGAGTTTCCAAGAATTTTCCTTGTAAAAGAAACAAAAAAAATTACATACTAACTATCGAAAACTTTCGTGAGGGAGTGTTAAACTGCTTTGATTTCGATGCGTCCCAACACTGTTTTGTATTTGCGTGGCGAGGAAAACAACCATAGTACACCTGTCCTTAAGTGCCGTAGGTAGATTATTTAATATTTTTATCGCACTTGAGAGGACTGTAGCTTTGCATTCTAGGCTGAGCGATGCGTTATTGCTTTGCCTACATCCTGTTGGGAATTGCTGCAAAATTTTGACAGTGTAAATATAGTTTCTGGATCGTGTTTCGCACGAACTGGGAGGTGACGGGGTATAGGTTTACATTCGCTCGCCCGTGCCAAGCCTGGCGCGTTTACTGTGTGCGCCACGATTACACTGCACGCACCTGAAGGCTGTATTACCACATGAAACATAATTTAACATTTTAAATCTTCCTGGCAGAACTTTGTTTATGCA
The DNA here is from genome assembly GCF_032445375.1 of Bacillus rossius redtenbacheri. Taxonomy (NCBI): domain Eukaryota; kingdom Metazoa; phylum Arthropoda; class Insecta; order Phasmatodea; family Bacillidae; genus Bacillus; species Bacillus rossius. The sequence goes on along the minus strand of NC_086330.1, from coordinate 20,745,476 downwards.
TTTTATTCCCACCTGCAAGAATTTAAAAAAGTATATTAATTGACAGTGCTCCAAGGCGCAAACTTGGACTCTTCAAGACATGCAGAACTTCGCCTCGTTAAGACATAATATTCTAGCTGCACTTAAAACATCTACCATGGAGCATACCTTTGATATGAATTTTGTTTCAGCTAGCCTTTCTTAATAAACTTTTTAAAGTTTCACGCACGCTATTGTAATACGGAAATTTAGATAATCTTAGAAATAGTCCAAATATGATTATACTTGTGTTTAGCTAACTCTTACTCCACGTAATAATATATGGCATTTCATTGTGATATCCATATGTGAGTGTTTCTAATTTTCTCAAGCACATTTCGTCTGTTAATTTTGTGTGAACACTTTCTAATCCTTACAAGCAATTCATCTTTATAAGGCTATGTCTGCAGATATGACGAAGCTTTGATTCCTTTGCTTTTTGATATTTTTATTAAAATACTTTTGCATTTACGAGCTCTTTAAATTATTTGCTAGCCTTTGGTTGGCGATTAAGCTCGCCCTGGCTTTTTACGGAAAGGCTGGGGGCTCACTCTGCGAATTTTATTTTTGCATGGGGCCAAGTTCGCTTCGAAGTGTCTGCAGAATTGTGCGTTCCTAATTGAATAATTAAGTGTAATAAATTCGAAAATTTTTTTATTAAATGTCAGTCGATTTTGCACCTTCAATCTTCGATTAAATGATTCTGTATGCGGGGTACCCTGCGAAATTGTGTGATCAGCAGGAAATTTTAATGAGTGTTTATAAAGTAAATTCTTCAACAGAAACCTTTAATAAAATATTGTATCTGCATGAAATAAATGAGTATAACTTATTACTTTCCGTGTTTTTATGTCGAGTTCCACCCAGGCGCTTGTAAAAACCCGAGCTACGAACAGTAGGTAATTTTCTTTATGTAGTGTTAAATAAGATGGACGCCTTTATTTTTTAATGTTATTTTGTATTTATAATTTTTTTCAATTAGGTAAAAATATTTTTCTGCCAAATTTTCAGCAATTCCAATACTTTCGAGCTGTACACAGAAACAGTGAAAAGTAAAACTGAAAAATAAGGGAAGACAAAATTAAAAAGAGAAAAAGAAACATGAGTTGCACACATCGAGATTTCAGGCACGTGATCTACGGGCTCGCTCGAATAGGAAATAACGTTCAGTATACTTACGTTGCTGAAAAGTTTGTTTTTCTCGGGTGTGCTTCACTACCTAGCCCAACGGCTTTGAGCACTTAGCAGTCGAGAGGTACTTTCACCTGCGCCAGGTGTGGAGATATTCTGAGACCCTGCTTCCCTGCCTTCTCCTTCAGAGACGCATTCATCAGCGCCTGCTTAATATTTTTTTACATTAAAGGGGATAATCCTCACCATCTTGCGATTTCAAATATTTTGATATCACTTGCATTAAACTTCCGTGATAAATATTTCGGTTTGAAATGGCATATAACTTAGCTTTGACTACTTGTTGAAGTCAAAACATGTGAACTGGTGTGAATATTATGATAGTTGTATCGCCCGCGTGAAATAATAAGTTGTTTCCTCGCGGCACTTACAAACTAGTAAATATGTGCATCTGCAACAAGACATAGTATGTTTGAGATATGTGTTTCATGCCTTAACTTGCCAAAAATTCGGATAAGCATTATCAAAAAAATATGCAAAAAAAGATGGAAACATCCAAGGTGGCGCAACATAATTCGCGTTAATACTCAGCTTGCAGTAATTATATTTTGCTGTCATCAGCGTGAAGAATTGCATTACCGCTTAGAATATCCAGCGAAGGACAAGCTGTTTGATTTTTTTTTAGTTTTATCCATTGCGCGAACCATCAATCAATTCATTTATCATAAATTTACTTCAGGAAAATTTTAACAATTAAGTCTGTAATATAGTTAACTACTTTAACGTGTCAGTTGAAACGAAATCTCCCCAAAAATGCAGAATTTCAAATATAAAATATTTAACTGGGTTTTGTGGGGGAAAAAAAGGCTATTTATATTTATTTCTCGATTTAATGAAACCAGCAAAAATAGTCATAAATATTCCAACATATATTGTTTGATAGAATCATTATGGCATCAGACTACTAATTTTAAACAGCTATCAAAACCGTAAGCTTAATCAAGCAGTCAGTTTCTTATTGGAAAAAATCATTTTGAAAGGAACTCAACAATTCTCAAGGATATGCAACAATATCATTACAAATATTGACGGAATTATATCTATCATATTATCGTAAGAGAAAAGAAGTGTTACCAACCTCTCCCAGAATTTTCTGCAGAAATTTTTTCTGGTCCTTCACAAGCCCGCACCACGTACAGTTCTCTCCCAGGGAAAGCCTGATGTCCACTGTGCAGTGCTGACCAGCGAAGCCCGCCTCAGTGTCCGGTTTGACCAGCATGCACTGGTCGAAATTTCCGTAGTTGAACATGTTCCCAGTCATCAAACCCGACTGCAGCTTCGCAGATGCATCGTACACTGCACAAAACAAAACACATTAACCTTCTCTTTATCTATAGGGCCATAGATGAGATACTTTAATGAAATTTGCGTCTCTGCCACAAAAAACGTAAGAAGATAAGCAAACCTTAGCTACTGGGAAAGGACTCAAAAATTGGCTTGCAGCAAATAACACTATCCTATGATATTCCTGGAGAGTAGGTGTGTCTAGAAGGTATGATGACACAAGAATGCGGATAGAGAACCAGGGATTCGCGGCCACCATCCATCTTTAACCTCGGCTGATCTTGAACTCTCGCAGTCAACACATGCAGCACTTCTGAACGTTGCACTTTCCGTTACGGTCATCATCACAGAACGCCCCATTCCCCGACCGCCAACTTGGATTGCAAATTTCTTCTTCTCTCTAATTCCGCTTTTGCTATAGTTAGGTAGGGTGGTTGCAAAGAGGCTATTTAAATGAAATGGTTGAGGATTGGGAAGTCACAGCTGGCATCTAAGGCGGCACCAGTTCCATCCGAACCGCTAGCTTCTCCCACTCTCATTTACTGCTGGAGCAGATGGTACACGTCAGTTCTGCTGGCCGGCCGTAACGAATCTGAAAGTGACTTGTAGTTAAGTAAACATCGCTCGCCTCCTTCCCCTTTACCTTCTTGCTTGCCAGCGAGTAGCAGGCATAAGGTGCACTGAATGCGGCCACCGTGGTAGGCAAAGTGGCATTGTGGAACATATGTAATGAACTGGGCAGTTGTCTTGTATAGAATTCTAGTTTGTAGAAAGTATGATTAATTTTAATGACGATTTTAAATTCAAATTATTTGCTTGCACTGATAAAGTATCGAACAGAGGACAGGAATAGATCAAAAATTAAAAATGTGAATTTTAATGGTTTATTTATTTATTTCAGAAATATTTGGTTAATAATTACAAATTATCAATGTGGTGGCCAATATGGAAAATGAGATGTGGATGCCATGCTCTGGTCTCTGACATTATTGCACTCCAACAGGAACAAAATAAACCATTTTGATGGTAGCACACTCTAGGATGAAACAGCAGAAACAAACGTTCTCTTTCACGGGTTTAGTGAAATGGTCATGGTGGAGGGGTTGGGCGATGTTTTACTTACCTGCAAGTAACTTTCACTTTCAGTATCGTTACTCCCAGCCTGCAGAACTGACGTGTGCCATATGCTCCAACAATAATGGAGTATGGGGGAGCTAGTGGTTCGGATTCCATTGGTGCCATTCTATATGGCAGCTGTGATGTGAATTCCCGCTCCTCAACCATTTGAATTAAATATATACTTGCCATCGTCCTATATGACTATAGCTCAAGTGGGATGGGGAGCAGGAGGCAAATTTAATACCTATGGCAACTAAGGATAAAGTCTAATTCGAAAAACAAATTACATAATCCAATTTTAGTACATCAAGAACATTAAATATGGCGGTCTGGAATGGGTTGCTCGATATTTATGACCTAAACTAAACGCGCAACGTTCTGGAGATGCGAGAAGTCAAGGTCATCTACGGTGATCGCCTAGGGAAACGGCATCTAAGATGGCGGCTGAAGTCAAGGTCACCCGTGGTAGCAGCCCGCGAATTCCTGAATCCCTGTACTCAGTCCGGTGTCCCCGTACCTACTATATACACCTACTATGGAATCATTTCGAGAAACTATTGACAACCGAAATCAGGACGGTGGAACCGGGATAGAATTAACCATTTCCTCAGTAAAGCAATTGTAGTGCCTGAGCACTGCACTACATCAGTCCATCGAAACATATGACCCAGACTTGTTGAACATATATATCTCCATATTTGTAATGACTTGATGTAAGTTTTTGGACATACGCCATTGCTAAGAACTTTTTCTGTTGAAGAAAAACTAATAAATAAAATAAATAAATAAAAATACTCAAAAAAAGACAAAAAACACACAAAACTAAGCAAACAATTGCTGCTGTCAACAAGGATATGAACACCACAAAATATTCCGAAACAGGAATATGGTCAGCAAACAAAGAAAAACAAAGAAAAATGTACTAAGAGAACGAAAAAATCCCCACAAATGATGACAACACAAAAATATTGAAACCCAAAATAATTCAGCACAACAGTTGAAGCGAGACAAAAAACATGACAAAACGAAAAGACAAACAAATACAATAGTTTTACCTAAACAGAAACAAGCGACGTTTCGGGAACTGCTATCTGCTCCCGTCCTCAGGCAGAAACGCACATGGTACGGAAACACAGGTGAGTCGCACCTGTGTTTCCGTACCATGTGCGTTTCTGCCTGAGGACGGGAGCAGATAGCAGTTCCCGAAACGTCGCTTGTTTCTGTTTAGGTAAAACTATTGTATTTGTTTGTCTTTTCGTTTTGTCATGTTTTTTGTCTCGCTTCAACTGTTGTGCTGAATTATTTTGGGTTTCAATATTTTTGTGTTGTCATCATTTGTGGGGATTTTTTCGTTCTCTTAGTACATTTTTCTTTGTTTTTCTTTGTTTGCTGACCATATTCCTGTTTCGGAATATTTTGTGGTGTTCATATCCTTGTTGACAACAGCAATTGTTTGCTTAGTTTTGTGTGTTTTTTGTCTTTTTTTGAGTATTTTTATTTATTTATTTTATTTATTAGTTTTTCTTCAACAGAAAAAGTTCTTAGCAATGTCGTATGTCCAAAAACTTACATCAAGTCATGCACTCCCATTGCACAAATCTTTTAAAGATAACATATTTGTAATGTTGAGCAAAATACAGAAATTTAAAAAAAAAAATTGTCCATGGTAATGAAGAGTTGCAAAACTAGTCTGCAGACTGATGACTTTGAAATCATCTCTATTAAGCACACGATGACAGGTTAAATTAATTTGTAGTTTAAAAATTAGTACGTGATTTGACCATAGGAAAAAGGAATTGCTATAGTATATAACAAATAAACATATAAATATATATATATATATATACCAACACTTCAGAGTACAAATATTCCGGTATTACAAACGAAGTTGTGAAAACAATAAATATATACGGTGAATTTGATGGCGACGTAAAGAAAACCGATTTCAAGAATTATAATATTTGCTTTAAGTTATCAGTGAACCTACTTTCCATGTCATTAATCAACATTGCATTTTTCTTATATTTTTACATCTGAAGTTCATTAAAATGTTGTATTTAGTAAATTAGTTTAATAAGCAGTGCCCAGAATCAAATATGATACAATTGTTAGTTTATTTTATTCTATCGTGACTTAAATATTTCAGTTCATTAAACAGTCGGATATCAATTTTCTTTGCTCTTCCGAGATGATCAGTAATAAACCTAGGTGTTTTTGGCTGTGTTATCATAGCTTAACCATTATTATTTTACATCTTCGTTTAACACCGATAATTAAGAATATAAAATTACATAAATATTGCGCAATACGTGCAAAATATATTTACGCACTAATATATGTATAACATTATATTTTTGTCTTCGAAAGATTTGTGCAGTGGGAGTGCATGACTTGATGTAAGTTTTTTGACATACGCCATTGATAAGCAGTGCTTAGCAATGGCGTATGTCCAAAAACTTACATCAAATTATATTTTTGATAATAATATTAATTTTTTTTCGATGCATGTTGAACCATTTGTTGGTATGTGATGTAGTATCTTAATATTCACTTACTCTTCAAAGCCCACTGCTTGTAGCTCTTCAACTCCTGCAAGTAGAACTCGCTGTGGGCCCTACAAGGTGCCGAGATGTTGGCAGAGACCGGAGCAAAAGGCTGGCCCAGAAACCTCTGCAAGATGACGTCGATGCTGGTGGCGCCCGTGTTCGCCGAGGCGGCGCCCAGGCCCAGCAGGAGGGAGGCGCTCAGAAACAGCTCCATGGGCAACCTGGGCAATGGTCATGGGGCTGCGCTTCGCGCAGGACTGCTTGGGGCCTATCGCCCGTCGATGTCCGATGCGCCAACTTGAACGAGGTATCTGAAATGTAACTGGTTCCTGGGAACCTGCTCCTCGAAACATTACAAGCTTATCGTCGAAGGTTTTCCAGATATGTTTTTGTCAAGTTTACCCGTGCCAGGAGTCAGGTGTCTCAGGCTGAAACCAGTTTCATTTGAAACCTAGACCTGGCAGCTAAAACGTGACCTGTATATCACCACCTTTACATCAAAAATATATTTTGCAAAACACGTCAGCCCAATGGCGAAGCATTGTTGAGGTGGCAGGCGTGGCATGCCCCAAGTACCTCTTCGAAGGGATGTCATCACATTTACTGAAATTTATTAATTTAATGCACTAGAACCTACATTGAGCTGCAAAACTGAAAACTAAACTGACATATATTACACAGTAAACCCGTAAAAAATAAGTTCTGGGAATGTAGAAATATTTGCATGCAATTTTTGGCTTGCTTAAAGAATATTGCCTGATCGCAGCAAAATACCGTGTGCTGAGTGTATGCGTACTTAGTTGCACTGATAAAGGTTAAACTTTAGTCCTAATCAGCACTCTAATCAGCCTAATGCGAAGCATACCTCTAATGACACAGATACATTACAATGTAATCTTTGCATCTCAAATACTGAGACATAACAGTGAAATGGCAAGATAGTGTAAAGAGTACCTAGAATGGGCAGTTATGTTATCCCTCCATAATTTACACTACATTATAAAAAATTACCCTTTGGCTCGGTATACAGGCGCACATAAATTTTCAATTCATATTTATGCACGTTTTACAAAAAAATGACAAAATCCATTTTAACCAAATGTCACCCTTGTAGTAAGAATTTGCTGTATCAAAAATTGTTTCAGAAAATAAATTGAAGATATGGAAGATGGAAGGTTTAGAATAAATTAAATTGATTTTATACCGTGACTATTTACATTAAATTTGTTTCATATTTTTAGGTAATATAAAATATATAAAACCGTTATTTTACTACTCTCCAAGTGTATAATGAGATTAAAAAGATTAAATTTTTTATATTACGTAATTATAGTTATTTTAAGATTTTCAAAAAAACTCACCTCACGTCCACCTCATTGATTCAACAAGATTTATTCTTACAAATATTAATAATTTAAAGTTTTGAGGTCACGATGATCTAGGGAATATGAAACGAAAAACTAGTAAGAAAATTTCCACTAGTCTCGCTATGTTAACGACTGCAATGGGTAGTTTTTCTCCAAAATCTACCTAAAATATTGGAAACTTTCCTGAAAATGTAATGGAATTTATTAACCTATGCAATTTTCCGTATATGCACTGCAAACGCTCCTAATTTGTTTACAAAAGGTCATATGCATGAGAACTGGGAAATTTATGTTCAGTATATAATCGTTGTGTGAACTATCTGGGTATTAAACCTTTATTTCCGAAGTGGATGAAATACGTTCTTGTTATTCAAATGGAAATAAAAATTAATTATCTGTGTAATATGCGACATTAGCGCTCCTAGTAACAAACATACAAAACTAATTTGAAAAATAATCTAATGAATTTTAATTAAAGCTTTTTTTTGTGTTATTAACATACTAACGGAAGAAACGCAATGCCAATTTAAAATGGTAGATTATTTTGATGTTAATAGGAACGAATATAATAAATTGTTTTTGATGTTCTAAAAAAAACCTCGTCCGTTTAATGTGTTCACACTTAATGCGCGGAGTAAAGACAGGTTTTAATGCAATTTGTTAGTTTTTTATTCTGAATTGTAGGATACATTTGAAGAATATTTCCCGGAAGAAGTAAGTACACCAAAGTCTTTGTTTGCCTTCAGAGTGTTCTTTTAATGGCGAAATATTTTTTCTGGTTTAAGGTACAAAGTCTCTGCTTTTATGTATCTCTCCGAGCCAGGATGAGGATGTTGGTACTTCCGTAGCATGCACCTGCGTTGAAAATGCCGCTCGCTTATGGCGTAGTTTATAGTCTCCTACGTCGCTCGCCTGCCATCTGCGACTCAACGCCCGCTTTTGCCATTGTGTTAATTTAGTGAGAAGTCAGAAGACGACAGGTTTCCCCTCGACAGACCATCCTAAACTCGCCTCTCTCTCTCTCTCACTCTAGAGAGAGAGAGAGTACGCGTACCACTTAGTGGTACGAAATGAGACCAAATTCTCCTGAATTATCTCAATTTGTCTATTAAAATGTGCTAGAAGCATTTATTTAAAACATTCAAACTATTTTTTACCGTGTAAAACAACGTTATTAAGTTGGTACTAACTTATGGGATTTTTTTAATTGTACTGGACAAGAGGAATGTAAAAAAGATTTTTTGCAAAATATTTTAATTTTTTATTGATAAAAACTTTTGATGCAACAGAAGAAAATTCATTAGGATTTTGAGTTTCTAACATTGCATTTTGATTTTTTTAAATCGCGATACATAATAGTACTGTAATAACACTGCGACAAAAGGTATAATTATAATTTGAAACTATTTAGGCACAAATGGATAATTTTTTTCCTTGTAATTAATATAGGTAATTTACTTTTTTTCGCCATTTTGCAACTGCTAAAATTAAATATGTATGTATAGAAGCTCCAATTAGTGGAGTCTCGTTTTGATTATTAATATGTAATACAAGCCAAATTTCAGTAACTTAATATTTTTATGCGCGAAATTATTAACATGTACAGCATTCATAAAAATAAAAACAACGAAATCTTAAATCTCTTACAACGAAATCGGTCTAACCATAAACCATATATGTTTGAATATTTGATATAAGACAAGTTAATAATAATTTCCCTATATTACGTGAATTTGAAATTTAGGTTATGATCAGCAAATATAACTTTACAAAAATATCTTTCTTAAAATGTTAAACACGAAGGCCTATTTAAAACCTACATCAAAGTCTTAGTTATATTGAATACAAAACCTATTATTTTTATAGCCAATTGAAATATCAAAATAAAGTATTAACATTGCTAGTGATAAAATTTCCTACGGTCGGAAATATAGCTGTCTGTTAAATAGAATTGCAAGATAGCGTTATTTTATTCAAATAAATAATATGAAATAAATCTTCTCATTTAAATTCACTGGCAGTTAATTGATCCATCCAGTGATAATAATGTCACTCATTCAAGAGTTATGGTGTGGTAATTTTCTCTGCCCATGCTGCAAACGTTTAATACATTTCACAAATTTGCAATTTATCAACTGTCTGCTATCTGATCTCCCTCTGAACAAGGCGTCGCTTAACAAAATCACCTAATCGAATTCACTTAATCGATTCTGCTGTGACTAATTCACAGCTGTATTGTGAACACTGGCGATATTATCTGCTTTCCGGGAGGGGCTGTTTGAAAGAGAAGTATGCAATTGCAACAGATGCAGTCAGTTACGTCAGCCGAATTATTTAAAAAATGAAGCGCTGTTGGAAATTAATGTTTTAACATAGATTAATATACGGTGTAAATAATTTAATAAGATCTTTCTTACAGAAAGAGAGGAGATAAATACATTTTTGAAGTTTCGAATACAATAATGAATAATTATTATCAGTGTTTGCATTAAAAATTAACCTGTTATTTTATTTTCTAACTGTAAAATGTAAGAATATGGTTTTTGTAAAATAATATTTTTTATGAATTAAATTTTTTTTATAAACCATCCTGTTATATATATTAAACTAAACAATATTGATAATCGATAACAATATGTTAACGTTTATTAACGATTTTACTGTTTAATTCTTTTCGGAGATTGGTAGGACTTATTGCGTTTATTTTAACAGTTATCTGTCGGAACGTTAGGTAAAACACGTTAACGCAAAAAAATAAGGCAAACTTCTGTTAGGAAGTACTAGCACAGAAATCCATGAAATCTAGAAGCATTATCACTATGTAAAACAAGTTTGGTGTTTTCGTTTTTGGGCCTAACACAATTAGGAATAACGTAGTTTAGCACAACACAGACACAAAGCTGTTTCATAAAAAAAACTTGTTTAAGGGCAAAAGCAGTATATACATGCAAAAAAAAAGGCAAATTACTCTTAAGGAAAATGTTGTGTACTTCTCTGACAGCCCTTTCATGACTATGCTTGCGCTATAGTGAATGAGGTCGTCAGTTTTAGAGCTAGTTTTCTTCATTCCTACTGATGGTTTACAAGATAAGCAATGCATTTTTCTTTATATGGTCAAATTTTCTTCCATTCATTCTACGCATTGTTTTGTAAAAAAATATTCCAGAAATTTTTACTATTTTTTTTCTTGACAAATAGAGTCACCCAGTACATGTTAAATTTCTGTTTATCCACAGGTAACTTAAATTTTCAGTAATTATTTTTTTAACGATTCTTTAAAAATACTTCGAAGGAGTACAAAGGAAACCGTAACGGAGTGGCTTGGCTTCTGGATTGTAGCCTTCTCAAAGGCGAAGATATCACTGATGTATCGGTCGACGTTGCAGTCGCCATCATCAGGGAGCAGTTTCCTACTGAGGTTATTGCAATTTCTACTGCCTTTTGATTCTCTCGCCCGAGAGGGGAGTGTTTACGAACTGGCTGCAACTGTGGGCCAACCAGAGCCTTCCTTTCTTCTGGTTAGCCTGTTTGTTTTGGCCAGTCGTAGCTGGGCTTCGGTGATTGGATGGAAGTGCTGGTCAGTCAGTGGCCTCTTCTCTTCTGGTTGGCTGGGCTATTTGGCCAACCACAAGCTATCTGCCAACCAGAAGAGAAAAGGTCGCACTGATTGTCCAGCACTCCCAGTCAAATCAGAGAAAACCGAGCTCCGATGGGCCAAATCAAACTGGCCCACCGGAAGAAAAAGGGAGGCATCTGATCGGACCGCAGCTGCAACCAATCGGGAAACAACTCAGTAGGTGCTCCCTAATGATGGCGACTGCAACGTCGACCGAAACGTCGGTGATATCTTCATCCTTTCGAGTGCGGCTACAACCCAGAAGCCGATAAACTCCTGGCAATGGCCGTAACGTGTTGGTATTCGTTCCTCCAGGGAACACCACATAACTTAGAAAGTCACAACTTAGAACTGTCATAACTTAGAAAACTTGGAAAAATTCACGTAACTTAGAAACACATAACTTAGAAAGATCATAACTTAGAAACACACGACTTAGAAACACACGACGCAGAACCACACAACTTAGAAACGTCATAACGTAGAAACTCATAACTTAGAACTATCACAACTTAGAAACACACAACTTAGAACTGTCATAACTTAGGAACACGTAACTTAGAAACACGCAACGCAGAACCACACAACTTAGAAACGTCATAACGTAGAGTCACAACTTAGAACTATCACATCATATAACTATCACAACTTAGAAACACACAACTTAGAACTGTCATAACTTAGAACTACGTAACTTAGAAACACGCAACGCAGAACCACACAACTTAGAAACGTCATAACGTAGAAAGTCATAACAATAGAAAATTCTAAGTTATCTGTTTCTAAGGTATGTGTTCCTAAGTTATGACAGCACCCCGTTCTTCCACAAGTAGCCGCATATTCGCTTGAAAGGGGGAAAAAACGTCCAGCGGTTATCAGTGAGCGCCGCCGGCCTTGGTGGAGATAACGAACCCGTCTCCCGCGCACCTTGACCCACATGCATGCCCGAGTCGCCAGCACTTGTCTCGCCTCCAGCCGGGCGTTAGCGCCTCTCTCACACTCTCACCTTCCCTGCATCAACTCACTCACCCCCCCCCCCCCCAACCCTCGCGCAGACGAGCCAGGGAGGCGCGGATGAAGGTGGCACGAGCGAAACGAAAAGGCGAAGGAAGGGGGAAAAAAAATTCCCACCCCCTCCTCCTAGAAGGGTGTTTAAAGCAGTTGGTGGAAAAAATTGGGAAAGGGGGGTTGGTTGGAACGGTAGTGGCCTGAGGCGAAGCGTCGAAGTGTTCGGGCCTGAAAAGGCCTGGAAGTGGAATATGAACTGAGAGGCGATATCGGAGAAGAAATATTGGAGGAAGGAAATTAGATCCCGGCGAAAGGATTGAGGCCCCCCCATTACACAGAAGCACCTCCTTACATCAAACTATTTTTTTTATCTCTCTCTCTCTTTCTCTTTCACCCACCCCACCGTAAGGAACTACACACGGAGGAACATTTGAGTTTATGAATCTTGAAGTTATCAGTTTATGTACTTAAACTTTCTGAGCTCTAGCAGAAAAAGAAAATCATCTACTTACGTTATCGAGAGTAAGATCCAGTAAAGATTTTCTTCTAATAAAAAATAATAAATTTTTTTGACGTAAAAAATTAAACCTTTCTAAAATAAAATTATATCAGTACACCTATACTTGTTGAGTTTGCTTATTTGCGACTGTAGTATTTGTATCACACCAGAAAAACTTGGCAGCCATAAAAAGCAAACGATTAGTAAATCAGCAGCCTGTCATCACATGTTGAAATATAACTTTTAAAACTGTGACACGCCAGCAAATATCCATCTTGACATTGTTTGAAAAAAAAAATATATCCTTCCAAAAAAGTTACAAAAATATAATTTTTAAGGAATTTTACAACCCTATTTTAACCAGGCACAATAATTCCGCTTTTGTGGAACACTTCAAACAATAACAAAAATTTATTTTCGTGGAGACATTTATTTTTTGTTATATTTTAACTTCTATTTTAATTTGCGTGATTATACATATTTTTAGCCTTAACAAATATAAATATTATTGGATGTAAGTGGAAGTAATTCAAGAAAACTTTATTAAAAATAGAGGTTCAACCACTTATAGACTCCTGTTTTCCAGTGTCTACTACCAGTCTGTTTGTACCAGACGACAGGAATATAATTAACTAAGTTCCCTAAACGTCGCATCTGTTTTGTCTTAGGAAGCCTATAGTATTTGCCTGTGCTGTCTTCGTTGTGTCCAGAAGATATGTTTAGTTTCATGGTTGGATTTGCTTCTGCGTCACTGTGTTATCGTTTTGTTGTCCATGTTTTCTATTTAGTAAAAGCGCTGGGTTTGTCTGTTTATCCTGTGTTTTACAAAGTTGTTGTTTTTCTGTATTTACTCTGCTTGTTTCAACTATCTCTTTGTTGTCAGCCACTGTATTCGTCTGTGCTGTGATCTTTTTTGCGACTTACTCATTCCATGGAATTTTATATGTTGTCTATATGCATTAATCATTATACGTTAGCTGATTTTAGAATGTTTTCTGAGTGTTTGTGTATTAATTTTTTTGTCAATCTTGAGGTTTCTCTATGACACACAGAGTAAAACCACCACTGACGTTTTTTCGCAAAAAAAAAAAAAGTTGTAAATCAATACAAATGTAATGTAGCTTAAAATATTATTTAGTGCGAGTTATCTAGTGTTACACGCCTTTTTAATTGAACCTCGCTGTTAAGTCACAATACAACTTTATTGTTATAAAAGTATTATTAAATAACTCGTCCATTGTAATTATTGTTACGAGGACGCTAGCGACGATGCTGGTAGCTAGCCGGCGTACCTGCCTGCAGCGGCGACTCACTTCCCCCTTCCCCTTTCCCTTCACAGGTGCTTTTCCACTGAGCCCGGAGAATTCTCTACGGCTCTCGAGAGCTCGGTACATTTCCAGAGCCTCGCCTGCGTGAAGGGGCGTAACTAGGACACCACGCTCGTGCAACTTCGGTAGCTCATGTGATAAGATAATAACACGCAGGGGGTAAATGTCATGATCGTCTTTCCATTACTACAGCGACGGAGTAATTAAAGAATTGTCACGCTATATTAAAGTTTCTTAAAAATAGCAAGGATGGTTGGTTAGGTTAGGTTAACTACATTACGAATACTATAAAATAATAAGTGAATATGAATACATTTAGTAGGTAACATTAAAAATTGGTAATTCCTAACCAACCGTTAAAAAAATTTAACAGTATTTAAAATGTAACCAACCTAACCAGATATACTATTTTTTTTTAAGTATTTATAATGTAACTACTGTAACCTAAATAACCATCCACTCACTCTTTAAAACATTTTTAATGTATCTTAACTAAGTCAATCAGAAGTCTACAATATTATAATTATTTGCAATGTAGGTAACCTAACCTAACCTAACCTAACCGACCATTCCTACAATATAACAAATTTGTCAAACTTAGGTAAAATCTAATAATAGAAAACTATTACCATTATGGAATATTTATTTTTAATTTTAATAACTGTGTGTTTCCTTCAGAATAAACAATGTTTTAACAAATCAGCGTAAAACGTGTAACCAAAAATCTCGTATATTAAATTTAAAATTGAAATCCTCGACTTGTTGATTTGAGTAAAACAGAGAGATAAAACGAGGCGAAATGAAAATTAACCGAACATTCACGTACGCGAACTTCAGGGTGAACTTCAGGTTTCCCAGCGGATAGTATAGCCTGTCGGCTGCGCTGCTGACCTGCTTTCGAACGTTTGCCTTGGACCCCGCTAATGAACCAGGCAGGCTCTCGACACGGGGCCAGCCAGACAGTGTTACACCCTCCCCCCACCCCCTTCCAGCCGTTCCTCACCCCCACGGCAGTCAATCACACGAGCTACCGCTGATCACTGCGGTTTAGCCAGACCTATGTGCGGTGTGTGCATCGGCCTGGACCTAGAGGGAGTGGGGGAGGGGGGGGGGTGACGTCACGGGACTAATACAACGGCCAGTTTAGTCACAGTCCAGCGGAGCCGCGTGATTGGCTCGTCGGACGTCGCGCCGGCGCGCACGATCCAACCCGCGGGGAGGTTACGACATCGATGCGTCTGGCAAGTCCGTGCGCATTTCATCTCTGCAGGCCTGCAGTACGTTTTGACGTGACAACGTCCAATAAATCGATGAACGCCCGCTGCACGCAAGAAAAAGTGTCCCGTAATGCTAATTATCCCGTTACGCTGTGTCCCGTTACGCTCATTGTACGCTCGCGCCGCATCTGTCTCTCTTCCACTCGATTGGAACAACCATCGATTTGACTTTTTCCAGGCACATTAAACTTGAAACACTCCCATACGTTTCCTACTTTTCCTATCATCGTCCTATCCTTAACAGAATAACACAGATTGGAAGATGTTATATAGCAAACATGTATAAAAGTTATAGTTAGAATAATCTCTTCGGTAAAGTAATAAACATATTTTAATTAATGAGTGCAAATAAAAGCAAATTTATCAATTTCACCCAATTTTTTTATCCATATAAAATAGTGATAATTCAATAAAAATGATTCAATTTTATTCATAAAATTATCCAATCATTTCATCAATGTTTTATTATGGCGTTGTCACGTTAAACTATCGTCCGTAAACCGACTTTACAGACAACCAATTTTTTTTTTTTAAGTTAAAACCTTTTTTTACCAGGAAGGGAAGACCCAGTCTTTTAAGTCTTCCCCTACCCGATTTTCGTATAGCAAGGATATATTTGTTCATGCATTTTATGTCTAGCATATATAATATCATACAACTATTAAAATGGAATTAGTCGCGGTGAAACTGTTATCACACGCCGTGTTGACTTTTTTTTTCGACATTATTTTAATTAAAGGGCTATTTTTAAATTTATACTAGCTACCTCTTTTACATAACTCAGTTATTTCAATAAATTAGAACATTTTTACATTTTCATAGTCACTGTAATTTATGGAAATTAATAAACGAAAAATTGTGACTGATTAAATGGCACTTTTATTCTGTATGTAAAGAGTAAAATACAACATGCATTGCTAATACAAATTTCTATACTACGGAGAGAAAATGAATATTGGCATATTAGCCTATAGTCCTACAATCAGTAATGTCACATTCTTTTGTAGTATTTATATTTAAGCGCAAATTAAACAGACACTACATGTATGTATGTACATACATGTATGTGTAATAATACACCCAAATTTTTTAATATAATGCTGCCATTTTCTTGTGAATTGAAATATAATCTAAAAAAGGATATGTTTTAGTTTTTCGTGCAAGGTTTTGTTAATATGTGAATGTGCATTCAAAAGAGTCCAATAACAGGGAGCAGAACACATAGGTATAAAGCACGAAAATCAAAACTTTCTTTTAAAATTGTTTCACATATAAGAAACTAATATTCAGGTGATTAAGAACAGTAATTAATATAAAGTTTTATCCTTCCGTCTTAAGATAACAGCCTCCAGAGAATTTCAGATTTTGTGCTATCCGTAAACGTTTAAGCAACTTTTATGACAAGAAGTATAGAAATGTTTACAAACATTCTCTTAAAAAATTACCAATTTCGCTCGATCATGTGATGATTACATTAACTGTGTAAAAATGTTCACCTTAAATTTACGACGTTACAAATCATCCATGAAACTTCGTAAATTTACGGCTATCTTCATAAATGAACGGACACTGAGTTCACTTATTTTGGACATGAATCCAAAATAATAGCCTTTGGTAGATATTAACAAAACATTCAGAAACGTGTGCGTTAAAATATTTGTTTAGAACGAAATATGCAACTCGGAAGTTGAAATACGGAGTAGTTTAACCAAAGATTCTGTTATTTGAAATTACGAAGAAATCTTCGTTTATTTGAGGTAATTTATTTATCTTTTACGTTGAAAAGTACGTGAATTTACTGTTAATTTCTAACAGTGCGGGGCGCTAGCAGTCTGTGCGCATGTGATTGTCAGAGGGGAGTCCGGTGGGCATGACTCGTGCTCCCCGCCTATTGGCTGAGCTGCCGGACTGACGCACTGACGCTTCTCGTACCAACTCACCGGCAAGAATGTGCGCGCGGCCTATCGCCCTGATAACAAGACCGCCGCGTATCTTCGGAGTCCTTACCCCACGGCCCGTCGCGGCTGGCCTAATAACCTTCATCAGGGGGAAACTTTGCGGATGTTTCTAATTAAGCCCCTCAGACCACCCCCTCGTGATTCGGGATAGGCCTACCATCTAATTAAAAACATCTTTGCCCCTCCTCCTTATTCCCGCGACCCTTCATTCGGAAAGAAGAACGGGGGAAAAAAAGATTTCCCTCTTCCCCGCATCACTTTCCGTCCGTCTCGCTCCAATGATGTCAGAATACACCATTCTGCAGAAGAGTTCGGAGAAATGAAACTTTTGTGGAAGTGACTCTTCTGGATGATTAAGAAGTACAAAGAAGCCACCCACCTTAATCCACACGAAAATCTTAATTATTCTTTTTTTTTTCATTAAAAATAATTTTCCGTTGACTAGTTTTTCAGATACTAAGAGAGAAAAAGGTCGAATTATTTAATTCTCTTGATAGGAAAATTTAATTTTCCTCGTTAGCAAACTTTTTGTAATATCTTGTGAAAGTTTTGAAAAATAAAAGGTTTGAATAATATAGTAAGATGTATTTTTTTATATCAATGCATGCATATTACATCATGTCTTATTCAAATAACTCACAGGCAAGAAATCTCCATGTAACTTGACTTGCAAAGTAAATCTCACACTGCTTCATGGCTCATAAATTTAAAAAAAAAGACTTAAAAATTGGCCGATTGAACTAAACGTAATTACCATTCAGATCACATCAGCTTTTTGTATTAAGTTCTGTAATACAAAAAAATTTACTATTTTGCATTGACCATAGAATTGTTTGCCCAAATTACAGTTGGTAATTTTTCTAACAAACATTTAATTGTCTTCTCACTTCAGTGTTTTTTTAATATAACTCATTCATCTACTTTACAAATAAATTATAAAATGTTTGTTTTATTTCACCTGTAAGGAAAAATTTATCCAACACAATTTAGCTAGATAAAAAAAAAATATTGACTCTAGAATCCAAAATACTACCGTTGATAAAGGAAACTTTAAAAGTATTGAGATTATTAGATAGGCCGTTCTCATTTTATTGCAATAGTGCTGCTACCTCTAGTATTTTTCCGTAACAATTGTATCGGTGGTTGCAAAACGTCCGCTAAAATGCATTGAAACTAGTTTCTAGCCTCGCTCAGGGCACCGTTTATTAAAAAGGCTGTCGATATGTACCCTTGATGGGATTCTGTTTGGAAACGTTCTGGAATACCGCCAGCGAGTTACGGTTACGGTCGTGTCCCAACAAGGCAGTGCTTATTCGCTAGTTTACCCGAACGTCTTGGAATACCGCCTTTGAAGTGTCTTTGTGGGACCAGTGCACCAGTACCAATGTAAATGACAGTAAACTTTATATGCATGTATCTCAGCTTCTTAGATTATTTTAAAAAGAAGTCTGACATTCAGGTATTATAAGCTAAAAAAAAAAATTAAGTATTAAACTAAGATCAAGAAATGTATTACAGATTGATATAAAATATATTAATTAGAGTTGTTAATATTCGTATTTACTCTCCTTTCAAGGCCAAGAGAAAATTTAAAAAAAAACCCTTAGTATTTATCAACAATCAGTATATCACCAGACCATAAGGGTGTATTACTTTCACAAAATAAATATATATATATATATTACATGCTGTTTGCATAATTAGCTGGCAAAGTTGCATTTTTAACGTTTTTGTGTAGTATGGGTAAGGATAATTATATGTAATATAAACCTGGGAAATTTTACGTTTAAATGTGTTATGGTGTAGTTTTATTCAGAAAAAATATATATATTTTTTATGTTACCTAGCTTTTCAAAGTCCTCAGAAATTTTATGATTTAAAAAGACTAAATAAAACTAAATAAATGTTTCTTCGAGATATTAAAACCATACCACGCAGTAACGACCGGCATCGCCTTAAAACCCAAAAGTTCAGTTATTTATTCAATTTGTTTCCCTTTATCAACACTGCATTAAAATATTAAAAATTAAACTTGGCCAGATTATAATGCAAAAAGTATGCTATGCGCTATATTTATTTTTCTATTTTTTTGAAGTTTGGCCACTAAACTTCTATAAGTTTAACCATGAGATAATCAACCTACAAAAACTTTCATAATATTTTCCTAAATAAATTTGAAGCAAAACTATCATATCTTGACCTATAGCAGTTTCATAATACCGCTTCTAATTTAGGAAACCATAAGGACATCTTAAATTAATATATGGTCTAGGATATTTTTTCATTATTTTATATTAACTCACATTTATCTTTTATTATGGATATATTACTTTCAGAACTTACAGCTATATATATTTTCATTCATTTATTTCAAGAAAATTTTATTTCATAAGAATTGTATATAACAAGTGTATAAGACATGTAAAAGGTTACTGTTTAACATCTCATGGCTATAGTGAAAAAATTTTAATGTGAGATTTTCACCTTGCATTACAGTTGGGTTGTATGTTTAAAAGTAATTATTCGAACTAAAACGAAGTAACTGTGAAGAAAACGTATATTCAAAGTCTCAGTTAATGAATGAAAGAACCTACAGCTAGCATAATTCATACATAATACAGGAATATGAATTAAATATTTTATTTAGTAAAGTATTTCATTATTTTCTATAACAACTAAAATTATCACAATAATGATATTTGTTAGTAAACGCTTTAAAAAGTGATTACTTCAGAAATTATATACTTATTTTTTTAATTTTTAATGCAGAACGCAATATTTGCCTTCAGTGTAACAAAAAGAATATTTTGTTAATTATTTCATGTGCATTTATTTCTGAAACAGCTATAGCCTTTATAATCCGATGCAATGAAGATTAATCATGGTAATCGTGATACAAGTGTCTCACCATATAACTGTTTAAGCACTATAATATGCATAGCAATTTTCTATTTTCCACTGTGAGTTCACCAAACCCCTCCCCACGCCTTTCGCCAATATTTTATTTACCAAAACGTTTGCTTTAGTAGATGCAAACAAATGTATATTTTTAAGTAACCCAATATTGTTTACTTAAGAAAATTTGATTAACAGCGAATCTGATTCCATCTACCAAAGCAAACACAGAGCTAATTCATTAAAATTATTACAGAGCATCCAAATCTTTGTTTTAATTATATATGTTTTCGTTGAAACAACTGTTCGTTGTTTGGTTAGGGATTTTCAAACATATATTCTGTAAGTCTGCTTATTATTTCTCTCAACGCATAGAATAGTAGAATATAGAATTAGTAACTAGAAATGATAAAATTTCGTTCAAAATTAAATACTTTTGCTATGAAAAAGGTAATAAAAATTAATAGCTGAATAAAATTAGTTGATGTAAACATTAATTTAACAAGCCGAAAAACAGCGTTTTTTTTGCAAGTGATTTAAGTGAACTATTAAAATGATTAATTCAATGTGTCTTTACATCTTGTGATTTGCAGCGTTAAAAATAATCTTAGGTTAAACTCTAATTTCTGAGATATTTTCAGTTAATTTATATTTTTTAGCTACTGGTTGATTTTGGATAACTGTTTTTTCTTGTTTTATATAAATTACTAGATAATGCCCGGCAAGCGTTGCAATGCCTCAATAATTTTTTTTTGTAATTTTTTAAACGAATACTAAGCATCTCTTTTTATCTGTCTAATTCTCTATCTCTCTATCTTTCTATTTATATCTCTATCTCTCTATATATCTTTCTAGCGGACCCGACAGACATTGTCCTGCCCAAATGTACTTTTTGTGAGATATGGATATGGCGGTTAGTATGTCTACGCTGGACATTTTGTATCTTCTCATTATGCCCTCCTCTTGGGCACGCCACTGCCGTTACCAAAAACATTTCCCATGGTTACGCAGAAGGCAACAACAATGCAAAAGCCCGTTGCCATGGAGGCTAATTATCAACAATGCTTAGTTTTTTTTTGCTTTTAAAGCGTGTTTTTTTAGTTTTTCTTAACTCAGAATCGAGATAAAATATCCAATTGTGAATCTAAACCATCCTCGAATCCCCGTGAACTCACACACAAAATTTCATCAAAATCGCGTACAAACAGACAGACAGTAAAAGTACTGTTTTATTATTGTAAGATAGATAGATTATTCTTACATGTTCACCCCACGCCTATAACTATACGTATCTGCTGCCCACGACTTTTTCCGCATGGAATTTTGTATTATCTGGCACCATTTAGAAATTTAAACATTATAACATAACAGTTGATACAGTTGTAGTAGTTTTCTTATGTTCACAAATGATAATTTTTCTCACCTCTATTTCAGTCTTTACAATAAAAATATGTTACTACCTAAATTTTGAGTAAATATGTTTCTACTTTAAAATGTAATGACGGGAAGACACTTCATAAAATGTCTTTGTAAACCACATTTACTGTTTTTTCCGTCTTGAGCTAGAATGTAAAGATTGTCTGCATTACTGACCCGCGAGCAAGCTACATACATTTCAGAGAGAGAGAGAGAGAGTGAGAGAAAGACACCTATTAAATGTCTATCTGACAAATTTTTTTATGAGAGCATATTTTCATTAAATAAATCATGAAATCATTCAACGATAAAAGCTGTTTATTTAATTAAGCGGACGGGTTCGCCCCAAGGAGAAAATTGACGCGGCGAGACCTCGTGGACATAGAGAAATGACACACACTCACTATTTGTGTGGCTATGAAACATGATTTTTTTCTGCAATTTAAAATGTAATATACAAAAAGGGTATTGAAAATTGAAACAAATATGGCGACACTATAAACTGTCAGGATCTTTATTTTTTTCTTACTCTCTACTTAGTTCCTTACAATAGCAAAACTTAATGGCTTCTAATAATGCGTTGCAATTTTTGCTTTTAAAGCGTGTTTTTTTAGTTTTTATTAACTCAGAATCGAGATAAAATATCCAATTGTGAATCTAAACCATCCTCACTATTTGTGTGGCTATGAAACATGATTTTTTTCTGCAATTTAAATTGTAATATACAAAAAGGGTATTGAAAATTGAAACAAATATGGCGACACTATAAATTGTCAGGATCTTTATTTTTTTCTTACTCTCTACTTAGTTCCTTACAATAGCAAAACTTAATGGCTTCTAATAATGCGTTGCAATTTCTGCTTTCAAAGCGTGTTTTTTTAGTTTTTATTAACTCAGAATCGAGATAAAATATCCAATTGTGAATCTAAACCATCCTCGAATCCCCGTGAACTCACACACAAAATTTCATCAAAATCGGTCCAGCCATCTAGGAGGAGTTCAGTGACATACACACGCACACAAGAAATATATATATAAAGATAATATATATTTCTTGTGTGCGTGTGTATGTCACTGAACTCCTCCTAGACGGCTGGACCGATTTTGATTAAATTTTGTGTGTGAGTTCACGGGGATTCGAGGATGGTTTAGATTCACAATTGGATATTTTACCTCGATTCTGAGTTAAGAAAAACTTAAAAAAAACACACTTTAAAAGCAAAAATTGCAACGCATTATTATAAGCCATTAAGTTTTGCTATTGTAAGGAATTAAGTAGAGCGTAAGAAAAAAATAAAGATTCTGACAGTTTATAGTGTCGCCATATTTGTTTCAATTTTCAATACCTTTTTTGTATATTACAATTTAAATTGCAGAAAAAAATCATGTTTCATAGCCACACAAATAGTGAGTGTGTGTCATTTCTGTATGTCCACGAGGTCTCACCGCGTCAATTTTCTCCTTGGAGCGAACCCGTCCGCTTAATTAAATAAACAGTTTTTATCGTTGAATGATTTCATGATTTATTTAATGAAAATATGCTCTCATAAAAAAATTAGTTAGATAGACATTCAATAGGTGTCTTTCTCTCACTCTCTCTCTCTCTCTGAAATGTATGTAGCTTGCTCGCGGGTCAGTAATGCAGACAATCTTTACATTCTAGCTCGAGACGGAAAAAACCAGTAAATGTGCTTTACAAAGACATTTTATGAAGTGTCTTCCCGTCATTACATTTGAAAGTAGAAACATATTTACTCAAAATTTAGGTAGTAACATATTTTTATTGCAAAGACTGAAATAGAGGTTAGAAAAATTATCATTTGTGAACATAAGAAAACTACTACAACTGTATCAACCGTTATGTTATAATGTTTAAATTTCTAAATGGTGCAAGATAATACAAAATTCATTGCGGAAAAAGTCGTGGGCAGCAGATACGTATAGTTATAGGTGTGAGGCTATGCATGCTGATTTTTCATATACTGCATGGATGCGAACATGTAAGAATAATCTATCTATCTTACTATAATAAAACAGTATTTTTTCTGTCTGTCTGTTTGTACGCGATTTTGATGAAATTTTGTGTGTGAGTTCACGGGTATTCGAGGATGGTTTAGATTCACAATTGGATATTTTATCTCGATTCTGAGTTAAGAAAAACTAAAAATACACGCTTTAAAAGCAAAAAAACTAAGCATTGTTGATAATTAGCCTCCATGGCAACGGGCTTTTGCATTGTTGTTGCCTTCTGCGTAAACCATGGGAAAGGTTTTTGGTAACGGCAGTGGCGTGCCAAAGAGGAGGGGTATGTATAATGAGAAGATACAAAATGTCCAGCGTAGAAATACTTACCGCCATATGTACATTTGGGCAGGACAATGTCTGTCGGGTCCGCTAGAAAGATATATAGAGAGATAGAGATATAAATAGAAATATAGAGAGAGTTATAGAGATATACATAGAGAGATAGAGAATTAGAGAGATAAAGAGAGATGCTTAGTATACGTTTAAAAAATTACAAAAAAAAATTGATTGAGGCATTGCAACGCATGCCGGGTTTTATCTAGTAAATTATAAATTGATTGCAAAATATAGTGTCGTGGTTAATTACATTTTGTGAACCCGTAAAGGTCTTAGCACACCAAGTATTCGTGTCCTCCACGTTCTAGCGAATGAGGCCTTTGGGCGAAATTAAACTCTTCCCCGTGTAACAACTCACACTTGAGCATTATTCACTAATGTTCTTTGTCGCTCTCCAGTTACTGCTACGCTTAAGAAATATTGGACCCAATGGGCTCATGCAACCTCTTTCCCTTCCCATGCAGCAATCTCTGGCGTTTTAGCATAGTGTGTCATGCAAGGCACGTCATCTTCGAAGCTGCAAGTTTCCGCTTACGTGCCGTAAACGGACTCTTTAATTGGTCAAGTTGAGATAAGAGTGAAACCAATTGCTTTCAATTCAATATTGGTTCAGTTTATATAATTTAAACAGTAGTTAATCAAATAAATAAAAGTTAGATGAAATCATTTCTTCGTGTATAATCATGACGTTTTTCACAAAGTATAATATTGGATAATGTGTTATCCTTGCAGCTTCTTACTACAGAATGAACGGGGAAGACACGCTGAAGCGTATTTCCTTTCACTCTTTGGACTCGCCCGTGATTTTACCTAAAACGTGACCGTTTTTCATGATCACCCGAAGAGTCACACTGATTTCACGAGTGTCGGTGCTTAAAACCCTGAACAGAGATTAGTTACTTGGCCAAAGAGATAGAAAATAGCACTATGCTATATATTGGGCTGGGCTCGTTTTCATTCTCCTCTTTGTGCGATGATTCGTCCCCAGCCCAAAACAAAATAGAAAAGAAAGATATATGAACGAAAGAATAAGAAAGAGAGTGTGCGCATGCGCGTGTTTCAGAAAATATGTATAGGTATCCTATACAGTCAGCTGTGAATGCCTTGAAATTTATATTTTCCACAAGCGCGCTCTCGTTCGTCCTTGTTCAACCACTAGCGTAGAGAGCGCTGTTGAAACAGTCCCTACATTTCCTGCATCAATAGCGCTACATGTTATGAATTTAATATTTCGTTCAGTTAATTGGGATGTGATCCAAATGGCAGGCATTGTTTGAAGAAACAGTAACACGCACAGTTTTTCGTTATAGTGTTAATATTTCAACAGTGAGTAATATTTATTGTTAATTAATCATTATTAGAAAATGGTCTTTTTTCTCTCTTTCTCTCTTTTTCTCTGACGTTTTACCCCTTACGATATAGCTACTTAAGATTCGAATTGCCAAAGAAGAATTTTCACTTCTATCACGTGTACTGAGTGATATTCAATCTTTTTTTTTATGTACGCCACACCCGAATCCTTTCCCTGTTCCACTCCATGTTCTTATGTGACTGCAGGCAAAAAATTAAAACACAACAAAAAAAATCAAAACGATTTACAATAAATTATGGAACTAACTTCTCTCTGAGCCTCTCCACACATCCGCGATGTATCTTAGACTTCTGGCTGATAATCAAGAGTACTGCGTCCTATTCCTTGCTTGGGCGGGAATTTTTGTCTTGTGAAAAATTACCTTCGGGTTCAGCCACCAGAGGCCGATAAACCCATTACCATCAGATTCATCAAATCATCATAATCTACATCACCATCATCATCGTCATCATCCTAGGGGGCACGGAAGGCATCGAGCAGTTTTGAGCGTGGTCATATGTAGACAATTTGCAAGTTGGGAAGGGGGGGGGGGTTCCTGTGTTTCAAAGTCACGTGCCCTGTCATTCATGTTTAAATCCCGGACCTGACGTCGCTGAAATAAATGTTACGAACGGGCCCGCTAGTCAGGAGTGTATATGTGTGTTAGTGAGGCGGGATGATAAGTGCGACGCTCGCTGGTGCTTCCAGCGTGGTATAGCCTCTAAGCGCAAGGCTCTGAACTGTCGCGTAGTGGTCTTCTCGTGCAAAGAGCAACCATGAAATTTGAGCGGTGACCGTAACATTATACGGGGAAGAATTTAAGATAAAGCTGAATTGCAAATTACTTATGTGATTTCTAGAATCTGTATCAGTTGATTAATGCCCTAAAAATTAATCTGAAAACACTCGCTTTATCCATTTTCACTCCACTAAAATCTCAGTTAATCAGGAAACAAAACTACTTTTCGGCACACAGCGAATTCTTAAATGCTTTTCGTAAGAAGACACCGCTCGGACATCTTGAGCAGTTGGCAAATCGCGTTGTCTTTCCTGAAGCTGTGCACACAGCATGTGTCCAGGCAGGCGGGGCTCGTAAGAAGGCCGTTGACTGGTTGCCAAGAACTCCAGTAAAATATGAAAAATTGCCTATCTAAATGCACGGATGTATGACAAGTAGCATCTTCTGAATTTTCAGGCGAATTTGGCCGTACAATCCACCTTTGTCCCTCCAGGCTAATGACACGCCTTGTCGACCCTCGTCAACACAGCTGGGTGCTTCACTAATGGGGATTATCGTAATCCCTTGTCCTGGGGCGAGTCGAGGTGTTATGGGGAGCTCAGGAAAAACAAATGGTGGAATTTGTGAATTCAATAATTTAATTCAATAAGTTATAGATATCAAAATGCTACACAGAATTCAAAAATAAATACTTTGATATTGCGAACTCTGCAAAGTGGTACATATAATTAAGTTTTCACAGTGCCATATGTGTTTATTTTCTCTTGCTTGTTTGATATACATCTCCGTTGAACATGCCTGTAAAAGGCGTCGTACACATTCTATGTGCGACATCATTTGAAACTAGAAGGTCTTTTCAAAATAACACCGAAAGTTCGCGCAGCGACATTTAGACCCTAAATAGTCTGCCTGCCGATGTTGCAGTAAAAGAAATCATAAATAGTAATGGAAGGCAACGCATACGTGTATTAATTTATGTAGGGCCTATATCTACGCGTATCTACAATTCACCTTCGATATTTCTAGAATTACTGAGTATGTCTCCGTGTATATCTCTGACAAAAACAAGTTATTGTTTGAACGCAGAATCAAGGCTTGATCCCTGTGCGTAGTTGGGAAGCTTTCAGTCACGTGGAGTACACATTTGTATTCTAATTTATAAATGCATCACAGTTGCTTATAATAAAAGCGTCGTTTTTAAGGCACGCTAATTGAACTTTTTAATTAGCAGTTTTTTTCGTTTATGCCAAACCTAAATCAAATTGCCTACATGAAAAGTTTATTAAATTAGTGGTGTTTTTCTTTCGGTAGCCATTCGATTTATATGCATAATGTAGTTGCCTCGAGTAAGATATACCTACGTTTTTTTTCTTTGTGGCATAATTAATTCCATATGTCTTACTAAGTTGTGTGATATCCACTTTATCAGTTTTTATGCCACGCAGGTGGTATGGATTTATCACCTAATTTCCTGTCTGGTTTTTTAGCATCGTTCGCATTTGACCAATCATACTGCAGTTCTCTATCTAAGGCGCTTCCGTGATCACTATAATACTGTACTTGTACTTTTAAAAAAAATGCAATACATGTCAAATTTCCAGCATCTGTGAGATTAAAAGTAATTAATGTGGCATTAAAGTATGTCAATACTAAATTACCACATATAATTATGTAATATTTGGTGTAATACACAACAAGAAATTATTGAAAAAAATTTTGAATTTTATTTGACTTTAATTGTAAATATGTCGCACGACTGTGGTATTACAGTTGTTTATAGGTGCCGCAATGTAACTTCAACGTTTTTGTTAGATCTACTTCTGGCTTAGATCTACTTTGATGCGTATTTTGCATCTTCCGATTGAAAGCATTTTCTTGTGGTAGTCACATGGCATTTCCTGCATGGCAATACTATTGTTAACGTTTGGCGGAATTATACATCATTAGCCTGAAAAAATATCTAAACCAGAAGCAGATATACCACAAAGGCTGAAATTGCCACGTGGTATGTAAAGCGTGAGTGAATATTCCACCACTGGATTTTTATAAGTTATTACTGGTGAAATAATCGTTTGTGTAAATAAATATTCAAACACTTCCCCTATTTGTTTAGTCCGTAGGCTGACTTTGTGGAGGTAATGAGGATGACTTAGTAATCAAACATCAACCTGACATTAAACACTCCCACCACGCTCATGCATGTCGCACGAGAAACTCGAACCCATGACCCCACCCTCCGCAAGCTGGCGAGTCTTCTACAGCGAAACGTATTTCAGCACTGTAATGATCCTTCTGACACTAGCAGAGATGACTAAAAGATCCTTAATTTTCTGTACCTGAACCAAACTCTACTTCGTACAAACTCCCACCAAACGTCAATTTAGATGAGCACGTACGTACTGTGCTGTAAATGTTATATTATTTACTATATTTTTTCATAACTGGTCATCCAGATATTTTTCGTAAGCCTAACTGTAAATAATAAGCTTGTGTAAGTGTCGTTTAAGAATAAAAGTAAAGATCAGTACTAAACTAGTCCCCAAATATATATATACTTGAATTGTTGATGTTTACGTTTTATTGCACATTATAGGCAATTAACTTCCGAAATTTCGATTTGAATTTGAAGTGAAGACATTGAACAATGAAGCCTTCCTTTAATCCACAGTCAAGTTAATGACAACGTAGTTGGTTTGATTACATCTTGTTGTATATGTGTACTTGAACGTGGGGAAGGATACAAATGGGCAGAGACGCACTAACTTTCTTGAAGACTTACGACGAGCGAGCTACATATCAATACCCTACTATTAAAACGGCATTGTTCATGTTATAATTTGCTATTTGAATTTGGAAAAACATTGTTTTCTAACTTTACGTGACAAATGAGACTTCTGTTAATCCAATAATGAGTGTATTAAATTAGTGAAAATACACTAATTAAGTGAGGAATTTTTTTGTCTCGTGAAAAACAGTTTTAAATATTTAATACAATAATTTATTCAGAAATGAGCTGACCTAAAATTTTATACGGACGGAATTGCGATAATGCAATAGCACAGTGCATTTAAAAAAATAATAATAAATATGGGCAACTGTGTTATCATTGTATGGTTCAGGAGAGTAAAAAAAATAATTTGCAAGCTGAATAAAGTGTACAGTATGCAGCATACATATAATCTTTGCAATATTATTTTAACCTTTTATCATGATTATAATTACACAAATATATAAATAAATATAATTATGTAATTCTATTAAATTTGCATTTATACTGATATTGTAGATACACACATTTATTATACGAGCATACTTCAAAACTGTTTCAAAGGTCACCATAATGAGCAAGAAATTTCTTCGCTAGTAAATTTCCCTTTCGGTGAAATTCTTATGCCTTCGAAACAAAATTAAATATGCCAACGAATTACAGAGTGTACTAAAGTAATTTTTAATAATTTTTTTCATTAATTTTTCTGTTAAAAAAAATTACTGTTCATTCCTGCAAGAAACATAAATCCTTTCTCTTACCACAGGCATAATCTGAAACACTTGCACGACCTAAGACAAATCTTTGTACCTAGTAATCGTTATTCCGAAGTCGGCAAAGCCTGAAGAAATCTACTTATAATTTATATAAGCAAATAAATTTTTTTTATATGTGATTTAGAAGTCATCACGTTATTGTGTAGTTATTATTAATTCAGCAACAAGCCACAAAAACATGTTGAAAATTGATTTTCACAAAAAATTTTTTTTACAGAAGTTGATCAGAGAATGTGCGATGTAAAAAGGAGTGAGAGAGAGAAACACGCAGGCTTTTAAATTGCGTTATTAGTTACTTTATCGGTTGATAACCTTTTTTAGGCATTCAAAAACAAACATACCTACAATATCTACAATATGCCTACATATCTGTACATAAAGTACACGCATATAAGCTACACATTACCTCCCAAATCACATCAAATACTTTTTGTTCTTGTTTTATGTTTGTCAAGCTGCAGTTTCTTCTTTGCATCTTGAATGTATGGCTGATCTTTGATGCTCAGCCCTCGAGCTCTCCGCGAATCTATTATTTCAGGCAGAAGACACTCCTTGTAAAATGTCTGAAGTTTTGGAAGCATTTTACTGAACCAAAATTCTCTACTTATTCTGACTTCGTCGATCAGTAAACCTGTAAAATAATCCATATTTTTTATATGAAGATGAATTGTGTTATGGGTGCAACTGAAACATACACGGGACTTGCAATTTATCAGAATAATGGCTGTTAATTGTGATTAACCAAAAGAATTCAAATATAATAATTTCATTTATATATTGCCCTACTATAAATTGGGTAAGCACTATTATTTTTGGATTAAGAAATATAAATTAAAGTTTAAGTGAGTTGTTTTATTATTTGTATGGCGTATGTCCAAAAGACTTCACTGAATCAAGATTTACCATTGCATCAAACATTCAAAGAACGTATTATTTGTATAGTTTAATAACTTTTGTCTGATTAGATATTCACTTATTTTAATAATAATAATGTTTGTGTTTAGTTCGTGAAGTAAATGCAACATTAATTCAAATATAACTCGCATATAAATTATATAACTATAACTTGTTCTATGTCCTCAGATATATTATGCTAATGTATGTATATAATGTAGGCATGTGTGTATTCAGTAGCGTAAACTTATATTGCTGAAATAAAGAACGATGCGACGCACATATGGTCCCGGTCCTACATTTTACTGTACACTATAATTCTACACTCTTCGCAATGCTGCAAAATATTTACAGCAATGTAAGTTGTCGTATATTAATATATATATTTATAATATACAGACAACTGGAGCAGTGAAACATATACGTTTAATGTTTAATTCCGTATTGGTATACTTTTTTCCTCCTTTTTTTAAATATGAACGCAACTGAGCGTAATAAATAATTACGTAGTTTTCTGGCTGATTTACCAACAATACTTGCTTTGCGCAATTAAGGTGAAATCATTCAAACATTGCAAAATAGTTTTCTCACTGACCCTGCAATAACAGTTATGTATATGTTGTCAGATAACACGCAGGCCCAATGTACTAACGGTTTGTAAGCAATTTTTTTATTTGTATGTATGCTCACTCGCCAAGATTGCACGCGTAATCACACTTAATCTGCTAAATATAATAAATATTTCATTTCTAAATAAGTATACGAATTCGATAGAGGTATTTTAATGAATACTACTTACTATGTTTAAGTTTGGAAAAAATATCCTACTTTATCGGTCCCTAGTTAAACGATATGACTATATAATTTGTTTTCAGATATTTAACATTTTGTTTACCATATATATTATTAATGATACATGTTTTCAATCCATTTTAAGTCCGCGATGTGTAAATAAAGCAGTTAACGAATGTTATGCTGAAGTTGTAATAACTTTGGCTATTCATTATAACTGGTTTATAATCAGTGTCACACAAATTGCACACATAGTAAATTACATAAATCTATTTGCATCGTCAGTAACATGGTAATATACACTTATAATTTGGTGGCCCACACTGAAGTGATATGGTATACCAGTTCGCGAAATCTGTTTTAGGGTCTAGGATTCAAACTGAGTCAAGTCAACTTGTCAAGAACGAAGGGGGGATAATATACCAGAGTTTCGATGCCGTGGTGAGTCACGACCTACAAACTGTAAACAGCTCCAGGAAGGGATTAGTACCACCCCCCCCCTCCAGTCACCAAGACAGCTACCTGACAGCTTGCCTCCCTTCCTGCCCCCCTCACCCAGCTAGCCATCGCTCATCTGAGATATTTGCCCCTGCCAAATTATTTCAATACAACAAATATAATATTATAGCTTTCCTATTACAGATAGAGACATGTGGTCTGAAACTTTTTTGATTTAAATAATTTGCAGAATATGCCTTAATATTCATTTTATATATAAAACGGGCAGCCTGTTTACAATGGAGTATTGAAAAATGAACAAGTCATTTAAAAACTATGTGAAAATGTTATTAAAAAATTGGGTATTAACGCAAGTGTATATCTGCATTATCTGCGTTTTGGTTTTTATTTCACCTTTTTATCTTATTTAGTGCCTACATAAAATGTAATTTAGTTAACATTGATTTTCCTATACTGGCAAGATGCCAGCGCCCGACCATCCAACAGCCTTACCACGCATTCAAGGAAACTGGAGGAGAAATCAGCCATGGCTTATGATAAGGAATCATCGCAGCGTTTGGCCGAGAGTGATTTCGGCAAACCATGAAGGGAAATAGTCCTAAATCGTGATGGCCGAACCAATGAGTCGAACCGAAGTCCTTCGTAATGCAAGTGAAGTGTGTGTTACCCCCATGTCACCTCTCACCCTCCCCCACCGAATATCAAAAAAATCCTGTACTTTTACAAAAAAAAACTTTGGAAACCAGTTTCCAAGAAATAGTTTTGTAATACTACAAGAAGGATATTGTAAGGAGTTGCTTGGCTTCTGGGTTGCAGCCGCGTCGAAGGCGAAGATATCACCGACGTTTCGGTGCACCCTGATGATGGCGACTGCAACGTCCACCGAAACGTCGGTGATATCTTCGCCTTCAACGCGGCTGCAACCCAGAGAAGCCAGGCAACTCCAGACAATGGCCGCGAAGGCCTGCCAATTTTACTAAAGATATTGTAACTTTCATAAAATGATTCGTGCAATGAGGAATTTTGATTTAAATCCGTTTTTTGACATACGCCATTGCAGTGTTTGTCCATAATACTTGTTCATTTTCATCGTTGGTTCCGTTTGTCTGACTTCAACTGATTCGGTCTTGTTTTCGGTGAATTTTTTATCTTCATAAATTTTATTTATTGTTTGGATTTTCGAAATTTTTCCATGACAAACACTGCAAAACTGAAATGGCGTATGTCCAAAAAACTGCATTAAATAATATTGTTAATGTTTACAACACATGGATATGATTATTTTTGTATATATTAAATAATTTTTTTAGATAATACTATTATATTTCAATTGAAGTTCATTCAAAGCATAATTTATTTCTGAAACATGGAAAAGATAATCGTATTTTCAACAATTTTATTTTATTATGTTACATCATGCTTATTAATGTGCGCAATTAATAATATAAATTTGTTCAGGGAAGGTTTTCAATTAACCTAACTATTTGAGGTACTGGGACAACACAAACCTTAAATACTTGGGTAAGAATCCGAGCTCAGTACTATTGCAAACACTATTTTGAAGTAATACATTTATTTTCATGTGAATGTACAAATTTATAAATATCTTTAGGTTTTCATGAACTTTGGTAACCGCCGTGTGGAAGGAAGAAGCGTGTGTTTGCTGGAGACTCGACAAGATTTTCATGGGTTTTGACGTGAATACGTCTTTAAAATTGCTTCCATAGTGGGAGGCAATTCAAAAAACGAATGATAAAAAAATCTGGGGATACAGTTGGGTGTTGCAGCTACATATCTATCATCTCTAACCAAAATTTAATTACACCACTGGATATCTAAAGGATCAAAGAATTTGTTACGCTAAGAGAGGACAGTGACGCATCGCGCGCGTTGGAGGGGGAAGCAGAGCCATTTTCAGGTCATTTTGCTGCGTTTAGAGATTTCCATTTAGCATAACTTCTGACTCTGAGAAGCTACGACGTTCGTTTCAGATTCAATCGTCAGCTATCGTCAAAATCTATCGATTGCATATTTAAAACTTTAGTGTAAAATAGTTACAGTGAATATATATGGAGTTAAAATTAAAAAAAAATAGCGTATTTTATATTTTGTATAGAAAATATTACCTGTTACGTACACGTATTCACGTACAAAACACGGCCGTGTCCGCGACCCAACCACGCCCCATTTTTTTTTTTTTTTTTCATCTTTTGTCTCTTCGAGATGGATCTTGTGGGCTTATCTTAGAAGCATGTCAGTGGCGGCAAATTAGTTGGTTGCTTGCGCCGTCATCGCTGCGTGGAGATGTGGAGCTGCGAGCCAAAACAATCGCGTGCACACACACACGCTCGCTCGCCCGATGACGCGGGGATATCGCGGGCTTTGTCCGGCGGTGTGGACTGCAACCCCATGCTCCGACAGGCTCCCAGGGCGATGCAGAGCCTGCTGTCTGACAGCCACAAAGGCTCGCGGGGTCGCGCGTCCAGTGTGCGTCATCCCGCGCTGCCCCTGACGGTCGCGGCAACCCGCGTGGCTTGCGTTGGAATACGCGCCCAGAGCACGTGTGTGTGTCCGGGGGCCCTGCCCCTAGAAAATTAGCAAAATAAACCCTTTAAAAACTTAATCATGTTCGCAGGCTTTCGCGGCAATTGTCCGAAATAGCTTGGCTTCTGGGTTGTAGCCGCGTCTCCTTGTCGAAAAATTCACCGACGTGTCGGTCAAAATTGCAGTCACCATCATCAGGGAGTAGTTACCTACATGGTATGTTACCTACATGGTAGGTGACTGCACCCTGAAGATGGCGACTGCAATGTCGATCGAAACGTCGGTGAATTATTCGCCAAGGACGCTGCTACAACCCAGAAGCCAAGCTACTTCCTTTAAAAACTTGTTTTAAGGCCAACCTGGATTTAAGTTTCGACACGATGTTTTTTGCTAATTAATCTAAAGTGATTACGATTTTACAAGCACATTTGTAATAAAAAGGGGCTGTGTGAAGCTCTGTGAATCGCACGGACCTTGGAGGGACATGTCGTGGTCCTCGCGGGCAAGGAACGACGTAAAGGTTACCTTCACAGAAAAAAAAAAAAAAAAAAAAAGCATTTCGCGTGTACACTACGTGTTTACAAAAAAATTTATTGAAATCAGGATCGAATTGGTTTTTTGAAGTTGCACTCCTCGAGGCGCTTTGTGAAAATTTGATAAGAGTGAATTTTTTTTTTAAGATGCGCGCGCACCACGCAACGAAATTTTCACAGGAAGATGGCGGACCTACGTGTGTGAACATAAACGCATATAAAGTCACTTTCATAAAAAAAAATTTATGGGACGTAACAAACGCATTGGTGTGCCAAATGAAACTTTTTGATAGTGAAGCTACCCTAGAATATATATATGGTAAACTAAACTATAGAAAAAAATAATTGAAATTTTATAAACCCAAGTATTCAGGTATTACAAAAATATAATACATTTTCCCTTATGTTATTCTGTCAGGCTTTGTAGTGCAGTGTTTATAGTGTGCAGATAGTGAGCGAAAGAATCCTGATTTGAAACTCGGCAGTGTAAATTTTTTATTAACTACAGATTACTGGATTGTACAAATTGTGTTTTAAGCATATATATATATATATAAATTAATTTTTTTATCTTATTGCTATAGTATTATTTTATACACATATTTTTATAATAATGAATACTAATTACGCATTTAATCAATTTTTTACAGTAAATTTCTAAATAGTTCAGTGTCTTATTTATTAGTTTATTAGTTTTAAAAAACTGCTTTTTTATAGGTTTTGCTGTTTCTCATCAACTCTTTCTTAACTGTTTATATTATTATTAAAACATGAGGTACTTCATACATACATAATTATGTGGCCGCCACACACGCAAGAAGTAAAAATTCATAGAAAAATGATATAGTAAATTAACATAACATGTAAATACATTTATACTCACTATACAAATGTTCACAATTTTTACTGCATTATTGTGAATTTTCTTAACGACAAACCATTTTGTCGTTTCCGGCGTAACAAAATTACAGCACTGTAGCATAACTTCAATAAAGCTTGCCCTGGAGTGAGGAGTGGGAACTCAATATTTCGCCTCCCACTCTCGGTCATCGAGCCTCTAAATCCTGATCGCTGCATTTTTCGTTACGCTCAGCTGACACATCGTCTCGACTTACCCTATCGGCCTTAAAGAATGACTGTTGGAGCCAATGAATTTCGAGCCAATTACTGTTGGAGCCAAATACTTTTGTAACTGAAGGCTTTTGGAGGCAATGACATTTTGAGCCAAATACTTTTGGAGCTAATTACTTATGTATGCAAAGACTGTTGGAGCCAAAGACTTTTAATGCCAATATATTTTGGAGCCAAAGATTGTTGGAGCCAATGACTTTTCGAGTCAAAAAAAATTTGGAAATCAATTATTTTTGGAACCAATGACATTTGGATTCAAAAAATGTTGGATCCAAAGACTTTTGGAGCCAATGAATTTTGGTGCAATGACATCTTTGGTAATTTTAATTACATTATCTTTTTTTACATCGGTCAAGAACCGAACCGAGGTGATCGAATCAATCATTATTTTAATTATAGAATTTTTCATGGATTTTGGTTTTTTTCCGAATTTCTAGCTTATCAATTATATATTTCCAAGATACTGGCCAAGACAGCCAAAAAGATGGCGTGTACCACGGGAATAAATAATTAATGCACTTTAGTGGGTACAAATTAAACTAATATGGCAGCAGCATCCTTTAGCAGACGAAAAAAATATATCGGCAGCGGCCTCCAGCAGACAGAAACAAGATGGCTGCCATGACATCATACTGGCTGACAAAGTATCTGCCTTGGCATTAATGTTGGTAAATCAGTCTTCCAAAAGCTTCCGTGGAGGAAGGAGCCGTCAGTATTTTTAATCGATTGACCTTGCCGGGTACGAACCGAGGACTCCATGACGAAAGTGCATATTTAATTATAATTTTATGAAGTAATTTTTTTATGAATTTTAATTTTTTCCCCGTATTTATAGCTCAAAAAATTACGGAATTTAAATATGGCGGACGATTTTCACAATGGCGGGAGTGTTTTATTGTTAACAAAACGAATATACGTGTCAAATTTTAATTCTGTAGGTCTGATAGTTCCGGAGGGTTCTCAAAGAGTGGGTCAGTGAGTAATATTTCGCTTCGTCCAATCTTTACGCAACTTTAGGGGTATAATTTCCAAAAATCCTTCCTTAGTGCGACATACAACTGTAATACTTTTTGCAGGTTTTTTTTTTTCGCCATGCTAATTTCAAAGGTGAACCTCCATTATGTATTTCATTGTTTAGCATTATTGAACATATATTTTTTTTATCGTTTACGTCGATCACCGAAATATGAAGTTTCACTTTTGAAGGCCACGCGGTTATATGATTTTCTTTTTTCACCAATAAAGGAAGCTTAAACGCTTACACTCGTTAGCGCCAATATATATTGCAGTGCAGTATTTTTTTTTTGGTCCCGGCGGCGAGCAGGAAATGAATGAATAACATTCCCGAGGCCACACATGCGTTATTCACGTGCGGGCAGTAAAGCGAGGCGTGCGTGCCTGCTGCCTTCTTGGGCGGCAGTTGATTCAAACACACACACACAAGCGGCATCTCGTTCAGCCGCAGGAGGAGTAGACACGGGGAGGTGTTCAGTAGTATTGTGGGGAAGGGAGGTAGAGGTTGCACAATTACTCGTAATCCCCGCGCACGGGAACCTAGCGGACCTCATAACCGCTCTTGCAGTGCCTCGTCCGGCGTGGTCCAGTCTTCCGTCCCTTGCCTCCCCTGCCCCCCCCCCCCCCTTGTCGCCACCCGCCAACAACCCCCCTCCCCTCCTTTGCACCTCCTGCGCTGCACGGCCGGCGCGATAAGCCGCCGAGGCCGAAAAGTCCGGGCGACAGCAGGCAATATCTGTCAGGGGAGAGCGCGCGCGCGGAGGCCTTATGAAGTCGCGGGCTTTAATCTTGGCGAATCCCGGCGCTGCGTCGTGTGACGGCCGGGTTCAGCCCTTTCTTCCGCGGGACGATATATCACTCGCCGCCGGACCGGACACCCCCCACTCCTCCCTTCCTCCCCCCCCCCCCCCCAAAACCACCACACAACCACGTCTCTATGGGCGGGACCGCCGGTTCAACAACGCCCCGAAGAGACGATGCCTCTCTCTGGAAGCAGTGAAGAAAACACATCTTGGATCGGTCTTCTTCCAAGCCAACACACATTGAATTTTAATATATAAAAGAAATTTTCACCTGAGCGAGGCATAGGCGAGGATCGCATTCAGTGCTCTTGTGTGTTAATGCGTAGTGGAGGTGTGGCGCGACCAATGTTCTCGTACGTTCTCCTGCAGTTTGTTTTCCATTGCCTTGCGCAGTTGAAGGGACTAAGACCCTGGAACGATCATTTCCCACCAGTCAGGAGTCTTGGACTTTAGAAGACAGCCTTAGAAATCCATTGAAATTCGCGCTGAGGCTTATCAGAAGTAAATTTTTAAACAATTACCGTTCAAATATTTATTATGAAAAATATATTAACTCAAAACTGCGAATTTATCTTACCCGTGAATTTTGTTCAGCACGGTGGGTGCTGTGTTATAAAATCGTGTGATAAGGATAACGCAGTGGGCAGACACACATTATGTACTCAAAGGAAATGTTTTTGCATAGATGGCTGTGAAAATGCTTTTCATTTTTTTTTTCTAGTCTTGCAGTGGTGCAACTAAATATATTTTTTGAATTTTTTATGGAGGAAAAATAATAGTCTTTAATAGGTGTACATATATAGTGTCTCAGTTTAAAAAAAAATTCGACATAAAATTTGATAATTACATGAAATTAAATTTAATGGAGGATGCGATTATAGTGAACATCGTATCATTTGAGTACAAACTCGGTGTTTATTAGTTAGTACTTAAGCTGAGGTATTGGATATAAAACCATACCTTCAGTGATTCCGCTAACGTGAATCGCCAGAAACAAATTGTCTTTTCACAGCGATATTCTTAACAACTTTAACTTTTTTTAAAAGCCATGATCTTCCCATTGATGCATCTCGTTTTATGCATCGGTCAAGGGTAATGGATTCTCAAAGACTTTAAACTTTACTGTTCTGAGCACCTAAAATTGCATTTAAACTGAAAAAAAATTGTAACGTACATTTAAGATATATATTTTTGTAAAATGTAGAATATGTTATGTCTACTAACAAAACACCTTATTACAAATATTTTCTCTATGAAGTGTTGAGTGAAAGTCTGGTTTGGATTCCTGACACTGCGGTAGAAAAATACCCAAGCGTGAATAGTGGCGCCTTGGTAGGTTGATAACGCGACGGTTTCTTGTTACCTTTCCTTAGGATTGATGTTAAAGGATAGCCCACAGTAACCAAGTCCAGAACCCAGGTGGAATATTCTCAACAAGTGGAATATCCACACCCCAGATGGGAATATAACTCGATACATGTGAGTTAGCCGCCTTGATTCCCTAACAAAGGTCTGACATGAGTTTCTTAGCTTCCGTAAATCAAGTTATTATATTAACATTTGTTTTTCTATGCAAAGATGAGTTTATCACAAAATAACTTCACTTTAATGTAGAAATTAGCGTAAATATAGTGGAATATGTTATGGTGATCTTACACAAATTCTATCTAAAACAAATTAAAACACTGAGTAAATTTGTTGTGAATCTTTCTACGAAATGTTTGTCAGAATTGAAAATTACTGTTAGCTGCAACACAAACGAGATTCGCGCGACACGGCAAAGATAATACGCGGCTATGTACGTGCGCCTACACGCTGAATTGTTGGACTAAGCGGTCGGAGAACTTTGCAACAGTTCGTAGAAACGTGAAGAGCGCGCTACAAGGTAAAGTTTCAAACGCTCTTCGAGCGAAAGTTCCAGGAAGGTAACATGGAAGTCCGAGCTTATTGAAGCCCCTGGATGCGTAGTCCACCCACCCGCAGGCGTGCTCTGCAAATTACATAGGCGGCGGGTTTGTTCAGGTCCGTAGCTCGATGCTGAAACTGCGCAGCGAAGAGAGACAGATCCCAACAAAAGTTTAATACCATTAGAAAATTTAATACAATGAAATTTTGTCCTAACTTTCTGGTATAAAATGCTCTTAACTGAAATAATTATTTCAAAAACTGCTTATTAGTTGCTTTTGAAGCCTGGTTAGCAAATTTTTTTATAAAATCAATATAAAAGCGATAAAACATTTTGCTCTTACTGTTATTTGCTATCGAAACTTTCTTTTATCATTACGATATTTGAAACAACTCACAATATTCTTGCAAAACTTTTTGAGGTATAAACATCTAAGCTTTCGGTATATGGAATTTGGTGGTAGTAATTTCGTGAAAATAAAACGGAAGTCGATGTACGAAAATGTAACCCACGCAAGGCAACATAAATCCGTATAAAGTAACTTTCGTTAGCATAAGGGTACCAACATACCAAATGTATTGGTGTGCCAAATGAAACGTTCTGATTGTGAAACTACCCAAGAATATATATGGTGTACTAAAATAGTCATAGTAAAAAGTAATCTCAAGTATTGAAATACGTAAGAAAACTGGCATTATATAGATAATAATACATACCTCCTTCTAATTTCCCAGTAGGTTTACTAGCGCAGCGGCTGAGTGCGCACTAGTTAACCTCAAGTTGCGTGGTTCCAATTTCGTCACTATAATTTTTTATTTTATTTTTTGTATTAAAATTTTATATAATAATATATAACAATGGTGAATCATGTCAGTAAGGTAAATGTTTATTTGTAGTAATTATTTACCTACTTATTTCAGTCGTTTAGGCAAAAACATACCTATGTACTAACATATACTTAGTGTTATATTATTTGTTTAAAACGTTTCATAACAATATTTTAGAAATGCCATAGAATTATATCTTCTAACGTATGCAGAAATTTTATAAAAGTTTGATGACTTTTAACAAAATGGACAGTACTTTAATAAAATTCATTGTTGATAATCAGGTCTAAAGCCGGGATTTAGGATGTTTTCAAGTCTCTTCAATTTCATCAGAGTCGTTTGAATAGCGTAAGAATTCCATATGTTTCGTGTGGTTATCTACACGTAGTGGTGGCAAGCATCGTTTAGATTAAGGCAGCGAATTCTAGCGGCGGGTGCATAAAATATGTGATTAATTAGCATCCAGAAATGTTGGTATTTTAAAAGCGAATATATTATTAGTCGGTATATATATCGCGATCAGCAATATTTTAAAGAATTCTTTGTGAAATTTCGTGTTCAAGTTTCGTAATATAAGTTTATTTGTAACATGAACAACATTAGAACACATTCATTTGCTCATTACCGAGGTTAGATGTTGACACATCACCCGCGAGTAATGAAAGACTCGCTCACATTTTTTTGGGCTGGATACAGGTTTTGCCAAATATTAAAACTACATATATAAGATATCTCTTGTTTTCAAAAAGATTTCAAAAACCTTAGATCTGTAAAACATTCTAATGCAATATTTTTACAGAACTTCCAAGTTTGGTGTGTTTAACAAATAATAAATAACATTAAGAACAAATAATTAGTTATTTAATAATGCCTTGATTAATAATTTTAAGAACTATAATATAATCTGTAATTTCTGCCAGAAGTTCACAGCCGAAACATGTTCATCTTGATTTACTGATGGTCTCAAACATTTCGTGGAACCTGTACTATGTGAAGTCATGCACACACATTTCCTATTTCCTCTTTTTCCGGTTAAGCCTTGACAATTTCAAAGGGGAGGCGCTGGTGAGGAAACGCGTTGTTTAATGAGCGTGTAAACGAATTTCGACAGTTGCCTGAGTATTGTTTTAATGTTTTGAGGGCAAACGCTTAAAAAATTAAGTATTTCAGTTTTAGAAAGGATAAATGCTATCTATAGAAAAATCTGTTGCAATGTTCATAATATTTCAGTCATTCATCGCAGGGATGATTCAAGTTTTTATTCAATAATGTAAATATTTTTTTAAGCATTGACTTCATCGTCTTATTTTCTTTAAATGATTCGTGCAATGGAGAATTTTGATTTAATGCAGTTTTTTTTAACATACGCCATTCCAGTTTTGCACTGTTTGTCATGGAAACCTTCCGAAAATTAAAAAAAGAAAATAATATGAAGATAAAAAATTCAAAGCAAACAACACTGAATCAGCTGATGTCGGACAAACATATTTTTCAATGAAAAACAGTGCAAAACTGCAATGGTATATGTCCAAAACATGCATTAGATCATCGTCTTACACCGGAAAGTTTAGTGGTAATTTAGTTCTGTCTTTTAACGCCATGAAAGTCATATATGTGTATGCTAAGAGTAAATATCTGAGAGATTTGGTTTATAAACAACTCCGTGCCAACTAGTTTAGCCTATAAGCATAAATTCAGGGAAGTAAAGACCGTCAGTGTATAAAAAAATCACTATTTTAGTGCTATCCATATGATTTCTCTAAATTAAAAAATAAAGATTCTCCTTATTTTGTTCTTATTAATAATTCCAAGTATGTTGTTAAATATTATATCCTTCAAAGTTATATATTAACCAAAAAATCCCGAATACCATAGTAATAAAAAAATATTATTAATTATGTGTTTTTTTAAAAAAAATTTAATTTTTCATTCTGTACTTTTCTGTTATGGCAAGGGTCTTTTTTATAAAAGTAATTATTTTCGTGAAGTTATAATTAAGGTTAGTTAGGATCTCAAAAATTACCTTTATTGTCAAACAACTGATGAAATATCGCTGAAGGTTTTTGAAACAACTTCAGTGGCATGGTAAAAAGTAACAGTTCTATTAATTGAACATAAAACTCGTTATATTAAATACTTAGAAAACATGAACAAATGTAAAACTGTGAGATCATTTAAAGCCATGGAAGTTAACAAGTAAAGAACATGTTTTTAATAAAAAAACAGTAAATCACTTTAACTCAATTAGAAACGATTGATTATCAGTACATATAATTTTAATCGTAACCACGTGATAGTGTTTCTTTCGAACAACTCTGAAAATCTAGGGTGATCATTTAGAACATAATTAGGAATAAATACAAATACTTTAATTTAACTATTTCAATAGTTAAATAAAGGGTGTTTTCCATTTTAATTTGCTCTGCTGGTTCATAATCCCTTACCATTTTTCTTAAATATTGGACTTGAAGTAATGAATCACGAATGCATAGACAACGTATGTTCCTGCAAAAAGACCAAAAAAAATGTTACGGGGTCATAATTTCAATTGCATCAATCACACATTAGCCTAGTGGCTATTTTTATCAGCTGATAACTATGAAATCAGATAATAAAATGCTTATTGTACAAATCAGACATTATATGATGTCGCATTGTCACATGTGACTGCAGTTAAGCAATGACAATAATGGAGCCTGCGGGGATATCAATTAAAACATTCTTGGGACTCCTCCAGCATTCTATAGACGCGAACCGCTCGGCAACCGGGAAGGAGGTACAAAGAGGTGCACGGACTATAAAAGGGATAAAAGAGGGGTTGACTGAGGACGGGGGAGCAGAAGTCAGGGGGTTGACCATGAATGCCAGGCGTCTCGTCCGAGTGGTGTTGGATCGATGTGTCTGTCTGGATGGTGTCGCCATCCAATAAAACCTCTTTGTTCGTGTTTGCCGTCGCGTTCGTTATTGACTGCACGCACAGGCTGCCGAGGGGGTTTATTACTTGCGAGCGAATGAATTTACGAAATACGTTTTGGTTGATTTGAAAGTCATCACACCTTTCTATAAATCATGCAGTTTATCCGCTTAATTAAATACCATACACTCATTAAATTAATTCAAATATTGTTCTGAAATTAACCGAAATCCATATAAACTTAAATAAAAATACGCCACTTAGGTTTATTCCCAAGGGTGTTGTAAAACATCAAAAACTAGCGGTTAAAAACTGGTGTTCGTGAGTGATACCTAGAATTATTTTAATTTAAACTATAACTAAAATATAAATTTTGTTTACCTTGTCCCTTTTACTACCACAGTGAGGATTGATTTACTATTATTGAAAAATCAGTGTTATGGATATTTCGTGGCATTTTGTAGATAGCCATGACTTGATGAATAACTCTGTCTCTGTTGTTTCAACAGCCGAGAATTCAGGTTTTTTTGTAATGATCACATATAAACGTTTCAGTAATGATATTTAAATGTCTGGTACGTAGCTAGTACATCGTGCATGATATGGCTGGTCTAGTGGATACACAGAAGTAGTCTCGCGGTTCGGATAGCTCTGCTCACACATTATCAACCTCTCTAACCAAAGCGGCCTGTTGTATGTCAGCAATTTCTCCTCAAGAAAACCTATTGAGCCATCTGTTGCAGATCGCAAGTAAAGAACATAGAACACCAACTGCCGTCACTCTTAGTGTTGGGAGAAGACAACCAATCTATGGTGTCTTACAATGAGGTTTCATACATATGCGTACAATTAATACTCACGTGCATGGAAAGTTTTGGATAGCATATTTGCTGTATAGAGTGCTACATTATTAAAGGTACGTTAAGTTTAGGGGTTGTACAACACAGCCAGACAAGTCTAGTGACGACACAACGTATGCTCGGAACTCAACTGGGAACGAAGAGCCCTCATCTGTGATTGAAGTCCCGTCGATTCAAACACAGAAAAAAAATTTCTGTAATTTTAAAAACGATTCCTTTTTATAAACC
Organism: Bacillus rossius redtenbacheri; assembly: GCF_032445375.1. Classification (NCBI taxonomy): domain Eukaryota; kingdom Metazoa; phylum Arthropoda; class Insecta; order Phasmatodea; family Bacillidae; genus Bacillus; species Bacillus rossius. Next base: position 20,701,055 of record NC_086330.1, on the reverse strand, counting down.
AGTTGCAAAGAAACTTTTTGTAATATCAAAAGTTAGAAATCGTAACTTTTTGCAACAAAATGCTACGGTTCTTTTGCATATATATAAAAAAAGTTTTTCAACATAATGCTGAGTATTTATTGCGAAAATTGGTGCATAATTTTATATTCAAACGATGTTTCATTCGCGTATAATTTTGAATCCATTGAAAAGATAAAATTTTAAATCATTGGATTTTATTATTTTTATTATGCTTCTTAATGTGCACAGTTAATGCTGGAAACCTGTTCAGGGAATAGTTTGCAAAAAACAATAACATTATAAATACTGAGACAACAGAAAGCATAAATTACCGGGTTAAGAATCCGAACTCAGTATTATTAAGAAGACTATTTTGTAAGTAATACAGGTATTTACATGTTATTGTAAAAATGCACAAATATCTGTAATTTTGCAAGAATATTTCTGTACAATTTACAAAAACATTACAGTGTACGAAGACCTTGTTTCCCGGATAACCCTTTCTGCTGGCAACACTGTTAGAAATTACAGTAAATTGACAGAAATTTCAACGAAGTATTTAACTGAAGTAAACCAAAAGTTTTTCGTAATTTAAAATAACTTAATCTTTGTACAAACTACGCCGTATTTCGACTTCCGAGTTGCACGTTTCGTTTAAAACAAAGTTAAACCCGTGGACAAAAGAAGTATGTTCTTGTTGGAGAAATCAGTTTTTGAATGTTTTGTTAAAATAACAAGAAAATTAGTTTGGATTCATATTCAAAGTGAGTCAACTCAATTTCATAAATTTTCAAAGACAACCATATATTTACGAAGATCCAGCGTTCTTCGTAATTTGAAGTTAAAATTTTTTAACAGTGAACATACGGGGTGGAATAGAGTTTTATCCGCGATGATTTGTCATCCTTAGCACTCCCTTTCTTGTGTACAATTATATAATTAAATTACTACCTTAATGATAATAAATCATAAAAGATTGTTTTTAAGCTAACACCATTTTTTTTTTAAATTACCAGTTAGTTATATGCTTTTAATGCTATAAACACTGGAAAGCGAGCGAACAATAAATTAGTGACGTGCAGTAGCAATATAATAATCATTGTTGTTAGTTATAAGTAGTATAATTGTGGTTTATTATCTGGCGACAAATAAAAAAGATTTGCTAAGAGAAATTATTGTTTTACCACCATAATGTTTGATTGCATTATTAATTTTATTTTAATTAATATTATAGGGTACATTGAATCACTTTAAGCATTTAGAATGTTTTTAATTTTTAATATTTATTTATACTTGTTAATATTTTTTTATTTCGTTTCTTTTATTTATCTATGTTTGTTTCATTTATTTTATATTATTTTATTTAGGTTCACTTAGTTGTATAGGTATTGCTTTATTATAAATTTACATTTACTTTGTAAGCACATTAACGTGGTTAAATGGGAATAAGTTATAAAATTAAAATTAAACTGCACTCATTTTTTGACATCAAAAATATGTCTAATATTGGTTTCCAGTGTATATGGTTTAACCTGGCACGAAATTATGTCAGGAAATTAATGAAGGGGTTGTAGGGCCAGTAATTACTACCTACTTGCGGGGTAGTCACTCTGGACCGACCTTCGTTACGACACCGCCCTGACTGGAAGACCAGTGCGCCTCGATCCAGCTGCCTTAGCGAGTTGGTCTCCCGGGTGTGACCTCCCCCCTACCATGTATGCTTCGCCAACACCCTTTCCCAAACCCAACACGACTCCCCGGCGAGAAGGGGCATTATTTATAGAGGGTGCGTTTCGCCCCTAAATTACACTAGCCACTCCCCTTCGCACAAACCTCGGGCTCCACCCCCCCCCCCCAGGGGGCAGGATAATAACGCCGTAGGGGTTTTAGTGGTTAAGGGGGAGAAGGGGGTTGAAGGGGTGATTAATGGCGGCGGGCGCCGAGGTTGTATCGTGGTGTGGCGAGCGACCGGCCGTACCACTTACTGGCTTACGCTGCATCGGCTCATTCGGCCAGCATCGGCCCACTTCGACCAGCATCTGCTCAGTTCAGCCAGCATCGGCCCACTTCGAACAGCATCTGCCTAGTTCAGCCAGCATCGGCCCACTTCGACCAGCATCTGCCCAGTTCAGCCAGCATCGGCTCACATCGGCCAGCATCTGCCCAGTTCAGCCAGCATTGGCTCACATCGGCCAGCATCTGCCCAGTTCAGCCAGCATCGGCCCACTTCAACCAGCATCTGCCCAGTTCAGCCAGCATCGGCCCACTTCGACCAGCATCTGCCCAGTTCAGCCAGCATCGGCCCACTTCGACCAGCATCGGCTTACATCGGCCAGCATCTGCCCAGTTCAGCCAGCATCGGCCCACTTCGACCAGCATCGGCTCACATCGGCCAGCATCTGCCCAGTTCAGCCGGCATTGGCTTACATCGGCCAGCATCTGCCCAGTTCAGCCAGCATCGGCCCACTTCGACCAGCATCGGCTCACATCGGCCAGCATCTGCCCAGTTCAGCCAGCATCGGCCCACTTCGACCAGCATCGGCTCACTTCGGCCAGCATCTGCCCAGTTCAGCCAGCATCGGCCCAGTTCAGCCAGCATCGGCTCACATCGTACAGCATCGGCTCACTTCGGCCAGCATCTGCCCAGTTCAGCCAGCATCGGCCCACTTCGACCAGCATCGGCTCACTTCGGCCAGCATCTGCCCAGTTCAGCCAGCATCGGCCCACTTCGACCAGCATCGGCTCACATCGGCCAGCATCTGCCCAGTTCAGCCAGCATCGGCCCACTTCGACCAGCATCGGCTCACTTCGGCCAGCATCGGCCCACTTTGACCAGCATCGGCTCACATCCCTGTTAGGCCAGTAAAATAAAGGTTTTGGTGACGAATAATTAGAGGAAAGCTGGAATCTGTTTTAATCGACGAAGTTCATTCGTAGTAAGAGAATCCTCAGTTTGCCCCGATTAACGAGTGGAGCGTTGGCCGCCATGTTGAAAAAACTGTAGATTTTTCCATTTTTTTCTGATTTTTCTCAAATTATCCGAAAACGAATTTTCCAATCAAAAAAATTGTTCCGAAGATAAATGTAGCTTATTAAATTACGATTCGAAAGAGTACAAAATACATTGAAATGGGTTATTTTGTACCTTAATTAACACTTTTTGAAAACCACCTTTTAAAAAGTATTTTCTAAATATTTAATTTTTTAGTTTTATTACTAGCAATATATCTAAAATAGCCCATCCTAACCTAAAAAGTAATGAAATAAAAGTTGAAGAACATTTTATTATGCTTTTTACGAACACTTAGTTTTATTTAGTACACATACATTTGTATATATAAATTAATAATTTGAGCCACCATCGCAAAAAGGTTATGTTTTGAGAAATCTTTCTTTTCGAGTAGATTATTTTTGATAAGCTGATATTTATTTGGTCAAACATAACATTTACCATCTAATTTTATTTAGTAGGAAACGCAAACTTTATACAACATAGGATTAAAAACACTTTAAAAATGATCACACATGCTAAACCACTTAAGTGATATAAACTTTTATTTTACTTCATCTGTTGTATTGAGAATAAGAAATGGTTTTGTGTCTTAATAAATATAAATTAATCAATGAATATAAGGTAATCAAAATCAATGGAAGGCTTGGTGCCGTCAAAGGTAAACAATAAAATAAATGTTTCCTAATCCGAAATAATTTTGACAATCGAAAAAGTTTTATCGTTACTAAAATTTAAGGAATAATATACATACTTATTCGTTTACACACGATACATACAATCCATTGAAAGTTTTAGCACTTAAAAATTATCATACATGATGGATTTATTGGATACTCGTAACATACATACTACCGAAAATATAGAAACACAGGGATTAATAACAGCATTAAAATGTTTTACCAGTAACTTTATAAATAAATACAACATAGTGATTATCAAATATAACATTATAATAAAACAAAAAGCTGGAAGCTGGTTCTTTAAAATATATTTAATATAATGTACTATGGCTTTATCTGTCTCATGACAACATTATCAGAAACTTGTTAATATAAATTAGCACTGTGCATTCGTGGAGAATTAAACAGTTTCTCTTGAAATAATAACGATTTAAAATTTAATATGTATAACACAGAGAATACAATAAACACATATGATAATGATTTAAAGACTGGCCAGTTAACTCGACACTGAGAATATATGACATATTATTACTTACATAACCACACATGTGATTTAAACAAAACACAAATGATATGTTTACATATTTTCAAAATAATATCACATCAGACAGGTATTTGTAATACATGGTGCCTCTAACTCTGTAGATTTACCAATCTCCCTTCTCATCTTAAATCAAATCATTCAGCAGTGCATCTATGATAATAAAGAGACATTTCATTATCATTTATATTGTACAGTTATAACAAACAATTTTTACAAACAAAACAGTACATAACATGTGAGCTAACAAATCACTTTTTAAGTACATAAAACACACACTTATGTTTTCTTTCTTTTACAACAAGGTAATTCAGGTGGCTGCTCTAAGATCTCATTCTCATAGTCTGATAAACACTTGTCTTCTTGGAGGTCTATATGCTCTTCGTTGCAGACGAAGTTTGGTTGAACAATGTCGTCTACTGGGGAATTGGCGCACGATAGGCCTTTGCAATTCTTGCAGATCGTTGTACATTTCAAATTACTTTTTCGGCAAGAGCAGACTCCATTACAGCCTTCGGCACACCTGCAAGACACAGTTTTGAGGAGCTCTTCGGGTGCTGCATCTCTATTTGTTGTAACAGGGACTAGACCATGTTTGGATGTCTTCCAGCCCAATAGCAGTGGATCGGTGTGGTTGTTACTCCACATTTGCACTTGCAAAAATGTTCTCAAGGAATACTGGCGAGCAGCTGCTGGAGTTGGAGGCAAAGAAGCGGGGTTAAATTCATTTCTTTGTAACGATTTCTGAAACATCTCGTAGCGTATTTCATCTAGTGGTATATCACTACATCCAGAGTATATTGCCGCAATGAATTTCAGTCCTGCCACATCAACCTCATGTGCAGTAGTTTTGGCTTCGTTAAACACCCTTACAGCTTCTTGCAACTGACTCGCTTTCTCCAGCACCTTAACGAATTTCAGTTTTCCTTTTCTGAAAAAAGCTGATGTATTGTCGCAACCACTGAATGCATGAAGGAATAGGATATTATCCTTAGCAGGTTCGGATGAATTGATATTACGTGGACTGTAAAGTGCATTGCTATGTTGACCCTTTCCTGGCTTCAATAAATATATGTTGGGGGAGTCTAATGCAGTCAAAATCACCAACAGGTCAGTGTCTTCCCCCACAATAACCACACAATCAGCATGCTGGGCGATGACAATTGCACTGGTCACAATTAGTGTCAGCATCCTCCTTCGCCTGCTTTACAACAAACTGCTCTGCTTTAAAATTCTCAGTCAACATGGAGATAAGACGGTTCTTGTTATGTGCATTTGATAGAAATAATTCTTTTGGCATTGTCACCGACATTGTCTCATCAAACATAACATTTGCTGCTGCCAGCTTATTGCCTCTTCGAAGTCGTTCCGCAGATTTTATACCCTTCGCACTTGTTTCATCTGGATATCCATCGAAAACAATGGTTGCACCTTGTCCAAAGTAATGTTTAACATACTCGACATATTTATTTAATATTGACGAAAAGGGTTCTCGGGCCTGCCACAACACACGGTGTAAGAGGTAGCCTCCATCTATGACGTAAGCAGAGTTACTCATATCAATTGAATCCTTTTCAGGAGTAAATAGGTCGTAGAATGCTGATTTGCGTGTTTTACGCATACCAACTTCGTCAAATAAGGACAACTAATACGGAGCCAGCTCAAATTGAAAGTATTGTGTCAGTTGTTCATTTGATTTTTTATGAAATGAAATTCTGCGGAAAATCGTATCAGGGTTGACTGTAACTTCTTCCTTGTGAATTTTCACAGCAGAATTAACACATCGTAGGGGCATCACTCTATGTTTCCGCTGAAACTTGTCAATACCAAAATTACTGCCAATCATCCTCGAAATTCTGGAATTTCCGGCTTCATAACTAGGTGGCAGTTAATCTTCTCTTCTCCTGTCAGTCCAGTACTTATGGACATTACTTCTTCCTTAACTGGGAATGGATCATGAGAGGTAAACCAGTCCAGCAATTTCTGTACATCAATGTCGTCTCTTAATATACGTCATGCCCTGGCATCAACATGCTGCTCAGACACTCCACAGAATGTTTCAATTTGGTCTAATATCTCAATAGCAGCCGGCATTGAAGAGATTAACTTTGCCAGAAAACTGTCTGTAATACCTCTTACTTGTACATGTAAATGGTTTCCTAATTCATAACTTAATGAATATCTAATAAAATCAAATGTTTCATATACTTGATTTTAACCTACATATTTACGATGAATAAATGCAATCATTCTACTGAATTATCTATAAGTGGGAAAAAACCAAAATCATTCACACCTCAACATGTAAAATCTCATACACCTGTTAATGTAAAAAATTATTAAAATAATTAGGTTTTGCAAATATATATGAAATAAATTTCCTATAAATGATGTTCCCCATTTTTTTTTGTTTAATTATGAGCCACTTCAGAGATGTTGAACGTGCAAAACCGATAGATTTGGAATTTCCCACAAATCTAAATAAATGAGTAATTTTCAAATTGTCTTCTAAAGAAAACGCAATACCCCTTTTCGTATATATGGTATTCATTTGAAGCGAAATTCAACTATCTAAATTTAACATCTTTACATACTTTTTGATTGGTCGCTTCGTTTTGGAGAAATTTGAGAAAAACCTCAAAAACAAACAAAAATATTCAGTTTTTTTCAAAATGGCGGATGAAGCTTCACTCGGAAATTGGGGCAAACCTAATGTGATCATACTAGAGGTATGCTGAATACATTAAAACAGTTTCCAGCTTTCCTCCAATTATTCGTCAGCACTGTCTTTTTTTAGTCTAATTTTACTGGCCTATGTGTCTATGCAGGTTTTACCTGGGCCCAACCTATCTCTAGTTATAGTCTAGACTTAAGAGTGAGGGGAGTTAGTCATGGCGCCAATCGCTGCCATGGCTGGCCAATCCCCTCCTAGCATGATGCATGCGACCCTCTCCCTGCATGGCTAATCCCAGCATGACTAAGCGTATAGGCTTCTGCCTAAGACGCACCTAGGTCCCTCCCTAACCCGGACCCCTCCAAAATACACTTAGTTTTAGTTAGGTTAAGAAAATAAAAAAAAATCGGCTCACATCAAGTATGGCCTCGTGGCCACGCGGTTAACATTGCGGATTTTGAATTGGAAGGAAAATCGGCTCACATCGGCCAGCATCTGCCCAGTTCAGCCAGAATATGCTCACATCGGCCAGCATCGGACCACTTAGGCCAGCATCGCTCCACTTCGGCCAACTTCGGCCCCACGTAGAATGCGCGCCGCCTCGGAACAGGGTCACACCTTTTTCTTTCCCTCCCCCCTCTTCAAGGAACAACTCTTCCGCGAGGGTGTGGAAGGCGTTACGTCAGAGTAACTTGACTCGCAACCGTTCAGCCGGTGCAACATGGTTTGCAGGCTTATTGACTGATCTAATTTGTCTGTGAGAGTTGTCTAGACCAAGGGTACCCAACGCTTTAGCAACTGTGTACCACTTGACATTTTTATAAACCTTGATGTACCACTAGTCACTATGCCTTCCTAATATTTTAGTTTTAGATATTGATGTATAAACAATGGTTATTTTTTAAATCTATGAAAAAATAAAATGTCTATTTCAAAATGGCAGTTTTATTTATAACACATAACTCTGTAAACAAACAATTTATAGACATTAATTCAAATTGAACAAAATTATAAAAAAAATACAATTTTAGACTATTATTTCAAATTGTGTCCGAAAATAAAGATTTATAAGAAACAGCTATTTTTAGTGGGAAACGTGTTGCTGTTTGTTCATTATCAAACTTTCGATATTAATTGAACTTAGATTGAAAGCATTTTATCGCGTACCACCTGCAACGATGCCACGCACTTCTAGTGGTAGGGGTAGCACCGGTTGGGAAACTCATGTCTATAACAGCCAATTTTTGAAGTGTAAACATCTTTGCTCTCGGTAAACAGTCACATGGTAAAAATAATTTCGTAAAGGAAATGTAAGTCAAATGAACGGAAATGTGTAACCACGGTGCTGCCATCTGCGGAAGTCTCAGGAATCTCGAAAAATATGTTGGACCCGTGTGATTCATCCATATATATTGTTTTTGCGAACATTGAATAATTTACACCGCGAATAAATATTAAAAATAAAGCTTTATTATAGTAAAACTATCCGTTTAATTCTTTATGTTATAATTTATTGTCATAAAAAGAAATAACAACTTATAAGATACGTTAAACGCTGGCATTAAAACCCTTAGTTAACATTGAAATATAGAGATAGCGCAGCGATCATCATACTGTAGCAAAACAACAGTAAATTACATTTTCTTTTTTTAAATTGTGACTGTAAGAAGAATTGGATCAAAAATTTTGATTACATTTTTTTTTTTTTTCCTTTATTCGATATTTGCTGATGATTCGACTCACACCAGCGGCAAGCAAAGAAGCTTCCCTTCAAGATAAAATCAGCTCTTGGCGTCAATCCATTACCGGCGGCCATCGCTTGAGCCGACGGAGACGGACGACGCGAGGGCCGCGATTATTAATTACAGTCCGTGGAGGGAGGGGTGGGAGGGGAGGGGGGTTGAGTGGCGAATCGTCGAGTAATTAGCGCGCGCAGCGCTGCACGGGGGTGGATCACCGACAAGCCGCGGAACAATGGCCCACCCCCCCCTACCCCCCTATATCCTTGCCACGGACCGACATCCCTTCCCCAGCACCCAGACTGCAGCGCCCCTGTCTCGTCCGACACGAACCAACGACATCGAACACCACGGCGAGATAACTGCAGTTCTTTTTGCGCGTCCAGATCCCACTCCTTTAAAAAAATCTACGTCCCAACTTGTGTCCGACGGACGCTGATCGCTGATTGGGCCACGTGACCCCTCTTAAAGTCATAAGTAGGGACCGGAAAATTTCGCGGGTTCGATGACCTGTAGGATGAACTCCACAGTTCTACGTACTCTCGGTCAAATGTCACCCACTCATTGGCTGCTGTCTTGTGAGACGTCCCAAAGTAGCATCCTGTGATTCGATAAAGCTTTGGTTGGGTGTTTCTTATTGGCCCAGAGTCATCCAGGGTGAGTTGTGAGCCAATAGCAGAGGCAGCACTGAGGTATGACTATTTGTATTGTAGCCTATCACGCGATATTTTTTTTTGCAGTGTGATTAGAATTTATTTATTATAATTGAATTTTTACCTTTCCGAATAACATAATATTATTGAACTCTTACAACTTGACAAGTGTGATGATAAATTTAAAACATAAGCAGACATGATTTAAAATTGTTTCCATATGTAAATGAGCCTATGAAGATGTTTCACTACAAATTATATTAGAGTTAAGAAACATTTTCATCAGTGGGTAAATTATTTGTTTACTTAGCGCATTTTATGAAAAGTTACGCCACTACAAAAGCATCAATAATATTAATATGTTTGTAATATTTATATTTGTCATGAAAAGTATAAACAGCCAAGGAATGGAATGGAATGTGTGACCAGTAAGTTAAAAAAATTATTATTAGACTTAATTTTTTGATAAAGAAGTAGATGTTATGGGGTAATTGGGAAGATAAGGTAACAGTGAGTATGAAGTGCTTGGAATAAGGGAAACAAAAAAGTTAGAAACTATTTAGATGTATTTCTTAATGTTCAGGCACACTGTTTATATTATGTTACAGATTTAGAAATAGGTCCTCATTGGTTGTGGTCGCAGACGCGTCCGCTCATGTGTCGAGGGCTGTGGGTTCGATCACAGCACCTCTGCATGACTCATTTATGAGCACCGAGTCGGCCTCTGTGTGAAGTAAACACCCTACAAACATACAATCAGCAAAAATATCAATATGCAATATTTTTATTAAACATAGTTTCAGTGTTTTATTGTTCTCGTTCCTTCATGTGAACCAGATAGAATTTTGTTATATCACAATATTTTGATTTATCATCTAATTAAGCATACTTATTAAATCAGGATATTTTTTTAAAAGTGGGAATACTTAATTACAATCTCGTTTCTAATGAATTACCTGTAATATATATATTAAATACCATATATAATTCTTCCTTTAAAAACTGAGTGTCTTTACTTTTCTGTTTATTTTTTCTGAGACGTTAATTTTTCACTGGCAAGCTGAACTTACGGAAACGAAATTTTTAAGATTTTAATTTAAAATTCTTTTACCCGTGAATATGTAAGCACTGTGAATTTGAAGAATGTTTTGTACCCAGCACAACTAATTGTATGTTAACTAATCTTGCTTCGTATATATGTTGTGGTAACGTGAAAATAATTTTGAACTTCAATCAGTTTTTAGTGATACAAAAAGATTATTATTTAAGTCACTTTAAAAGTTTATTGTAAGACCAAAATTATCTGATTTGCCACCAAAAAGTACTCGGTAGGTTAGATTTATACAAAATATTTTTTTTTTTTTTTCTGCGTTCGCTATCTTCATGCAAGCTAAAGCTACGTTTTCCAAGGACCACGCATGCGCGATGCGCGATGCGTCATGCGCGATGCGTGATCGCCGCATGCGTGATCACTGACCTGGGTCTGTTTTGTTAGAACGCGGGAAACAAGTCTGCGCGATGGAAGCAGCGATCTCTGCCGTCTTGTTGGAGGAAGATGCTGATGATGATTTATTGCTCTCCTGCTTCCTAGAAGATGACAACGATATATTTAGAAGGATAGAAGACGAGGGATGTTATAGTGTGTTGATATTACGTCACTTAATTGATAACGAAACTAAATTTAGAGAATATTTCAGAGTGTCGACTGAGATATTTGATACAATATTAGGCTTTGTTAAAGAAGACATCACGAGATCGCAGTGCAACAGAGTCAAAAGGCCAATAACTGCTGAACAGAAGTTATGTCTTACTCTCAGGTAAACAAATTTAACTAAGCCTCTTTAATGTAATGTTTTTCTTTTTAATGTTTCATATTTATATACACAAAGTACTTAAACGAAAACAAAATATAAAAATATTTACTTAATTATATTGAAATTATAGGTTTAATAAAAATTTAAATGTCCATGTACTGATGAATTTCCTAAAATGTCTCTGACTATGCATTCATCTACTCACTGAACTAATACTGGTTATTTTCTAAATTAGTCTCACGAAGCCACTTTCTTCCACATCAGCATCGTTACCACTAGAATTACAGCTATCTGTTGAATGAATCAAGCTATTACTGCCAGTAGATTCACAAATTTGGGTGGGATCTATGACAGAGACAGGAAAACCGCTGCCAATATCCACATGTTGATAACATTGTTGGTGATTAGGATTAGTCTGGTTCTGATGCTCCATCAACGATCTCAGTTCCATCTGAGACACAACTTGGCACACTTTTAATCTAGTTTCCGCAATGAGGTGTGGGGGGAATTGCTTAACAGTTTCAGACATGCTCTGGAAGAATATGTCTATCGGATGTTGCGAACGATCTTGGCCGCGGTTTTCAAGTAGATCTTTTAATATTTTCCCTCTTTCTTCACGACCTTTTCTTATTTCATCTAACATTTTTTCTTTTACTCTAATTTTTCTTTTTTTAATGGAGCTATTTAACAATTCTGAAGAACTTGTTTGCTCGCTAGGCCAATTTGTATATTCTTGAGCGCTTTCTTCTTCTTGAAATTGGTTGCACTCTTCAGAGGGACAGTCATCCACCATTTATTGTGTTTCTTGATTATTTTCAATTATTTAATTTATGTTGATGCTTGATTTTGATCTGAAAAAAAAAATTAAATCAACAGTGCCATCAGCTATGCTATGTTGACACACACGCGTGCGTGAGTAGTTTGATTTGGTGTATTTCGGTTTACACACATTTTTGATAAATTCATAAGAAGTTCTTTCAACTAATAACCATATATTTCATTTGAAACCTACCAAAAAAATTGCAACAGCTCCAATAATTTCAATAAAGAATATATAATTTTTAATAAACATTCAACAATTATTATATTGTTTATACAAATTTTATTTAATACATAAGGTAAAGAGTACTTACGCTCTTTCTTTGAAGGTTTCATCAAGGAATTTCAGGCTTTCTGTGTTGTATTTCGATTTTGAAAATGCCGGTGAACCTGCCTTCGACCCAGTTTTCAGTTTCTTGTTGCTTTTTCTGTAGGAGTCGCGAATGGTTCTCCATCTCGTTTTGCAGTCTTCTGCTGTAAAATTCAAAAATCTGTGTAAATAAATGATCAAACCTTTTCTTAAACATATTTCGTGAGGTTTTTATGAGCAGCAAAAAATTAAAAAACGTTAACCTAAGTGCTATAAGAGTCGCGAGTTAGGGTACTGGTATTTTTCACGTCCTTAGGTTTATTGGGTTTTTACGATTCCCCAAAAAGGCCTCCAAAATAATATAAAATATGTTTAAATAGCTAATGTTTTTACACACAGATATACATCTCACAGATTTACTCTTCTAGTCTAAGGTGACGGGATCACTAAGATAATAGTGGCCTCGAACTTTCTGGGTATCGACTCGGTGCCAAGATAGCCTGAAGCAGTTAAAATAAATAACTACATATATTTTTTTCTCTTTTAGGTTTATGGCCACGGGAGAGAGTTTTCGTTCACTGGCGTTTCAATTCAGAATATGCCCTAGCTGGGTAAGTATTATTATAAAAGAGACATTGCAATCTATTTGTTCAAAAATGTTGAATTCTTCAATACCATCACCTGACCAAGATGTTTTAAAACGTTCTTCCATTGGTTTTCATCGCAAATGGAACTATCCCAACTGCTGTGGGTCGATAGATGGAAAAAATATCCGAATAATCAAACCTGAACATTCTGGATCTCTGTTTTATAATTACAAAGACTATTTCTCAGTTGTATTACTTGCGCTTGTAGACGACAACTACAAGTTTTTAGCAATAGATGTTGGTTCCTATGGAAAAGAAGGTGATGCAGGCATATTTGCTAAATCTGTCTTAGGACAAAGACTTTCATAAGGAACATTCAGATTTCCTGAACCAGCTATACTTCCTGGAACTGACACTCTAATGCCACACGTTATTTTGGGTGATGAAGCTTTTCAGCTGACTTCCTCAGTAATGCGTCCTTACCCAAGGGCACAATCTAAATGTGATGAAGAAAACGCAATATATAATTATCGCCATTGTAGAGCTAGACGTACGTGTGAAAACGCTTTTGGAATACTTTGCCAATATATTTGAGAGTATTTTTCACTGCCATTGCCATCAAGCCTGACACGGTGGATGTTCTGGTCATCGCATCATGCATAATACATAATCATCTAAGATCTGCAAGAATTCCATGCCCGGGTGAAGAAGAGGACCGAAATGTGTGTCTCCCTACTGAAAATATGATACCCATGGCAAGACAAGGACGTAATTCTACTCATCTTGCGTATAGCATACGAGACAAATTTAAAAATTACTTTTGCAGCTAAGAAGGACAAGTAAGCTGGCAATTATATCATGTGAGGAAAACAAGTTAAAAAGTATTTTTCACGTGAAGAAAGGTTAAATGCAAATGTTATTATTTTCTTAAAAAAAAAAATTCTCTTTGTGCTATAGTAATGCTGTGTATTTTTGTATTTGAGTGTAAAATTTGTAAATATAATATGTCAAAATAGATAATTTATTAGCAAATGTGCCATTATCCTTAGTATTGACATAAAATTAAGTAACTATAAATAGGAAAACATATGATTATAAACTTCAAAAAACATAATTTTTGTTGTGCATTTAGAAGAATAAGACATAATATTATCAAACTTAAAAAAAGATAAAAAACAATTTATTGTGATAACTTGCCCTAGGCTCACCTACTACTTCAAAATGGAACATATTTTATTTCCACATTTCCTGGTGCACACCGACGTAAATTATTTTTGGTTTAGTTCAAACACTGCATAAAATATTTTTTAAACTTGGCCTATTTTTAAATAAGTAACAACTATATAGAACTGTAAGTTGTTTTTTTTAATGCAGTAAGAACTTTTTTTAAGACCACGTTTTATGAGTCTTAGTATTTATTTTATTATTAACACAGATATTAAAATCTCTACTTACCACCTTTGTTTAAAGATTCTGCAATTTCCTTCCACACATTTTCTCGAACAATACTGTCTTTGTACTTGCAGTGATGCAAATCATATAACACACGATGCTCCCTTACTAAATCAATCAATTTCTCGTCCTGTTCTGCAGTAAAACTCTTTGACTCCATGATAAATCGCATGCGTGATCACGCTGAAGTCGGGGGCCAGGCAACTGCTGCGCGATGCCCATCCGCGACACGCAGCCGCGGCGAGCGGGAAACCCCCGCTTGCGCGGCCTTGGAAATCATCCCCGTTTCAACACACAGGTTCAAGTGCTGCGTGGTCACGCAGTGACGCATCACGCATCGCGCATCGCGCATGCGTGGTCCTTGGAAAACGTAGCTTAAAACTGTTTTCAGGGTGGAACGCAGCCCGGTGAAATATCAGTGGCAATAAATAGGGGAAAAGCATTTTCTTGGGGCAAATGTACCGGGGACGAAGGCTGCAGAGGACAATGTTTGCGATATGGAGATATAAGTATATGGAGACAGTATCTGTAATAATTTTTATTCCACTCTAGTTATCACTTCTTTAGCAAAATGAACTGTAGCTACATAAAGGTTAATGCTAAATGTTTGCGTATTATCTTGAAAGGAACTCGCTAAAATAATCTTTAGAATACCATCGTGAAGTAAGTATTGTTAAAAAAAAGATTTTAACAATACTTTAGGGAAAAAAATCGTTTAACTTCTTTGCAACAAAAGAGTTTTTTTATTCAAGAGGGAAATTGGGGTGGAATGGTAGCTGGCTCTTACTTTGACGTCAGTTATTACTTAACATGGCAAAGATTTTACAAAACCACTCCCTGACATGGTTTACGAAGCTATGACTGGTGAGTATACGATGACCAATTCTTTCCGACAACAAATGGTTTCTTACGACAAAGGAAAAAAAATAGTTTAGATAAATATAACACTTGAACTTTGTTTTTCTGAAAATAGAAATTTATATTTGAATTATAACATTGGCTGTAAACCTGCAATGTCTTTAAAATAGTTTACCAAGTTTATTAATGACTAATTCACTAACCTACTAAAATTTTATTATAACTTTTCTTTAATGTGTTATAGAAGATTTTACACTCTATAAACTATTCGGTAAATTCACCATAAAAAATATAAATTTTCCTAAGAATATTACTTGTTGACGTGACAACGTCTAATAAATCAATGAACGCCGGCTGCACGCACGAAAAAGGATGACTCGTTGTCCCGTTACACACATTGTCCCGTTACACTGTATCCCATTACGCTCATTGTACGCTTGCGCCGCATCTATCTCTTTTCCACTCGATTGAAACAACCATCGATTTGACTTTTTCGAGGCACATTTAACTTGAAACACTCCCATTCGTTTCCTACATTTCCTATCATCGTCCTATCCTTAAAAGAATAACACAGATTGGAAGAAGTTAAATAGCAAACATGTATTAAAGTTATAGTTAAAATAATCTTTTCGTTAAAGTAATAAACATATTTGAATAATGAGTGCGAATAAAAGTAAATTTATCAATTAAATTGTAGATTTCATTTCACTCCTTTGTATCCAAACAAAATAGTGATAATTCAATAAAAATGATTCATAAAACTATGCAATAATTTCATCAATATTATGTTATGACGTTGTCACGTTTAACTATCGTCCGTAAACCGACTTTACAGACAACCAATTTTTTCCTACAGAAATACGACGTGTACGTCGTGGGTTCGGAGGGACAATCCATAGAGTTATACCACGTGCTCTTTCAAAATATGGGAAAGATAATATGAATTATAGTGAATATTAAATTGATTGATTGATTGATTAATATAGAAACCTAATTTTGAAAGTAAATTACCATCCAACAAATTATATCGTTGGTTTTATATGAAATTTGTCTGATTTTTAAAAATAATCAATTCATGAAAATACATTTTTCTTCGCTACTTTGTTAGAAATTACAGTAAATTTACAACTTTTTCAAAGAATAATTCACCTCAAATAAATGATGAGTAGAGACCGGAAAAATTCGCTGATTCATTTCACGATATGATAGAATCCAAACAACTGTGCCTTTATATTTCTTCTCTGATTGGCTCACAGTTTATCTGAAGGACCTTGAGTCAATGAAAAACCTTCAACCAAAAAAGTATCGAATCGCAAGCGTCCCACTTAAAAGGTGTCACGAGTCAGTAGCCAATGAGCAGGTGGCATTTTCCGGAGTGTGTAGGGGGTTTTGGAGTCTATCCTAGAGGTCATCCAAAGCGCGAATTTTTCCAGACTCTATTGATGAGTTCTTCGTATTTTTCAGATTACTGGATCTTCGTATAAAATATGCCGTATTTCAACTTCAAAATGATTTTTTTGCGGTACTAACAAGTTATTTCTGGGCAAAGCCCGAGTTGGTCTCACCACCACCACCTCCTAGAACTGAACCCTCTAGGGTGTACATGGAACACAACTTTGTTCTTGAAAACCACCCAGACATCCCCCAATTGGAGTGAGCCTTTGATGTTCCATGTTTCCAAGAATGGTATATCATACCTTTCAGAGGGCCTTTACCAGAAAATAACTTATCCATTCGGTCTTTACCGCCATGCCAGCAGCCAGAATAAAGCATTGTCATGATGTAAATTATTTTCCTTTTCCTTTTTGTATCTACACATTTAAAACACGCCGGTATTGATTGTAAAACTTTGTGAGATCTCTTAAATAGTACTGTGATAACAGGACGGTTGCCTGTACCTTACACAGCACCATGTAAGGGCACCCGATCTCACTGCCTTTCGGGTGTTTCTTTTCTTGTCCAGCTTGTATTTGCCTTGATTCCATGCTTTTCCGTCTGCTGCAACCGCAGCCTTTCTCCTGCACCTGCTTTATGTTTACTTTCTTGTGTCCTTGTTTTTTTTCTTCTTTGTAAAATCGATAATAGTGGCTCTCATTATGTCCTTTCATGAAACATCCAGATTGAGGTTCCTTTGTCACTTCTAAAATTTCTGTATTGTTAGGAATCGTGTTTTTTGGTAAGCTTGTCTGCATTGAGGACTAATTATTCCCTTTTTCAACGAGTTTGTAACTGTTGAAGGGTTTTGTATAGTCGAAAACGAAACGACCATATGTCCTCTCAGCTTGATTCTTTAGTTCTTGAAAATCAATATCAATTCCAAGTCTCTCGAAATTCGTACGCATTAGGAATTTCCGTTCTTCAATATCGAGTGGGATGTTGTTTCTTGCTAATAGATGCTTATCCTGTATCGGCATGCTCGGAAAGTTAATCCAATCTCCTCCATCCATTCTGCGTACGATTTCGGCTATGGCTGCATTTTGTATATCCTTCTCATCTGATTGAGCTATACGTAAGTCGAACTCCAATTGATGGTAGACTGGAGCAGTGTCACACCCCCCCCCCCCAGGTGTACGAATGTATGGTCTTGTGAACTTTGTGAACTGTATTGAATTTCTTCTAGTTTGATAGAAGGGACTTTACTTTCTTCATAAGCAGCTAGTTCACTCTGCCTTTGCATATTGAGCATTACTTCTTTCTGTCTTGGGTCAGACATGTCCAATGAGTCCATTCTTTTATCCAATGAGGCCATTCTTTTGTTGAGCTGGTGCATTGTCCTTCTCGTATGATCCCTCGTTAGTTTGCCAGTAGGATTTTCCGGTTGTCATTCATTTATGAAGCATACTATTTGTTGTTTGCGGTACTAACAGTGTAGGCGCACAAGTGAAATAAATAAATGTGACTTTACAAGAGTCTTAACCAGTTTCTTAATGTGTTCTTTTTTACTATACGCCAAGATTATTCTCGTGTGTTAATGTTCGAAGTAATTAGGTACCCGTTACTTAACAAAAATAAAGATAAATTTATGAAGATCCCAGGTTTGTAACCAGTGTTCTTCGTAATTTTAAGGTGAAAAGTGATGCCCTTGAACTGTTTTCATGATTGGACCGCAGTTATTTAGCCACGCCTTTCCACAACCTTGAGACAATAACGCTCAGCTAGGATATAAGTAAGCGAATCATGTGGTGGTATAGCAAAAAGAACAAAAAAATGCTCTTGCAAAAAAAAAGCCAATAGAAAAGCAAATATGGGTTGAGCCATACCTAGCAGTTTGAATTTATTCTACCTTGAAGCCGAATAAATACGCGAAACTTTCGAGTCTCTAATGATTAGAGACCTAAAATAATTCGCGTTTTATTTGCAGAGAGACTGGTCTGCATATCAGTATACACTCGAACTGCATTCTAATTAGACCGTGGGTGGTTTTTACCCGCCCCCAAGAAAAAGACTATAACAACATTACAAAATTATAATTGCTCAATCACATGAAATCCAGCGGGAAGGTAAATTGTGGCAGCAACTAATAGATAGGGGCATTTATTTTTCGCGAAAAAAAAAATGGTCGCCTACTAGAATGCAACAAAGTATACCCGCACCAGCGGTTTCTCTCTTGTGATTGGCGGCCGTCTGCGAGAGGAGAAGTTGCCATATTTGATCAAGCCACTCGGGACGCGTTTGACTTCCGCACTGAGTTACTGCGATTGGTGCTTTAACACTCGACATGTGCCTGGAAGAAACTCGCCCAATCACGAAACACAGACGATGGTACGGTGTTAGAAACTTTCAGCTAGTCTAGGAATCTTCTTTGCGAAATATGAATGCTCCTACCAATTGACAATACATAGGGGCATGCAGATTTCGTAAAAAGATTTCGAGACTAGCTGAAAGTTAAAACACTGTAGCATCGTCTGTGTTTCGTGATTGGGTGAGTTTCTCCCAGATACATATCGATTGTAACAACACCAATCACAGTAATTCAGTGCGAAACTAAACGCGTCTTGAGTGGCTCGGTCAAATAAGGCAACGACTTCTCTCGCAGACGGCCGCCAATCACAAGGAAGAAACCACAGGTTCGGGTTTACCTTGTTGCAGTCTATTAAGCGTTCAGATCTTTTCGCGAAAAACGCCTGCTCCTAACAATACACGTCTAATTGCTAGAGACATGCAAACTTCGCGGATTAATTCGGTGATAGGCTAGAATTCAAACACATATACCTCTTAGATAATTTTGCTATTGGCTTACTGTTCATCTGGACGAATCTCAACCAGTTATAAACCCTCAACCAAAGAAAGGATCGAATCACAGACAAACCAGCTGAGACGACTTACAAGTCGGCAGCCAATGAACTTCCGTTATTTGCCCTAGTGTACAGGGGTATGTTCAGTCCATCCTGAAGGCCATCGAAACCGCGAATTTTGCAGGTCTCTACTAATTGCTTGTGTACAATAGTGTGGAGTTCATCCTGGTACCAGAAAATAACGCGAATTTTTTTTTCCCCTGTGTCTACTAAAGATAACTGTTTGGTCCGGCAGCTTACCCGCCCTATTGGAGGGGTTTCCCCTCAGACATTTTCACCCCTTTCAACCCCCCTTGTCTTTCACGGGCGCGCTCCGGCAGGCGGGTCACGCGCGCTCATAATGCCCCAGTAATCCTGACGGCCGGCCGTCCCTGCGCATGCGCGGACAGCTTCCCCGCCCGCCCTAGGGGAGGATTGCTCGCGCCATTTCGGCCCCACTTGACTGCCGCCGGGCCCCCGGGGAGGTTTACGAACCGAGAACGAGCCTCCGTGGGGTTGGAGGGACTCTCCATTCAGTCACACCACGCACGCACTTTCCACATTTTTTTTTTTTCTATTTGCAGACTCACTCGCTACTTACAGGAGAGCTACAAACTTGAGATTTCAACCTGTAACCCAACAGAATTTTTTAAAAGAAACTTAACTCCCAAAAAAAATGAAAGGTTCCAACGTAATCGAAAAAAAAAGGCGTGCACCTTTATTTTCGAAAGGTCAGTTGTGATAAAACGGAACGACATGTTAAAAAAAAATTGGTTGTCTGTAAAGTTTGTTTACGGACGATAGTTTAACGTGAAAACGTCATAACAAAACATTGCTGAAATGATTGCATAATTTTATGAATAAAACTGAATCATTTTTATTGAATTATCACTATTTTGTATGGATACAAAGAAGGAGTGAAATGAAATCTACAATTTAATTGATAAATTTACTTTTATTTGCACTCATTAATTAAAATATGTTTATTACTTTAACGAAGAGATTATTTTAACTATAACTTTTATACATGTTTGCTATTTAACTTCTTCCAATCTGTGTTATTCTGTTAATGATAGGACTATGATAGGAAAAGTAGGAAACGAATGGGAGTGTTTCAAGTTCAATGTGCCTCGAAAAAGTAAATCAATGGTTGTTTCAATCGAGTGGAAGAGAGATAAATGCGGCGCAAACGTACAATGAGCGTAACGGGACAATGTGCGTTACGGGACACTTTTTCGTGCGTGCAGCCGGAGTTCATCGATTTAGTAGACGTTGTCACGTCAAAAAAAAATTCATCTGTGGTATCGGTGTTGACATGATCGATACGATTTTGATCCTACGAATTCTTTTGGCGTATCTCAATCGGTTGTACCCGAGATAAACATTTTTTTTTATTTCAGAAATGCTTTGAATATTTTAAATTTAATGTACAGTGACAGGTTTTTTTAATTTTGGCAAGTCTACTGAAGTCTAAAAGATATTCAATTTTAGTCATTTTGACGTTTTGACGTACCTTTATGTGTTACATCTTAGAGTGTGCTACAAAGTAACTTTTATTGTACATTTATCACAGGATGAGCCAAAATTTATGATTCCAGTTGTTCTCTAGACTAGTCCCAAATTTTGTGGGAAACGTGACGGACGTTGCCGGGAACGATTTTTTTTTCGGGGTTCTTTCATTTACCTCCACACATCCATTCCATCTATGCTGTATTATAAACTCATCACTTATCGCTATTACTAATGAGCTTGATAGTTACGAAACCTTAAAGCCTAATGCTGCATTAACTAATTTACTGCAAATATTATGTAATTTATAAAATTATAATAATACACCAACGAGAAGAATAGTATTCCAACACATCATACAATTAACTAACATTCGTCGAAAAAAAATAAACATAAATAATAATTGGTTATTAAATAAATCATAATGTCGCTATACATTTATTGGGAATAATCAAGGTAATATACTTAGTAGTTTTTTTGGACCTATCTCTAAGATTTTTTTAAAAATGCATTCGCTGAACAAACTGAATTTAAAGAAAATTTTGTGACTTTTTTGAATTTTTTCTAATTAATGTTTGTTT
This sequence comes from Bacillus rossius redtenbacheri, assembly GCF_032445375.1. Taxonomy (NCBI): domain Eukaryota; kingdom Metazoa; phylum Arthropoda; class Insecta; order Phasmatodea; family Bacillidae; genus Bacillus; species Bacillus rossius. Next base: position 20,679,548 of record NC_086330.1, on the reverse strand, counting down.
CACATACAATGTTAGACAAGAAGATAACGATTAACCACCAACACATCAAACCATAGAATTTTTTATCTCAGAGCAGTCGAAAACACTTCGGGCAGGTTTATCATTTTTGGGGCAACGCAGATAAATCACCAAAACTCTTAGTATACTATTCGCCAGCAATGAACATGCTTTTGTTGAGTAATCCTGTAATTTAGTTCCTAGTAGTAAACTTTAGGAGTAACTATACACCATAAAAATGTTTATGTAATTTTGATTCAAAAGAAATATGTTTCAAAGATAATATTTTACAATTGGAACATAGTATGTTTTAATACGTTAAAATTAGCTTGAAATTGTAATATATTTTTCTTTCTAAGGTTTTCTTACCATTGTGCTTTTTCTTACGTGGTTTTAATAGTTTTAGAGCCAATTTTTTTTTTTTTTTTTCAAATTTGTTTGCTTTTTTGGTTTGAAGCCCTTATTTTATGAAAAACAGTTTGCAATTTTTTTAACCATATATTGTATTGAATATTTCTCTTCATTCAGGTCTCCGGAATAAAAATATCTAACCGACAATACAAACTGTCAAGTCGGTAAGTTACTACCATTATTTATATGTTATCGTCATTCTTGCGGTATGTAACATTTCCAATCCTGCTAACCTTGCACAAAATGCACGCAAACACGTACTTAATTTACTTCTATGGTAAATCTGTGGCTCTCCGCTACTCTAATTGATAAATGTTTTAGCTCATTCGCATTACTTATCTTTACTTGGTGCAGGCTAACACAGTTGCTCTCTCATAGCTCATTTTCTTGCTAATCCCTTTTTTGACCAGTCCGACCAATTATTCTTAAGCCACCTCAACCACTTCTTGCAAGTTCTAGAGTCCGACGAGAAAGCTTATATAAAAGTGGAGTTTGCCAAGCATTTAGTTGGCAGACAATTCGTGGCAAACAACACATTCTAGTTGTCAATCTATATTTCAATAGCTCTAGTTTTTGAAGTATTATTCCGGCTGCACCTTGCAACAATATCTATAGTGACAGTCCTTAGAGCAGGAATATCTATCCCATTTAGTTAAGAATACAATTTGTGATAATTCTTGCATGTCAAGTCATAGAATGTTTTGATGCACTGATGTAATTACAGACTGAAAAAAATCTAGAAGTATACAAGATAACTATTGCCAATACGTTAAAAAAAGGTTCTCTGATAATTCATTAATTACCTTTCTTAGCCAAAGTTTGATGAAAATACACAACTACATATTACCTCGTAGTGTAGTTGACTGTCTTGTCTTAGATTCTTAACATATATGTTATTTAAATGAGTAGCTGTGTAAACTAATGCTTATTTTAAAATTAGTTTTATTCGCCGTATCTACAAAAATACTCCATGCAGTTGAAGAAAATTTGTATATTAAGAGTACACAGTTAATATAATTCAAAAAATAAAAAACGTACTAATTGTAGTAATGTTCTTGAACTCCTGCCTTTTTATGAAATTACTATGTAGCATATTTGTATTAAAAACAAAGTTAATAATTTTAAAAATTCACGAGTTATTCTTTTTCATGAGATGCTTTTTCTAAATTGTAATAAATTTGCCAGAACTAAATGGTTTATCATGCTTGTTCAATGGTAGTAAATATATTTGTAGAGCTTTATTTTGTTAATAATAAATACTAATATTGCGGATATATTCATATAATTTTAATATCTAAGCCTATGTCACCTCTAATTAGGTGTTTATAGATATTATGTCCAACCTTTATAAAATTGTTATAGGAATGTATGCAGTATCATCCGAAAGAAATGAGCGTCTCTTCCTGTCGTGCTCAATGCATTTAGCAGGCATGTATAACCAATTTTCGCGTATAAACGAAATTTCTTATTTCCATACTGCACTGCTGTTTCACAAAGTGAGATTTAATTTTTTTTTTTTTTTTCTAAAATAACGCGTAGTTGTGCCCCACCCGTAATTTGATTCCTCTAGGTTATGAAACGACATATTTCCCATTTTAATTTTTCATTTTTTCAATATCGGGCCTTTTGTGTCCACGGATGTGTGCCAATAGGAACACGAAATTAAGTTGCTGGGGAAACGGCGGATTCAATTAAAAACTTCCAGTCGTTTCAAGTATGTCTTCCCTCTCTCGTCAGGGAGTGGGGGCCGGTGGGTTTTTTTTTATTATTCAAATATCAGAAGAACAGAGAGCAGAGACACGTGAATTTTTTTTTTATGTTTTTCATTTCTTTTTAATTCCGCCGCCCGGACTCGGCCCGTTGGTCCCCCGCGCGGGGGGGGGGGGGGGGAGAACAGGAACATGCTCGAAACACAGGCGAAGAGAGAGAGAGAGAGAGAGAGAGTGCGGGATGAATGTCCGCGAGCGAGAAAGTCGCTGGGGGGGGGGGGGGGGACAAAAAAATAAAAATGTTGGCACTCCTTGGAGCAACAAGGGGTTCGTGGACGGTAGTGGAAACGGGGGAGGGGTGGTGGTAGTGGTGGTGGTGGAGTCCTGTGGTTGTGGCGGTAAGGGAAAGGCAGAGCGCTTATTGAATGCGGGAACAACGATGCAACGCACGAGGACTATTCCAATTCCGCATTGTCTTTTCCGGACGAGGGCCGGCCAGCGAACGTGTAAAAAAAATATATATTTAAAAAAATATTTACCTCTCCAGGCTTTCTCTCTCTCTCTCTCTCTCTCTCTCTCTCTCTCTCTCTCTCTAGGGAGTCGTATTTCCGGTGACCGCGGGAGTTGTTGTTGTTGGCGGAGTTCTACTTCTGAACCCACCCCCGTCCCCCTCCTTCCCCCTACACACTCATCAACCCTAAACCTCTTCCCCTGCTTCCATGTCTCGGGCCGCGTCCCTAAAACTCGCCCTAAAACATGGCCTGCCCGCGGTCAAGAGTCCGCGCCACAGCCAGCAGAGGTAGTGCACCCGGTCGAGTCCTCGTGAAGGGGTTGGTAGGAGGGGGGGGGGGCAAGTGAAGAAGTGTACCAGCGCCAACCCTCTGTCCACCACCAGACTGTTGTTTTTAATCAAGCGCCCCTCCCAGCCCCATCGCCCAGAAAACCCTTCAACTCCCACATCTCGCTCCATCCGCAAACCTGGTTCTTTCATTCATTGAGGCATCTGCCAAGTAATCACAAACAATCACACAGGTGCTGGAGTTTGGAGGTCACCGGGAAACTTAGCCACCTTTAAAAACACAAGCTCGGGGGAAAAAAATAAAACAATTTTGTGACACGTATTTGGCATTAACTCTTCACAGCTACCTATACAAGAATGCGTGTGTGTGACTGGTATATATATGTATATATATATATATATATATATATATATATATAATGCCATTTAGATTTAAAACTTGAGATGTTGTTACTCTTAATATAATTGCAGTTGTTGTGTGCCTTTACTTAATTTAGAATAATAAGTAAACTAGAATTTCGGTTATATTAAATAATGTTTAACAATTAATTTTTTTAACAATGGACCAACTTTTGTGTTGTATTTTTTTTTTCAAAACATATTATCTGTTTTAGCACCAGTTCTATTATCATTGTGTTAAAGTTGTTCATTTCAAATAGCTGATGCATAAATGTTAATTTAAAAATATGGTCAGAGTACGAAAAGGTGCATCGAAATTAACCTCGTCTCCTACAAAAACGTTTAATAAAATAAAAATGTGAGTGAATATTTCAGTACTCGCCAGTTATCTTAAAAATCTAATCTCGGTAACGGGAAAATTCATGTTTTCTCATGTTGCAAATACACTCAGGAAATTAAACTCGGACACAAAATTTAAAGTATAATTCTTTAACATAATACCGAGCGTGATAAATAGAAGCTCATTGTGATTTCAATTACATATCTGGACGCGAATCACACGTAGTTTTTGCACTTATCGCTAGTTTTCACTGCTGGAGCGACTACGACGAATATCAAATTATTTGATTTGCAGAGCGAGATTTAAAACTATATAATGTACCATCTCTGATAAAAGCCAAAATATTTGAAAAGAATAGTAATCTCCGACTATGCACCTGACATTCGGAAATGAATTTTATTACATACTGCCCATCTTGTAATAATTAACTAAACAGTTAATACTATTAAGTTTCGTTTTGTGTTTGTAAACTTTGATTCACGGGATCCTCCATAGATGGTAGCACCGTAGTTGTTTCACATTTCCGTTGCTTGACTTCATCGTATTCACGAAATTAGCTACTCCCATAAAATGCCGTATACCGACAACTAAGATGATAAACATCAACAAATGAATTTATAAACAATGAAACAGTGCGTGTTTACCATCCCGAGAGCGTAGCGCGGTGTCGTGAGATATATGTACTCCTGAATCGTCCGGTTCTACATCGGACTCGTCCGGTTCTACTCCTGACTCACCAAGTTATACTTCCGACTCAACCGTTTCTACTCCCTACACGCAGGGTTCTATTCCCGACTCTCCCGGTGCCATTCCCAACTCATCCACATTTACTCCCGACTCGCCCGAGGCGAATCTGTTCTACTCCTTACTCGCACGGCACGAATCTGGTCTACTCCGTACTCACCCGGCGCGACTCTGTTCTACTCCCTATTCGCCCGGTGCGACTCTATTCTAATCCCTACTCACCCGGCGCGACACTGTTCTACTCCCTTCTCGCTTGGCGTGACTGGGTTACTCCCGACTATTCCGGTGCGACTCTTGTCTACTACCAACTCGCTCGGCGCGACTCTGGTCTACTCCTTTCTCGTCCGGCGTAACTGGGTTACTCCCGACTAATTCGGTGCGACTCTGGTATACTCCCTACTCGCTCGGCGTGACTCTAAGTTACTCCCGACTCGCCCGGGGTGACTCTGGTCTACTCCCTACTCGCTCGGCGGGACTCTAAGTTACTCCCGACTCGCCCGGGGTGACTCTGGTCTACTCCCTACTCGCTCGGCGGGACTCTAAGTTACTCCCGACTCGCCCGGGGTGACTCTGGTCTACTCCCTACTCGCTCGGCGGGACTCTAAGTTACTCCCGACTCGCCCGGGGTGACTCTGATCTACTCCCTACTCGCTCGGCGGGACTCTAAGTTACTCCCGACTCGCCCGGGGTGACTCTGGTCTACTCCCTACTCGCTCGGCGGGACTCTAAGTTACTCCCGACTCGCCCGGGGTGACTCTGGTCTACTCCCTACTCGCTCGGCGGGACTCTAAGTTACTCCCGACTCGCCCGGGGTGACTCTGGTCTACTCCCTACTCGCTCGGCGGGACTCTAAGTTACTCCCGACTCGCCCGGGGTGACTCTGGTCTACTCCCTACTCGCTCGGCGGGACTCTAAGTAACTCCCGACTCGCCCGGGGTGACTCTGGTCTACTCCCTACTCGCTCGGCGGGACTCTAAGTTACTCCCGACTCGCCCGGGGTGACACTGATCTACTCCCTACTCGCTCGGCGGGACTCTAAGTTACTCCCGACTCGCCCGGGGTGACTCTGGTCTACTCCCTACTCGCTCGGCGGGACTCTAAGTTACTCCCGACTCGCCCGGGGTGACTCTGGTCTACTCCCTACTCGCTCGGCGGGACTCTAAGTTACTCCCGACTCGCCCGGGGTGACTCTGATCTACTCCCTACTCGCTCGGCGGGACTCTAAGTTACTCCCGACTCGCCCGGGGTGACTCTGGTCTACTCCCTACTCGCTCGGCGGGACTCTAAGTTACTCCCGACTCGCCCGGGGTGACTCTGATCTACTCCCTACTCGCTCGGCGGGACTCTAAGTTACTCCCGACTCGCCCGGGGTGACTCTGGTCTACTCCCTACTCGCTCGGCGGGACTCTAAGTTACTCCCGACTCGCCCGGGGTGACTCTGGTCTACTCCCTACTCGCTCGGCGGGACTCTAAGTTACTCCCGACTCGCCCGGGGTGACTCTGGTCTACTCCCTACTCGCTCGGCGGGACTCTAAGTTACTCCCGACTCACCCGGGGTGACTCTGGTCTACGGGCAAATGAGTGGCGCGGGAGCCCGTGCCATCTCTGCAGGTCCTTCAAGCCTCCTTGCGCTCCGGCGATGCGCGTAGGCCTAACTCTTTCTTCTGGAACCCGACTGGCTGCCGGTGCCTGGTCGCGTGCAGTCGACTGTGACCTTGTCTTACTGTAAACAGCCCCACCCGTTCAGGCACAAATACAATATGCAGAGCTTCACAAAGAACACGCCATTTGAAAACTGCCATAGATATGAGAACACATGAATATTTTCGTTACCAAGGTTGGATGTTTCACATCTTTGGCTAGTTCTGACGTATGTACTAGTGGTAGGAATATAATAGTTTCTCCGGCACGCTGAGGTCCGCTATAGCTTGATGAGTTGACCACTTACACCAAAAGTCACCATACAGCAACCCACTCACATTCATCTGCCTTTGCGAACGAGCTCCATAATTAACAAATTCATCATCCAGATTAAAATCTCATAAAAGTACTCATTAACAGATATACAACAACAAAACTATTTAACCTTGGCAACGAATGTGAACCGATGTAGGCTATTAACCTGCAAACCTGGCATGCAATTCGCTGGGTAGGCAGCACAGATGTAATTTCTTCTACTGGGTTCGAACCCATGTTCCCGGATCTCATTAACGTATTTTCTCCCGCATTTCGGGTGTGTGTAACATCTTAGCTCTCGGTATACAATTTGGTATAAGTAACTTAGTGAATGGAACGAAAGTCGCATGACACGGAAATGTTTAACCACGGTTCTGCCATCTGTGGCGGTTGGCGCAAATCAAAGTTCACGAAGTCAAAGGTAAACTGTATAGTATTATAAATGTTTAAATAATTTCAACGAGGGGGGCAGTATTTTAATAAAATTCATTCTTGAAAATTAAATCCAAAGCCGAGTTTTGTATTTTTTTTTATTCTTTTTCACTTTAATCTGAGCCGTTTCATATATAGTTTAATTTTTCGCTATGCAAAACGAATGTTTCTATAGTCGACGCAGCTGCTTCAGCAGCGAATTCTAGCAGTGGGTGTGGAAACTACGTGTGATTCGCGTCCAGAAATGTATGTAGTTGAAAAAACAATTTACGTTTGTTTGTCACGCTCGGCATTGTTTTAAATATTCCCACGTTAAATTTCATGCCCGAGTTTCATATTATAAGTGTATTTGCAACATCAGATCACATATTAAATTTGTTAGTTACCGAGGTCACATGCTACACAATGCTGGCGAGTAGTGAAAAACTCGCTTACTTTTTTCTTTCCTCAGCACTGCGTGGATTACAGCACCAACCGCGTATTCATTGAACTGAAACACATTTTGAAGTCACTTAACATTCTTAATTTACATCACGATCGAAACCTCATTGTCAGTATCATAAATAGAGATATCTGGTGGCAATCTGAAGCCTGGAATTGTCCGCGAGCCCTCAGTTCGATGTCTGGTTCTGGCACTAGGACCACGAGGCCCGTAATGGCTATGATGACTGGGAACATGTATTTTCCGCGAAGAGATTTCGACACCTGCTGAAAGTTAAAACGCTGTGTTTCGTGATTGTTGAGTTTCTTTCAGGTGCGTGTTAAATGTTGGTACGCGAATCACAGCCACTCAGTGCGGAAGCAAACGCGTCCGGAATGGACCAGTCAAAAAAAATTTGCTTCTCTTGCAGACGGCCGCCAATTACAAGGAAGAAATAGCTGGCGTGGACGTGCCTTATTTATTGTAGGGTGCGAAATAATCCAAACGCTCATCGAACCGAAAAAAGGTACGTCTGCGCTAGCGATATTTTTTTCTTTGTAATTGGTGGCCGTCAGCAAGATAAGTCATTGCCCTTTTTGGCCGGGCCGTTCAGGATGCGATTTCTTCCGCAAGGGACGGCTGTGTTTTGTGTGCCGACAGTAGACATGCACCTGAAATAGTCCCAGACAACCACGCACGAAACACAGGCGATGGGTACGAAGTTTTGTCGCGCAATAGCTCATCCCGCGGCGATGTTGCCTGATTGAGCAGTTAAGGTCTGAAGAGCGAGCCAACAAGTCGCGGCTCATTCCGAAAGCGACGGCTGCGGAGGAACGGGGATTTCGACACGTGCTTGGGAGACTTGACCCGGTCGCTTCCCTCCCCCTTCCCTAACCCCTCCCCCTTTCCACCGAGGCACAGGGGCCGAACTCTGGCCATTTCAGCGGGGGAGTGCTTGGTGAGAGGGGGGGGAAGGGGGGAGGCTGGGATCGATCCCCGGGGCTGCCTCGTGGGATAAACCACAGTGCCGTGTACCTCCCCTTTCTCTCTCTCTCTCTCCGTAATCCACCCTCTGTCTCTCCACATCTCCATCTCTCTCGCACTGTCGCCGCTGGAGCGAGCTGGTCGTGGCGCCAGCTGAATGACTTCTCCGCCACGCGCCACTCTGCTCTCCCCTCGCCAAAGGCTTCATTTCAGCCGAGGTCCTGATTTCCCTGTCCCTCCACGCCTGCCGTTTCGAAAACACCCGGCAGAGAAATCGAAATTCGGGAGAGGAACGCGCGCGATCGTCCGCTCTGGGATTCCCGAGGCGAAGACGGCTGCCGAATGACAGTTTCGAAACGCCGCAACGAATTGAAAAATCCCTGATGACCTGCGAGAGAGACCTTGAGTGAAACGTCCAACATGGAGCTCGCCTGTACCAGACGAGGGTGCAGTTTCAAAAACTGGACTTCCTTTGCCCAGCAGGGAGAGATAGAATCCAGAAAGACGCCGAATTGTTTTCAACATTTATCGTGCCGTAACTATGGACACCTCGAATACATTTCGTTTCAAGGTATTTCACAAAACACTTTAGCTTTTCATAAGCGATATGGGTATGCAGCAGTGCGATACCCACGTTCTCATTGGCCACGTCAAGTGCGGGAAAACACTTTTTACCGACCAGAACCAAAAACTATAAAAAAAAGCTAGAGTTTTTTTTTTTTTTTTTTTTTTTTTAAATACCTTGATACGAAATGTATTCGCTAGGTTTCCCTAGCCGTACCATTAAAATTTTCTTTGAAGCTTAGATAATGCATTAAGATAGTAAAAAGCATTACATTGATGTCATTCCTGTATAGAGGTAAATACCAGACACCAAAGACTTTACAGGGTAAATTCTTTGTGGCAGCCAGTCATCATTTACTTCAGTAAATTGCATTAAATTATTTGCTGAACTTCAAAAAAGCCAAAATTATAAAAATAGTAATGTAGAAAATGGTTATTGCTTAAATAATCTTGAAACTAGGGTGGCATCATTCAGTTTTCACCTGTCCCTCTTAAGTTATTGTTCTTGAGACCAACAACAGCAAGATAAGAGACGAGGAATAAATTCCGTGCATGAGCCATTCTTTCCAAGCAAATGGGAAACATTGATAATGAAGATAATGGAATGTTTGTCTCGAAGGTTGGATTTTCGAGAAAGCCGTTACGTGAGAGGTTTACTAGGCGAGATGATACTGCGGTGGCTTAACGTTTCTTCTCGCATTGTGGCTGTCAATGGTCGACACAACAATCAAAAAACAAATCGTAATTGGAACTGAAAATTTTTTTTAAGTACAAAAAATTACAATTTTTTTCAATCCTATGTTTTCTCTACAATTACTAGAAAAATAACAATAGTATTGCACGAACGTTTTTGTATTAATACATAATTTCTGTATCCACTCACATCATGGTCAAGAGATTTCGGAAGTTGGGCACACTGCCGATAGATGGCACTTGGAAGTTAAAATCGATCCAGACAAGTTTTGTTGTAATTTGCTGTACTTTGTCGCCAAAAAAACAGCGTGTGGCTGTATGTTAGCTCCCTGTATTTAGTAGGTGTGATCACCAAGTTATTTAAGTAACAAGTAGCTTATTCGAATTTTGTCAAGAGGGTCGCTTATAGGTGGGAATGTGCGCCTCTGGAGCGACCCTCCTGTGACTTGGGACATTACAAAACATTGCAACTAGCGCTGGTATATACAGCTAATTTCGAATAACAATTTTTTTGTAAAGATACAATTTTTTTTCCCCGCCCGGGAATCGAACCTCCGGATCTGAGGCTCATGAGCTCCGACCACTGAGCCAATAGGCCACAGTAAAGGCTGTATTACATTAGTCGAGTCTCAAATATCCTCGCCAGCTAATTTATACTCTGGCACCAAACTCATCGAGTGTGATCATTCTGGCGACTCAACTCTCCGTGAGATTTTCACCCGCACTTTTCTCGAAGGCCCTGACAGCAGTGTTTCCTACTAGTTTTGCTCATAGATTCGTGTAGCGTGGTCCGTGTCCAAGAATGATAAAACGTCATGCACACCTCGCTGTGTCTCATTTATTGGCCCTTTTTTTAATTCAAGCAATTTCGTTAGTTTTTTTTTGCGACGTCTTCGATTCAGCACACTCACTCAACCTGCAAACATAAACAACAGGAGTAAACCGCCGAATCATATTCCCTCCATTAAAAATTAAATTCCTTCTCTCGACGTCAGCAATGAAAACTCTAGTAATTAAGTTCCTGAAAAAATAAACAGAACGGACATAATCTAGTCACCGATCATTGAACCCGAGAGATTTCTGGGTCTCTTACTTACGAGACTAGCTCATAAATGCCCTGAGGTCCAAGTTTTTCAGTGTCGATCACCTCTTTTAACGAAACTTAGCTTCCAGAATTATATTGTGTTAACAGTTATACGAATTTTAATTTTTCTGTTCTATATTTGTCATTCTACTTAAGAGTATTACAAAAAATGGCAAACTATATAAGACGGGCTGCACTCTGTAGTTTAAACAAATGGAATCATGTCAAAATATTTAAATTTAATTTGGAGAATACATGCTTTTTTCTTCTTAACACGTTAGTATATAAATTAATGATTTAATTAATTTGGTAAATTATAAAAAAAAATCCTTTCAGTTCATTGGGCTAAAGCTATTAATCAAAAAAACGTTATAAATTTTGAAAGATGGTTCTTTATCAAATAAATATTGTTTTATGTATTTTACTTCTGTCACAAAGAAGATTATTTGCTATTTAAAAATATCTGGTAAATAAAAACATAATAAAAAGTAAATACAAACTGTAGACATGTTTTGTACTTACCTTACAAAAATGTTAACTTAAACTTAACACCAATGGTCGTGGTTCTCTTTGTGTGTGTGTGCGTGTGTGTTTTGGTGTGTAGGTGTGTGTCTGTAAGGGAAATAAAATATAAAGTTGCGATTTAACAAAAATATATTGCTTACACAAAACCTACCATTTGTGTTCAATATTTGGTAAATTATACAAAGTTGAAACCATTAATATAAAATAGATATTGCGGTTTAAGTTACACAGTTATTTTGACAAAAATAATTCAAAAAAATATTAAATACTTTGAACCTAAAAATAAATAAAAATATAAGGAAAGGGTTGGCTTGTATTAAAAGGAACTATCGGTGTTCTAGTGGTAATTGCAATTAGACACACTCTTGCTACAATTTTAAACAAGGCATGGTTCATATTGATTTTCGAGCACTAAGACAGTATCCAAAAAGTTGATAGTTCAATACCTATTCACGTGAAACAATGTAAATTAAAACCTCGTCTTCGACATTTTATCGATCCATTTTTATTGGGTTATTTCTTTAGATGTAGTTTCATAAAATCATTGTTTATTAAAAACATGTCAGTACATTTAATGGACACTGCGTTTAATTATGGGTGTGAATAAGTTACAGCGATGTTGAGGCTAGAATTGAAATGTAGTTCAGGAAAATAATTAATATTACAAAAGTAATAACATTTCAGGATTAGTTTATCTAAAGTGTAGTTGCTTTTGCAAGGTATACTGAATATTTTATGTTATACAACAAAAAACAAAGCAATCAATTTAGAACTTTGGTCATTAAGGCACTACATTAAGTTTGAAATTGGGTCAAACTCCTCGATGTTTGCAACATTCATGGTGATTCGCTCATATACTCCCAACTCTTGCCTTTATCAAACACCCAAAACAGGCCACAAATTCAAAAAATTATTTTTACTTGTATCTTTTTTTGCTAGTGTGTAATCTATAATTTTCTCCAATTAATCATTATAATTTTCAGTATTTTTGTTTTAAAAAATATATATTAAAATTGAATCTCATTATAACTAAAAAAAAAATTTTAGTCTTTGCCACTAGTGTGCTTTCCATCAATCATGTAACTAACTTGTAGGTCATATCAGCCCACTTGGGAAAACTTCTTAAAGTTAAAAAATCTTTCACAAGTTTAAAAAATACTTTTACTAAACAACTTAAATTACACTTGTAGCTTGTAAGTTTGTAACTTGTAGTTCGTGGACTAGTAGGTCGTGGAGGTTTAATGAAATAGGACCCTGTCACATATATTAAAAAAGATCACGAAATTTTTTAATCACGTGACAGTTTACTGATTGTTTGAGTTTCCATTTGGTAATTAGAAAATCACGACTTAGAACATAAGAAATTACGTTGAAATTAAAAGATATATTACCTATCAACTCTTGTTTTCAGTGCTCATTAATATTGACTGCCCAGTTTTAAAACGTGAGGTACAGTGTTTAATTAGCTCAACTTTAAATCCAATAAATCTTTATTGTGTGTGAGAAATATAACTATTATCAATGATAAAATGTTGTCACTATCTCCCAGTTAGTAGGTAAGGGGTATAATACACGTATCCCTGTAGGCTAAAGAGATTAACTTTGAACCCTCCCACTATCTCCGGAAACTAGCGCAGTAACTATCTAATCACATTACTGTGAAGAGTGTCTAACAATGTGCTTCCCTCATATCAAGTTCAAGCTTACCGTTTATGACGTGATGATAGACCAACACTGCAGAAGATTAACCACGCTAATATCTTATTAACGTCTTTACTTTAGTCCACAAACGATAAATGTTTTTTTTTCTCATATAGATTTACTAGGCCGAAGCAAAAAGACACTTTAGACTAAAATCAATCGTGATAGCTGATACGAGTACATTATTCATCGAACAAACTCTCAAGAAAAAAAACCAGTATTTATTGGTTTCTGAAAACCTGTAATGCCACATATTCAAAAAAGTGATTTTGGCCTCGGAGAGAATTTCATTATAAAGGATACAAGCTACTTTAAAAAAAGTATAGGCCTACACTAAATTTCAGTTTTGTGAAGTAACGTAGCATAAAAAATATAAATGCGAAGGTTTTTTAAAGGTAGGGAGTCATGTAGGTATTAGAGATAATTACCACCAAGGTTCCAACTTTAGACACGTCCATCACTTCTTCAACAGAATCTTTTTTCTCCTTTTTTTGGTGGCCAATGTTAGGAAAGAACTGAAATTTTAATTTTACGTGTCTAAATGTTCCGTATTAGAAGCAAAATATTGCTTCCGTTTGATAAAATTTTTACCTTTATATGCAATAATAATGGTATTTGAGTTACACTTAACATATTTTCAGTGCAGAATTTTATTACGGAACCAGAATTGCACAGTTTTACGGAAAAATAGTTCGTTCTGGAAGTATAGAATGCATGCCGTTTAGCGGAAAACGGTTTAACTATGTGTTATGATTTCTTTTGCGTTCTATTTAGTAATAAAAATTTATGTACGCTTTTAGACAATGACACAAAAATTCTTTTGAAACAAAAAAAATTAATAAAATCGTATATTTATTCTATAGTGATAAAATTAATAGTACCTATTGTTTTCCCTGTGGCACGTTGTTTTCCAGGAAACCATGAAAAACGTTTTCGCTGACATTTAGGTCATGGCGAAGAGTATTCGTTTAACGCGGTCAGCTCGTGGGGAAAGCAATTTTTGAAGTGATTACTGCAAACGGACGTACAATGGCGTATACTGCACTAGCCCGTAGCTTCCATACTTCTGTTTTAATTTAATAACGCACTGTATGTTGAACCGAAATTCATATGCGGCAGAATCGCACTACACCCAAGGCCACTATTATCGTTTTCCAATATTTACGTTTGCAAAACTAACAGCATTTTAGTTACAAGCATCTACAGTACCATTTCTCTAAAACTTATTTTTGTTACTCTCGAGTAGAAAAAATAATTATTTCCGTCTTTTTCTTTTTTTTGTAGAAACAGTGAAGTTTATAGTAAAAGACCACTCATTTTTTTCCCACTTATTTTACTCCGTTATAAAATAAACATTTACTGATAAAAAATAATATTTTTTATAAAATAAACTTGTCCAAGAGTTAGAATTAGATGTAGCACTGTTTATTAGTTCGGTAGAACAGTAACTATTAAATAGTAAAACCTGCTGGATTAAGGAGAACATATTCAAAAATGTCCATGAAAAGGCTGTTAGAACGAAACCATATGTTTTATTTAGAGCAGAAAATTTTTTTATTTTATCAATGTTTCGTAATTTTCGTTCAAATGTTATTGAGGGAATTAATTATTTGTAGAAAATACGTCAGAGAATGGTAGAATAGATTATGAATTTTATATCAAATTTTAACGCTCCTGTGTGCCAGCTGTTAAAGCAAGAATAACGCTAATTCCTACATATCATGTACTGCTCTAAATATCTTAAACATACTGACCAAACAAGTTATACTGTAAATGGGGCTCAGGGAACAGCAAGCAAAAGTTCCTTTTTTTAACATTTTTTTTAACTCTAACAGAAAAACAGACCCTTTAGTATAAAAACAATAAATTCTTCCAAAAGCTGAAAAATAATTGTAATTTAATTTCCAAGTTTAATTAAATTATTGCTATAAAACGGTATACAAAAAATTGTTTCATAAATATTTGGTTAAGTGATGATGTTAAAACTTCTCGCAATCACATTTTATGTCGTTGATGTTGGTTACTTAGCCATTTTAATAATTTTTATATATTTTTTAACTAATACATAATTTCTTTATGCCTTAATTTTTAGTATAACTTAATTTATTTGTTCACTTTCGAGTAGATATGTTAAGACTGAAATCTAATGTTCGTAATTTAAGGTGCACAGTAATATTATTAAAGAGAGATCGTATAACTACTATAACACACTTTAACGTCACATATTGACACAACTAGACTGACTTATATCTAGATTAATTTATTTTAGAAAAATCATAGATGGTACCAATATTGGATTATAGAAAGGTACCCAGATACGATATAAGCATACATATAAGTATGTTTCTATTTAAAGACCTTATACACATAAAATTACTTTTTTAAAAGCCATATCGAACTTAATAAAATAACATGAAAATGAACAATAAGCACAAAATGTATATACTAGCGTAGTTAGCAGCCACCCTCTAATAATAATTAAATTTCGGCATAAGTATAATCAGCACAGAGCCATTATTTTAAGGTACACTTCAATATAAATGATTTAAAGGGTTCATAGTTAACTGCATTAACTTATTAGATTATGTATTATTGAATTATATAAAGACAAAGTGTTCAAATAAACTATAATGCACATGTTCCTTCCTATTGTAGGACTGTAAGTAGATTTCTTTTTTTTTTGTAAATGAGACATTCTCAGCACTTTACTTCATTTTAATCCCAAAGTTTTTATGTCCTGTTTTGCTTCAACCTGATGTTAAAATTCCAGCTTCGAGTCTTTATGCTCAATCTCAATTATCATGAAGGCAATCTTGTTATCTAACAATTTATTAGTATTAACTAACTTTACTTTAACTATACTTTTAATTAATCACGAAAGCTCTTTTACATTTATTGTTTGGTCACAAAAAACTTTTTACTGGATATTTACTAAAACTTGATTCGTAAGATTTAGAAGGGTGCGCAAATGATTACAATTATAATAAATTGCGTGTACATTTGCCGCCACTACATAATACAAAAATAATATATGATGTAATAATTATAGCGAAACATAAAACGCAAGAAGTGAAAAAATGATGGGATGACTCCTTAAAATACATATGCATAGTAATGACAATAAAACTATACAACGATGATGGTGAATGAAACCAAGCACTAAGAAGGCTATATGTGACACGCCATGTGGTTATTTAATTGTATTATAATTAGAATTATGTGAGTTCAATTATTTTAAAATCATCACAGCAACCTTTTTTTAATTTTAGTTTTTCACTTTTATTTTAGTGTTTAATTTTCTCAACAAATTTACTTGTATATATAAATGGATGTTGTTACAATGAAACGGCTTCGATAAAGGCTAAAAAGAAAAAAAATCTTAAACCCCGGCTTTGGACCTTATTTCCGACGAAATATTTATTAAAATACTGCTCATCTTGTTAAAATTGATTAAACAGTTATTACCATAGCGTTTCGTTTTGTCTCTTATGAACTTTGGTTTCCGCCAGCCGCCACAGACGGCAGCACTGTGGTTAGACATTTCCGTTCCATGCGACTTCCGTTAATTTTTATTTATTTTTTAATTACTCCTACCGAACGACATATACTGAGAGCTAAGATGCTACTAGTAGGAATCATTTTATAGATTGTTGAACATGGTGATGTCATGAATTAATTAAAAGCTTGTGTGCGAATGCAGGGGATATCTGAAGCGGAGTTATGATTTAGGAGACTGGCCCCCATGAGAAGGCGGTGGAAGCACTGCAAGGGGAGAACGCGCCGACCACGCGACAGCCGCGACTTCCTGCAAGAGTCGCGGGTTACCGTGTCACACTGCGGCGACGCGGTCTCGACGTGCCCCGGTCCGCCGCGACTCGCTATTCATCGCTCCTCTCGCGGGCTGCTTGGTCGGGAGGTGTGGTTGGGGGTGGGTGTGGTACTTCCTCCCGCTACAATTACTGCTCGCCCCGAGGACAAAGTGCGACGGCAACAACCCCTCCTCCTCCCAGAGGCCGCGCCGCGCCGCCGGAAAACAAACCCTCCCTCCCGTTCTTCCGCGGGGGGCGCGCTCATTCCGCGCCTGCGACGTCTCTCCCGCTCAAAATACAACCATCCTCTTCCTCCGCCACAGTTCCCCTCCGTCCGCCAACCGGGCCCGCCTGAAATTTCATCACCCGAGGGGGAGGATGGGTTATAAACTCGCATCCTTCAACGACCGCTTCTCGAAAAACCTTGTGCCTCTTATTTTCGCAACATGCCCGCCACTCTGCTCCCCACTAAACAAACTCCTTATATTCCTCCAGAGATTATTTTCAGCTATCACCTCCACCCGTCCTCCACAACGCCCTCCGAACCGAACCACCCCCCCCCCCCCGCCCCCTTCGTGTTTTCCTCCTGGAATGAGATCTCCGGTAGTCTTCCCACCCTCCCCACCTTTTCGGCAACGGTTTTTTTTATGACTCTATCCCTCGCTTCGACTTAAGGACATTTCTTTGCCCCCCTCCCTCAAACCATCCCACCCTATATTTTTTTTTTCCGCCTCCTCCCCGATTCCTCTCTGCCGCGTATAGCGATGAGAGGAGGGGAGAAAATAAACGCATTACTTCCTGTACTTCATCCTTTCGATACAAGACGTAAAGCTTTAGCATCTAATTCAATTCCTCTCCTCCCTGTTCTTCAAGATCTCCGTGCTGCATGCGGCGTTCGCGAGATGAGTTCCGCCTGCGACTGATGCCTTCTCCGCACTTATTTCCCGGGGAATTGCGTTCTCCGTTTCTTTACAATTTTTTTTAATAAGAACATAATACGTACAGCGTTTTTAGCAAAGGGATTTTTTTTTTAAGCTTGGTGGTCAAAATTCCAGCTTAAACTTCAGAGTTCTCTTCATACACCTTCATACAGAGGAAACAGCTTATAAAGCAAAATTTGCAACAACAAAAAAAGCCTTACCGTAAATTAAAAACAAAACTTGTGTTGGAATCATACATACAAAGCTTTTAAGAAACGTTCATTTTGAGTATTTATTTTTCGACGAAGATTCGTATTCCGGTGAACAGCTTCCAAAAAGCTGTGAATGTAAATAAAAATGTTATCTTCTCTGGCCAATATAGAGTGGCATCTAAATAACTTCAACGAATGACGACCATAGCCTGTAAAAAGAAGGAAAAAAATTCTTTCTTTTTCTTCCAAATTATTACTCTGAGTAATAAATTCTAAGAAACATTTTGCGGTTTTTTTTTTTTTTTTTTTTTTTTTTTTTTTTTTTTTTTTTTTAGCTGCATGCCTACTGATTCCAATAATATCTTAACAACAAGTGGTCGTGATAAAATAACATACTAATTTGCAGCGTTTATAAAATAAGCGTTGGCCAAAAGTGTATTAATTTCACTTTGTTCTGAACAGCGATTTGAATATATTATGCACTTACTTAACTAACTTTAGGAATTTTATATATAGAGGAAGGGAGCCAAATATGAAATACGTTCCTAATATGGAATACTTACATTTCCAGGAAATGCAAAGTGGCAGAACTGTACCATATAGCCAATTAGGAGCTCATTCATGGCCATATCTTTTGAATGTGCCAGCAGTTCAGTATAGCTGCGTTGTTTGCCTGAGGTGGTCGACTTTTCGTTTTTTATCCTCTAAAATGTTGTGCAAGGTAAGCGCTGTATACAGATTAAACATATCTAATCCCTTTTACGCTCAGTATTTAATTACTAGTTGGCTAGTGGAAGGTTTAAACTTTGATAGTTTGTTATAGTTCAAGCTATTCATTTATGTAGTGTTGGAAATTTCACAACTTATATAAAAATCTGGTATGTACCTATTATGGAATACTTTTGTGTTCCTAATATGGAATAGTATTGATACAGTATATTTAAGTGTTCTGACAATTACTAATTTTATTTACAGAATTATGTCTGGCCGGAAAAAGAAGCACAGTACTCCACAACGAAAGAAGTGGAATGCAGATGACATGGAGAAAGCAATAAAATAAGTGAGAAGTGGTTCAATGGGTTATAAAAAGGCAGCAACTGCATTTAATGTTGCACGAACTACTTTGTTTCGTTTGGCATCGAAAAATGACGAAACACCAGCGCAAGCAAGTAAATCGAACCTAGGCAGACGTCCAGTGTTTCCGCCAGAGTTGGGAAAAAAGGTTATTAGATTATATATTAATAATGGAAAAAAAATTTATGGTCTAACAAGGCGTGATATCAAAAGGCTAGCGTACCAGTTGGCAGTTGTTAACGACATACAAAATCCATTTTACAAACAACATGAGACCGCTGGTCGCAAGTGGCTTGACTTATTTGTTAAGCGACACAAAGATGTCATTACAATCAGAAAGCCCACAGAAACATCCTTTAACAGAGCTAAGGGATTTAATAAAGCAAATGTGGCAGCATTTTTCGATTTACTTGAAGGTGAATTTGAAACGTACAACTATCCTCCAGATAGAATGTTTAATGCCGACTAAACTGGCCTCTCTGTTGTTCAATCAAAAATACAGTCTGTTCTTGCTTTAAAGGGCAGCAAGCAAGTCGGGTCACTCACATCAGCAGAAAGATGTTCACTTATCACGGCAGTCACATGCATGAGTGCAGGAGGAACATTTGTTACCCCCTTACTTATATTTCCAAGGAAAAATATGAGTGCTCTTCTAGAGAAGGTAGCATTGTCACATGTCATCCTAGTGGCTGGATACAGTCCAATATTTTCACACAGTGGTTTCGTCATTTCATTTCAAAAGTAAAACCGTCCAAAGAGGATCCTGTATTATTGATACTAGATGGCCACTACACACAAGCCCGAAATATCTAGGTTATTGACCTCGCACGTGAGAATGGTGTAAGCATTTTGTGTTTACCACCGCATTCAACACATCGCATGCAGCCACTTGATAAGACTTCCATGGGCCCTTTAAAAGCCTATTACAGTGAGGAATTGCGCCTGCATATGAGGTCAACTGGAAGACCAGTCACACATTATGATTTAACAGAATTGTTTGGCAAAGCTTCTTTAAAAGTCCAGACTGGTTGTACAAGGATTTCCCTGCTGCTGAGCAAGAAGATATTGAAAATCCCACTGCAGTTACTGTACCTGCACTAACAATACACAACGATGGATCACAAACCAACGTCGTTGGGCCAGAGAAAATTGTTCCTATCCCTCAAATGGCTAGAAGGAAAGGCCCACAAAAAGGACGAGCACCGGGGAAAGCGGCACTTTTGACATCGTCGCCATATAAAGCCAATTTGGAGGAATCACTGAAACAAGTTCGTCAGAAAACTGTAGCTACCAATCACCAAAAGGGCACTAAATGTTCTTCCAAAAAAATTAGGAAGGCTTCTACACCAGAAGCTAACCTTCAAATACAAAATACACAGTCTTCATGCAGCGGATTGTTTTCACCGTAAGAAGCAAGAACGGAAGAAAACGAGACATGACTGTTTCGGATGAGGACACAATCAGCATAAGTGATGCTTCAGACCCTGATTTGAAAGAAGTTGGAGTAATGAGACCTAATGACGAAGATGCTACGTGCTTTTATTGTGATAGCAAGTTTTCACAGGATCGAAAAGGTGAAATGTGGATTCCGTGTTTGGAGTGTCAACAGTGGTGCCACTGTGACTGTTCTGGTGCAGAAAACGACATGTTTGTGTGTGAATCTAGCAAATACTGATTTGCTATTACCTGAAAGTTTCTTAAATTCAAAATACATGTAATTAGAGTCATTTGTGGCACAAAATGACATTTTGTAAACTAAATGAACACTATTCCATATTAGGTACCACTTTTTCCAATGGCCTACCAGTATATCTATAAATTAAAAAAATCACCATTTTAAATGTGATAAGACTTTTGGGTTCTAAATATTATTGTGTCATAAAAAAATGTGTGTCCAACAAATAACCATTACCTTGTAAGAAATATATAAAAACTGACATTATTATAAATCAAAATCATAAAGGTATTCCATATTTGGCTCCCTTCCTCTACTATAGATGTATAAATAACCAAAAAGAAAAACAAAGAATGCCACGTTCATAGTGGAAACCTCGAATTTCTAGCTTAGTGCATATTTTAGGTGAAATACCAATATTAAAATTTATCTTAAGTTGTAATAAATTCTCAAAAATCTGAAAAGTCAAACAAGCCCAAAATTCATCATTTTCGAAGTAAAATTTTTTGTTTTTGTTTGGCTATAAATTTCCACAAAGAGGCTTGAATCCCACAAGGTCAAAGGTCTGCCCCAGAGGCTCACTGGTGGCTGATAATGTGGAATTTAAGCCTCTTTGTAGACATTTCAAACCCCCAAAATATTTTGAAACCCAGATGGGAAATTTTTTCTCAAAAAGTAATTTTTTCCCTTGAAAATCATAAAATTTTTTGTCATTTTGAATTTTCAGACTTTTTGGAGATTTTTTGGTGGGAAATTTTTCTACATGACGGGATTTTTGCCTCCATTTAGGATAATTTTAAGTCAATTTCGGCTAATTTTAAGTCAATTTTCAATGACATGGTAAATTTCAGGGTAATCCAACACGAGCGCCGTTACGTCACAATAAAAAGGGCGGATGGCCATCACCCTGGGTTCTGTTGCCGGACATATTATTACATACTACTCTTCTTCCAAACATTTTATTCCAAGCGTTCATAGAATTTTACACATAGTAACTAATTAAATTATAGTATTTTCGTACCTATTTTAATAATACATTGTTATCTGCTGGGCCATGCACTTTATACAACTAAACACTTTGCTGGAATCAGCAATAGTAATTCATAGTTATTTTTTAATGTGACATTTCTGCTTCAGTGATTTAAAATAATAATTGAATGAACTGGTTTAGAGAGAGATTTACGTATTGCAGTTAGCATGGCACGTTTAGTGTCTAGATATTTATTCCATTACACATAAAGCCATTCTTACAGGACCATGATTGAATCTTTGGCACACAAACTTTTCTTACTTAATTTAACTTGCTAAGTAGAATATATTATATACGTGGACACATCTTATGAATCGGGATGCCAGTTAAAAAATTATTGTGTACCGAAAATAGGACATATTTTTAAACGTTTTAAAGTATAAACTGCGCTTGTTATTTTTAAAGGTGTGGTAAGGTCTTTACGGAATCGCAATATACACAGGTTTCGTATAAGTATTTACAGATCACGACGAGTAATTGGCAAGTTTCACGAGCGTTACATTCAGGATGTGGGATCTAATTCGAGAGCAGTAATTGGATAAACATCTTAACTAATTTGCATCAAATAAAATTCATTAAGTGCAAAAAATAGTGAAATATTAAAACATTTTCGATAAGTTTTGAAAAAAAAAAATATGATGTAACAACTGTGAGAATAAATTACGAATAAAAGTTGCGAAAAAAAAATTACGTCACGGCATATGGTGAATGTATACAATCGGAATGGCAAGAAACTGCGATTAGAGGAAAGAACAGTTTGTGAGGATTCATAATAGGTGGTCCCTCGCTGGCGCCGAACGGACCGCACTTTGCACAGAGATGAGGAGAGCTAAGATGGCGGAAGTCACCCGGCAGTCATCACCGATAGTGTTCTCCGCGGCCAATCACGATGAGGCTGTAACATGATAGCATTGATATAAAAATTGTGATAAGTTTAATGAAATAGTTGTCTTTTTTCAAGTTCCCATTTACACGACATATTCACGTCAAAAACATTCAGCCGTGTCCCGTCATAATCTACCAAATCTTTTACTGAAATATTCTGATATGGTAAATATTTTTTTTTCCTTTGTGGGTAAGGGCTATTATATATATATATATATATATATATATATATATATACATATTTTGCAGAAGTCACGGCATATATTGGATTTTAAAAAATTAAGCTTAAAATTTAATTAAATATTTATATCCAATACTAGACGTATTATATACTGAAGCTAAACCGTTTCCTGAAGCTGTCTGCACAATTTCCACCACAAAACACGAGCATCTCTCGCGTGCAAAGCAAACACGCGGGCTGAGTTCCATTACCACATCCGCGTGCAATTGTGCGCAGATATGGGAGTTCCGTTACTCAAACAAAGCCATTGAATGTACCTGCCGGAGTCATTCTAATTCCGGCTGACCTCGTGCATCACACTCACGTGTTCGAAGCGCAAGTGATTCGTGCACTGATGTCATACTATGCGAGCGTTGCTTGATTTAATATGCAAGTGTGCAGCCAGCTGTTATGGAACAGCAAGTACTCCCTGGATGATAGATGAACATTGTAGAAAAAAAAAATTGCAGACGCTGTAAGTTTAGTAAAGTCATTATGAATGCTCGAGCGAAAAGTGTGGCGATAATTTAGTTATTCGTTCACATAAAACTTTGGTTGGTGCACTCGTGACTTTGTGCGAGCAACGGTAACTCTCGAGCGTAGCACATTCACGTCTCCGGAACACACACACACAAGATCACGTACGACACACACGTGTACAAACATATTTTGATGGCAAGTTGGCAATCGAACCGTGGCCACTGGGGCTTGCTTTTTTGCGAGTTCCCGGAGAACCAGTTGTGTGTCGTGTTCACCTTAGCGCTTGTAATTAATTAATTCATTAATTAAGTGAGTTGCGGGGCGTTGGCGTTGCGCGGATGTCGTCTCTTCACTCCCCTCTTTTACCTCATTCTCTCTCTCTTTCTCTTATCTCTCTCTTTCTCTCTTTCTCTCTCTTTCTCTTCGCCCGGTGCAGAATCAAGGCTTCCAGGAACCATTTTCTTCTGATTGAGCTAGCAGCTGGCGCAGACGAACGCATTGTGTTTCGCAACGAATTACTATGCACAGAAATGTCAGAGGTGGTCTTACTGCCACTTGACTCTAAAGAAAACAAGGCCGTTCAACCATTCAGGACCATTAAATACAATGGTTTATTCTTCTTCTTTTTTAGTTCATCTGAAATTTCATCTAAAAAAAATAATCTGTTTAGAGCAGGATTATTCAGTAGTAAAACGCGTATTCTGGATCACTATCAACATGAATAGCAAAAAAAAATAAATGTAGTATGACCTTGCGCCGAGTGCCCAGTGACTTGAAGATTTGAAGACGTCCAGCTCCTACTTTCTTGACGACAAAACGGTGTCCCCCGTAGTTTTCCCCTCCACTCTCTTTCTCTCTCTCTCTCTCCTCCCTATGTTTGTATGTGCTCTCTCTTTCCACTGCTGCCTCCCCTCTCTGGAGTAATAGCAGGGCTCGCATTAACAGGGCTTGATATTATCTTTGAAAGATTTGTGCAATGGGAATGCATGACTTGATGTAAGCCTTTGGACATACGCCATTACTAAGCACATGTATGTCTGTAGAAGAAAACTACAAAAAACGCAAATGACAAAAACACAAATAAAGCAAAAAATTGCTGTTGTCAGGATATAAACACCACACAATAATCCACAACAGGAATATGATCAACAAACAAAGAAAAACAAAGAAAAATGGATTAACAGAACGAAAAAACCCCCACAAATGATGACAGCACAAAAATACCGAACCCAAAAAATTCAGCACAACAGTTGAAACGAGACAAAAACACAGCAAAACGAAAATACGAAACAAACACAACAGCAACAGCAACACTGACATTAGCAAATTTTTGCTTTATTTGTGTTTTTGTCATTTGTGTCTTTTGTAGTTTTCTTCTACAGACATACATGTGCTTAACAATGGCGTATGTCTAAAAGCTTACATCAAGTCAACAGGGCTTGAGTCCTCATGTTTGTAGTTCTGCCAGCGCCACTCGTGAGGAAAGCCTTGGCAACCCTTTGATTATTTCTTATTTGTGCAAGGTTGGTAGTGGTCGGGTAATATAAAACTATCTCACAGTTATTCAAGTTTTTGTTCAATTCTCCTTTCAACGCCCAACTTCTAAATTTTGGTTTGGCTATAATGTTTTGGTCTTTTTATATAATTTTCTGAATTTCGCGTGTTATTACCACGCACATTTATAATACTGTATTAATACGCTGCTTAGATTAACATCATTAAGATCAATTTTTAAGTTGTATGGCAAAAACTATTACGCAAATACATAAACTGCTGTCAACAAATTCAAAACCAGTGTGCGTCCAGAATATGTGCTCTAATTATATTTAAGTAGATTTAGTTTTGGTTACGTTACTGTAAAGTATGTGATCACACAGTCACTGCTACAGCTGAGCTTGGAGCCGAACGAAGCAAAACTGAAACACGGTGAACTGCAGCACTTTTCTTTCTGGTAATTGTTCCGTTATCACGTATCCAACTTTATTCCTTGATCCTGATTGCATGATCCTGTAAATATTTATCCTGTGGTACATGATGCTTGCTGATTAATTTATTTCGTCAAACGATCCTGCACATAAAAAATTGTCATATAACAATGAATAACGATAAAAGTTGAATACAAAATATATTTTCCTTTTTATTCAACTTATTAATTTTACATCACAATTTTTTTGTTATGTTCAGGATCTTTTGACGTACTAAATTAAAACAGCAAGCACCATGTACCACAGGATCAAAATGTACAGGAAAATGTCATCAGGATCAAGGGATGAACTTGGATACCGTATCCCTCCCAAGTGAACTTTGAATTTCTCGCTCCTGTTCTGCGAACACACAAGAAGAACAGGATTATTTCTGGGTGACGAAGTATTGCCTTCTTTCAGACATTGTATCTTTAGCAATGAAACTTTTTGCATCCATTGTACTTAAAACCTGTACCTTGCGACACTCTAGTGATTTTTTTATTCTTTGAATTATATATCTACGATTTCCCTCGAATGCAGAAAACTTTCGGTTCGTATGCAGGAATGTCAGTAGACTTAGGTCAGGAAGTACAAGGAACACACTGGAATTCTGCAACGCGGAACGCCATATCGGCAAGATACTCAACCAACAATGACTTAACGTATGATGTGTTGTGCCCTGCGCACACAATTGCCGATTGATTCTACATAACGAGGCTCCTGCGAAAAAGCGCAGACATTTCCGGAATTAACTCCAGTGACATTCCTGCCTTTTCTACTTGCCCTGCACAAGTGTCCATAGTGTGTGTGTGTGTGTATACGTACAACATATAATATCTTCTCGGCGAGTTAAATCCAAGTAACCACAGGAGGACAGGTGTACCGCCGTCTGAGCTACGCATGCCGCTTCAAGACGGCGAACTAATCAGTCGCTTTCAGGCAGCTCGGGGGAGGGGGGAGGGGGGTTTACCACCTCGTTCCCCCACCCCTACGCCCCACCGTTCCCTCCAGCCAAACACGGGGCACATCCAGCGGGCGTGTTTGTTATGCTAATTGCCACGCCGCGCGCATTGTAATGAGGCTGGAAGGCTGGGGGTCACGGGTGGAAGGGCCGCCGATAGGCGCGGCGGAGTAGCGCACCAGCTACGCGACGCTACCACCTACCACCTACCACCTTCGGCGATTACCCCCCCCCCCCCCCTCCACCAACACCGGCTCGACGACCCTTGTTCGCGGCAGCTGCGTCATCGCTGGTTTTCGCATCGGGGTCGCTGCTTCGCATACAGATGAACCTCTTTTTTTTCTTCTTCTTCTCGGGAGCCCGGGCCGACTGCGCTCGTTTTGTATGTATCCTTCCGCCAAGTGTTCGGAACGTGACCGTCTATTGGAAAAGGGATTATGAGTCCAGATGAGGCTGAAATTTTTGGGTGTCTTGACTTCTTCTCGCAGATACGTAATGTAATGAACGTTTTTTTTTTTTTTTTTTTTTTTACAAATCACGGAGCCAATGAAACCACACTTCATACCATTTTTCCTTATGTTTTTTTTTTCTTACTCCTAATTTAATTTTCTTCATAAATCAAAAATTACCCTGTCTAAATCCCAAAAGATTGCACTTTTAAAAAATAATTCAAGATGTCAAACAGAAGTAGCTTTAAACTTTTTTTATTACTCTTACCCAGAGCATAACCCCCCGTTTGATAATATCTTTTGATATAATAGTTTTATAAAATTAAATTTTAAATCTTTTTTCTCGATTGAAATTTTGAGGGTTAGTTTGATTTTCATTTCGTTATCTTATTTTATTTATTCACATGCCACGTCAAAAATCATAAGTAGCCTACTTCAACCTATTCAGGACTATTTGTGTATATTGCGACTGTACCAGAAATTTTTATAGCGATGTTGATAATGAAATATACTGTATGTACTACGTGGCTCATGCATGAAAATTCTTTCAAACTGAAACAAAATTTTAACTTACAAACCATGGGTACAATAGCTAGATCTAAATTTAATTTATTAAAAAACTATTTTTTAAATTTAAATTGACTTACAATCATATTCTATATTATTTACTAAATTTTACAAAAAATGTGTTTATATATATATATATATCTTGAATTTGACATTTAATACCAAACTAATTTTATAAAACAAAATTTCAAACAAGTTCTTTGTTTTATCAAGTATCCTGAAGTATTATAGTAAACGCATTTCAAGTACATCTCTTTAATTTTTCACTAAACGAAATGTACTTTTATTTTTCCAGAGTGACACTTAATAACGGTTTTGATTTAATGACCCTTGCGCTAAACTTTCAAACTTTGTTACATAAAAATACACTAATCTTAGTAACTGCACGGTGTTATTATTATATTTTGCACACGAGCGATGTCATCCGCTCGATATGATATCTCGATAAGAACTTGTAGGTTTCTGATTATTATGTCAATTTTTTTTTTGCTAGCAGCTGAGGATGTAAGCATATTTTCTTTTCGACAACAAGATTTCCTCGTAAATCTTATAAGGTCAAAAAATAATAATTTATTGCGCAATAATGCATGGGACGTATTTCAGAATTCACACATAAGTGTTTATTTTAAATTGATGTATAATATAAGCATTATAACGCAGTAATACCATAACGTAAAGCGTTTCCGTTTTAAGCTGCGACATTTAGCAAAATAATAATACCATATACAGGATAATTATAAAGTCCGTGAAACATTTCAAAAAGTCGGTACAGTGAAATGGCTAAGAATTATGTAAAGAATTATATACCACGTGAAAGAAAAACTCTCAAAGTTTTTTCTTCATTAGTTATAGATGTTCTATGTATCCACCTTTCGTCACACGACACACATCTAATCGATCGTCCCGACCCAGAATATCAGGAGTGATGGTAAGAGCAGCTGCTACGATGCGGTGTCTCAATTCGTCAAGATTCTGTGGTAGAGGTGGAACATAAACACTATCCTTGATGTATCCCCACAAGAAAAAATCGCAAGATGTGAAGTCCGGTGATCGTGGTGGCCATGGGAGTAGCACTTGGTCAGCGGCCGCCCCACGGCCCATCCAGCGATGTTACAACGTCTCATTCAGATAATCTCGTACCACATTGTGGTAATGAGGTGGAGCACCATCTTGTTGGAAGATGAAGTCCCTGCTATCAGCTTCAAGTTGTGGCATAAGCCACAATTGCAGCATGTCGAGGTAGGTGATACCAGTGACAGTTCTCTCAGCGAAGAAGAAGGGGCCATAAACTGTCTTGTTTGACATGGCACAGAACACGTTAACTTTTGGTGAATCTCGGACGTGTTCGAGAGTTGCATATGGATTCTCTGTCCCCCATATGCGTGTGTTGTGTTGGTTGACTCTTCCTGAGAGATGAAATTTGGCTTCGTCACTGAAGATTAATTTGCTTGCAAAGTCACGTCTTCAAGACGGTTCTGCATGGCAATGCATAACTGCAGTCGGAGCAATTTGTCATCGTGGCTGATGGCTTGCAGAAGCTGCAATTTGTACGGCTTCACTCTTAATCGCTTACGAAGAATTTTCCACACTGTTGGCTGAGGGATGTTCAATTCTGCACTAGCAAGATAAGTTGACTTCTTAGGACTCCGCGCCATCACGTCCCGTACACAATCCACTCTCTGTTGTGACACGCCTGGCCGACCCGACCGTTTTGCGTCGCACAAACAGCCGTCTTCCTCGAATATCTGGTACCACTTCATTATGCTATTGCAAACTGGTGGTGTTTTGTTAAACTTGCCACGGAAAACTCTTTTGACACTCACTACCGATTCGCTACGGGCGTATTCAAGCACACAAAGGGCTTTCTCTGCCTGGTTCGCAGCCATTTTCAGCAACTACATGCACTAGCGCCCTTGTCGGTAGTTTTTTAAAATAGCTTTTTGGCGCTACATTCAAAAAAATTTTGAGAGTTGTTCTTTCACGCGGTAATAATTTGTTACGTTATTCTTTTCCGTTTCGCTGTACCGATTTTATGAAATGTTTCACGGACTTTATAATTATCCTGTATAAATAGTGCAAGCCAAACGTCTTGCAACCTGGACTCCATAGTTCGGTGGAAACACGTTTCTCGGAACGGCTCCGCAGAACCAAATTGTGCCAACTCGGTACGGTCAGGTTACACTTAAAATGTCCTAAAAACATCGCTGCTGCTTTTTATATTCCTATCATTCGACTCCATCGCTGCATAGTCAACATATGTTGAATGGGTTTAGCACTCTAAGAAAGATGCTGCGCCCAAAGATATTTTTTCAAACCTCCTTGGCAGCGCCCCAATTATACATATTGCCTTCCCCTTTTTTCCCTTCTCGCTTCCTTACCTCCTCGAATCCCTCACCCAGGCGTTGACAGCTCTCAAGACGTCTGCTCCGCACTATATATTTTTTTTTCCTTTAGGCAAGGAAGGTTGGATTAACGCGTTTTACCTTCGCGAAGAAGCAGGCGTCCCTAAACGCTGTTTCTATTTCCTGTCCCGAGATGCATCTACTTGCTTCTCTTGTACTGGAAAGACTTTTTCAGGTTCGCAAGCGCCGAAGCGCTAAGATGAGTTGACGACAGAGACGAGTTTTCGAAGATCCGCAAGAATTTTTTTTCTGCTAAACCTCGCCTCGCGGTCACAATTTTTTTTTGACGTGACAACGTCTAATAAATCGATGAACGCCGGCTGCAAGCACGGAAAAGTGTCCCGTTACGCACATTGTCCCGTTACGCTGTGTCCCGTTACGCTCATTGTACGCTTGCGCCGCATCTCTCTATCTTCCACTCGATTGGAAAAACCATCGATTTGACTTTTTCGAGGCACATTAAACTTGAAACACTCCCATTCGTTTCCTACTTTTCCTATCATTGTCCTATCTTAACAGAATAACACAGATTGGAAGAAGTTAAATAGCAAACATGTATAAAAGTTATATTTAAAATAATCTCTTCGTTAAAGTAATAAACATATTTGAATTAATGAGTGCAAATAAAAGTAAATTTATCAATTAAATTGTGGATTTCATTTCACTCCTTCTTTGTATCCATACAAAATAGTGATAATTCAATAAAAATGATTCAATTTTATTCATAAAGTATGCAATCATTTCATCAATGTTTTGTTTTGACGTCACGTTAAACTATCGTCCGTAAACCGACTTTACAGACAACCAATTTTTTTTTTTTTAGTTTCTTTACAGTTTGTTGAATAAAATCAAGTTTTATGACTTGTTTGATTAGATGACCACCCGCAACTTCACTCGTTCAAATTGTATAGAGTATTGCTGTTATTGGACCTAACATTGTAAGGAAAGTATGTGTTGAATTTCAAACGTCCTTTTCTACAGAAACTAACACAATAAAACGTTAAGTGCATGTAAAATAATATTTCATATTAAAACCATTCTGGATCTGACATTTCTCAAGTAAGAATGCAAAATACCGGTATTAATATATATGCAGGCTGAGTCTGAATTCAACTGTAAATCTTTGGCTGCAAGTTCATGAATGTGTGTCCCAGAATCAACGTCAATTCAAGAACAGTTTGTGTGCCAATTATTAGCTTATTAAAGCAAATAACTTACTAAATATAAAAGTATTTTTTACAGTGTGGGGATTTAAAAACCTTTTTTTAAAATATATTTTAACTCAAGAACTACGACGCTTCTTGAATTTTGTTTTTATATTCAGAATCGTAATTAATTGGCCTTTCAACTGTTTTCGGTTTTAACTTTAAATTCTGGGATTCTCTGTGTGTATTTCATATATCCCGTTTAAGTGTGTTCGTTGATATATTTAAACTTGAAAGAATAGCCTTAGCTACCATGTTTTCACTTTGTAAGGGAACATGTTGTTTTCACTTTGTAAGGGAACATGTTGTTTTCACTTTGTAAGGGAACATGTTGTTGTTACTTTGTAAGGAAACGTGTTGTTTTCACTTTGTAAAGCCAAGTGTTATTTTTACTTTTTAAGGGAACATATTTTTTTTTTTACTTTATAAGGGATAATGTTTTTTTTTTCATTTTGCGAGGATACATGTTTATTGTACAGTGGTTAAAACATACGCCTATTATATTTTAATGTAGATGATGCTATCGTTTACATCTACACATTAATTCTTTTTGCCTATATGCTTATAATAATTATTATAATAATAATATTATTAATTATAATAATTAAACTTTGTCACTTACAACTATTATACCTTTTTTTTCAAAATATTTTTTAAATAGTCCGCTTATTTATTTTAAATTTAGAAATTTTGTGTTTCAATGTATTAATCGCATGAAACGTTTCAGTGAAGAAAAAAATAAGCTGATTGTTGCCACGCCATACTAATAGGTGGGACAACGCTTATCCGATACTAACGCATATCTATTTTCTGGGTGACGCTCCTCAAAACATAATAATATTATATCTATTACAAGCGAAAAATAAATAATCAAAACACAGACACTATTTTTACCTGACATTTTTTTTTCCGCAAGCATAAATTTATATACATAACAAGTGAATTTTTATATGTTTAAAAAAATTTTTTCAGTAGTTACAAATAAATATACATTTCTGGCAAAAAAAAAAACATAATTTTAAATCAAGAAAAAAATTCTCGTGGTGTTTCGATTCACAAATGGAGTTCACATTGTAAAACGAAATAATTATAATAACTACTTCCCTAACTCTTTGAATTCATGTAATGTTTTGCAATGACTTATTTACTACACAATTATAGCAACTAAAACCAAAATTTACTGTCATACAATCCAAACGCTTCCTAAATGAAAAAAAATAAAACAATGGAAAAAGAGGATTAAATGTGAAATTACTGAAAACTCTGTGTTTAAAGATGCATCGGATGTAAGGTAAACCTGTATTTCCAAAATTCATTATTTTTTTTAACGACGTCAGACCTCTAGATGCCAGCAACCAGGAACGCCGGAGCTTCAACTTGTTTATTTTTGTTCGACTCCCGGAGGCAGTCACCGGGAAGCAATTAGCCGCGGGCTGGGGGGGTGGGGGGGGGCAGCCCAGTAACCGAGTTAAGGGCGCGCGTGTTGTTCGGGGAGCTACGCCCTGCGGCACGAGGCATGGTGAGCCAACACGAGGGCGCGCGCGTCTTAAGGCCCCTGCCTACCCGGGTACACACGTGGCGCGCAGAGCTCCAGGGAAAACAACGCGATTTCCAAACTACCCAAGACATCCTAGCTGGGTCTGCTTACGAAGAGCATTTAAGAGTTCGCTGAGGGCCGAAAAGTACTTTTGATTTTCGATTAAGTTTTTATAAGAGTTAAAATGGCTAAAACGCATGTCTTCAGAGTAATGTTTAGGCGTAAAACAACCAGTAGAGATTTTTGAAAGAACTTAAGGGACTCGCATTACACCCTTATCTTCATATCTCGGCCATATAATGTTTCGGTCACCGCTATAATTTCACAGTTGTCCTATGCTCGACGAGAAGACTGCGCGCCAGTCCAGAGGAGACACCGCGCTAGGAGCAACAGCGAGCGTCGCGCATATCACCCCACCTTACTGACACACATACACCCCTGACACCCCTGACGAGGCGGGCGCCTTAACTGGCCCACTGTCCGCCGCCCGGGTTGCTCCATGTTGTGATTTCCTATTCTCTCTGCAACGATCCACTCCCACGCTCTTCCCCACAGTTAATAAGAGCTCAGGCAAGAGCTGCTTTGGTACGATGTTTCGCTTATCACATATTAATATACTAATATAGGTTACAACTCTTGTTGTATCAATGCACTGAATAGAGTGAAAAAAACGTATAAATGTAACGGGGATATTGGTCGTTAAAGATGTGAAATAACTGATAACTCTGCGTATAAAAAGGAAAAATTTAAAACATTGTTGGATGTAAGGTAAACCTGTAATTCCGAAATTCACTTTTTTAAGACGTTCAGACCTCTAGATGCCAGCCAACAAAAACGCTGGAGTTTAAATTTGTTTATTTTTGTTTGACACCCGGAGGCAGTCTACCGAGAAGAAATTAGCCGCGGGGGGATAAAAATATAAAAATAAAAATGATTTTTCATTGACGGTTTTAGTTTACTACATATCTACTACTTTTGCCCACATAATCGCCATTCAGTTCGAAGCACTTTTTGTAACGCTGCACCAGTTAACTTTAACCCCTCAGCATAGACGTTCGCCGCCTGGGAATCAAACCAGATGGAAACGGCAGTCTTTAGTTCCTCGTCGTGTGCTCGACGACGGACCGTTAGAAGTCACCCACAAAGCAGCCGTGGCGACATCTTCAAAGACAGTCAGTCCAGCGAACAGCAAATAGCAAGCAGCCAATCTCTCGGAACGCCGGAGCGAGCAGGCGAGTCACGCGCCTGCATGGGCGGCTGCCCGCAGTGCATAATAGTAAAGCGGGAAGCCCGCACACAGGGGCAACTACAGTAGCACCCCAGACCCAGCTGCGATCCATCTGATGGCATCTTTGCGAGTCACACGCCTGACAACGCCAGATCGCAAGGCGAGCATGGTCAGATGTGAGAGAACGAGCGTTGTGATTCGATTTTTTGTGGGGAAAAGGATCTTCGCCTTTCCCTGTGTGTAGGCTTCCCGCTTCACTCGTCTCCACCGCGATTAGCCGTGCTTCCTGGCGGTTTGACGTGTTTGTTATTTTCTGATTGCTAAGTAAGTTTTTTATTAAGTATGTATGATTATAATATATTTCTTGAAATTAAAACCAATGAGTAAAAACATATCAATTAAAACAAATCCACTATTTCAGGCTTGCTTTTAGTAAAACAGAGCGGTGACAGTTAAATTATACTCCTATAATTTTACAAGACTGTAAAATCTGTTATGAGTTTTATTTTTATTTGCAGAAAATACAGCAGTGTTCTGCCGAGTTTGATCTAAAGAAGTTTTGTTTTTAATTAATTTAAAAACTCTAAGACAATATTTGGAACGAAAAATTTATTTTTAACTTGTATTTTAGTGTTTTTATTTTGTGTACACATCCGCAAAAATTCTGAGCGAAAATTATGCATGTGCAAGTTAAATATTTTTAGACGTAACTAACTGATATGTGTGGTGTTTTTTTTCGATTTATTTATTCCACTAGATTGGTAGTACTTGCTCCTGAATGTGAAACTAAAAAAAAAAGTAGTTCATAGGGAAGTTATAATGATTTTTTAAAATTAGTATACATGTTATTAAAACTCGGCTTTCCAATTTTCATTCTAAATAAACTGTTTACTCGAATAATTCGCATTACGTTATCTTAAACCTGTACATAGGAAAGCTGTATTCGAAACACTCCGGAGGCGGTGTCTCTTTGAAGTGTGCGTGCTGCTTGTGTTTCGCCTTCGACCACAAATCAGAGTGGATTCCCGTGCACTGCAGTTGGTGTCCCAGCCCGGAGAGAGAGAGAGAGAGAGAGAGAGAGAGACTGAAGTGCCGCTAGCAAACTCGTCGCAAGTTGTGGAGCTCCTCTCACCCGAGCTACGACCACAGTGCCTTCGCCAACTTCTGCATTGTGATCCAGATGCACGCCTTCAGGCAAGCAACGACGACGTAGACTCTGGCGTTCTACTCCCACCCCCTCCCTCCCTCCCTCCCTCAACAGAATCTGGTGTAACCTATGTGATTTGCCCCACAACTTCCGTGACACCGACTAGGAACAGAGACCACCAAATTCAGTATCAAGTTCGCTGTGCACACGGGATACTAACAACAAAAGTGTCAAAATCATAGAGACGTGGCAGTAATAAATAACTGCAGGTAGATGCAGATCAGTTTTAAAAGTAATATTCTGCAAAAAAAGAATTGCAAAATATTATCACCAAAAGAGGAAAAAATTGAGTATTAAATGGTTATAAACATAATGGAAAAAAAAGTAAGACGACACGTTTTAAAAATTAAAAGATAATTTTAAAGGAGGATTTTCAGTGGTCGAAGACGAAGGAATGTCCTTGAATGACCGAGAAATTGAATGGTTTCGTAGTTACTACAATGTTTAAAAGAAGATAACACTTCTGAATGGTCGATCCCGACGTGCATGTGTGCAGAAATAGTGACAGATGGAGACATGTTATTTTATTTTTATTTATCAAATTGTGTTTAGGTGTGACTTTAAAACTACATGTTGACAAACACACAACCGTTCAAGATAATAAGCTGTGAAAATTTCTATATACGAATATGTTAGCTTTTCCCATACAAATGATTTCGTCAGGGACCAAAATGTCTCGGTCAGTGAACGGTTCTTTAGCTCTTCAAAATAATTTTGTCACTAATTAAGCAAAGACTACTGTGCGTAAACATCACTTGACCAGCTTCTGGAAACTATCATAAATATTTTTATTTTTATTTTTATGAGTGAAGCAGGTAAACATAATTATTACGTGCCTCTCACATTCCCTAAAAAACATAATTAACTATTAAGATTCTCGGGCCTGAAAAAATTCCCAAAATCTGCAAAACACTTACGAACGGTTAATAACAAACTTTCGGAAATTATGTGCTCATCTGACTCGGCCAATTATACACTGTAATATATATATATATTATTTAATTAGAACACAAATATTCATGTTAAATCATATATATGTATATATATGTAAATATATATATTACACATTTACATGAAAACAACGCTACAAAATAATGTTCGCAGTAATTCTTGCCCAAGTATTTATGCTTTCTGTTGTCCCGGTACCTCCAAACTGTTCCTTGAATTGCTTTCCAGTAATATTTGCGCACATTAATAAGCATGATACAACGAAACAAAGTTAAATGACTTAATAATCGATTATGTTTTCCATAGTTTAGAAAAAAATTTGCTTGAATGAAACTTCTGGAAAAATATAAAATTATGCGCCAATTTTCGTAAGAAAAGCTGAGTAATATCACGAGAAAAAAACGTACTTCATAAATGCAAAAATTACCATAGCCACGTTTTGTAGACGTTACTATATCTTTTTTTGTAGTATTAAAAACAATTTCTTGGCAACTAAATTCCAAAATAATATTTTGTAAAAAGTACAGAATTTTATTTTTCTGTGTATCATTTCGGTGTTCACATCGGGACCAGCTCCCACTCATTCGTCCGAAAATCTTCTGGAATGACGTGAACGCTCTAGATTGTTCCAGTGTCGCTCAAAGAGGGCCTGTCCAGGTGGCGCGACGATTCACCTGTACGAACATTGTAAAAAAAAAAATCCAACATTTTACATGGAAACTCCTTGGAAACCCAACGACATCACTACTTGTAAAACTTCAATCTTTGAAATACAGAGCTCTGCATCGTAGTTTCACTGGTGACATCTTTGGCAACTGGGCTTCCAAGAGGGGGGTTTCTTCTCCTTGTAAAAGTACAAACAGAATGTTCGCGATGTAGCAGGAGCCGATGGACTCCCGGGGTGAAAAGCGACTAGGCAAGGGGTTTGGCGGTCGTGCGTGGTTGCCGGAGGGGTTACTGGGGGGGGGGGGGAGTTTTACGCCGACTATGCGGCGTGACGTCACGGGATTTGCCGTCCGCCAGAGACAAGCCGCATTGTTTGGTGCCTCGCGCGGGGGGTGGGAAGGGGGGGGGGGGTAAACCGGGCCGGAAAGCTGAAGCATTTTAAACGGAATGCAGCCTTTTGGTTGGGGTAATGGTGGGGTAAGGGGGTGTTCCGGTGCGAGCTCGTTTGCAGGACGGCCACTTGCGCCCAGATGCGGGCACTGTGTGTCTGCTCGCCTGCCAGTTAGTGGGGAGGGGATGAGGGGAGGTGGTGTGTTTGTCCGATCCAGGCCGCAGGGGGTGCAAGACACACGGCCACCCCTCCCTGGGTGAGTGGTGGGGGGTGGTTAAAGGGCGGGTGCGCTGCCAAAAGGACCCTCACGGCCCGCACAAACACCGCGCGGGCAAACATCCCCTCGATGCGGCGAGTAGTGGATGGGGGGTGGGAGGGGGCTGGACATGTTGCGATAAAACTTTCCCCGGGACCGAATTACTGCGATTCCGCGATAGGGACGGACCGCGCCGTCGACACACGTCGACTGGTAACAACTCTCGGCTCTGGTCGACTCGCGGTCCGCCGGCGGCGGGCGCACACCTCGAATAGCGAGCTGACACGTGAAACTAGAAACTAGAACTTGATGTAAGCTTTTGGACACACGCCATTGCTGAGCACTTTTTTTCTGTAGAAGAAAACTAAAAAAATACCCAAAAGACAAAAAAACACAAATTAAGCAAAAAATTGCTGTTGTCAACAGGATATAAACACCATTGTGTTTGTTTTGTCTTTTCGTTTTGTCGTGTTTTTGTCTCGTTTCAACTGTTCTGCTGAATTTTTTTTTTGGTTCAATATCTTGAGAAACCTATATTTTTATATTCTTACTTATATCAAACCTTTTTTTGTTGAATGTTATAAATTTGTTGATAACTCAGAGATAGAGATGTGCATGCAGTTAAGCCAAAGAGTCTAATGCATTTGAGCAAGCTGTTAGCACGGAATTGAGTTATAAGCTAGTTAAAGGATTAATTACTTGTTTGATCCACTGGCCAGTCTGATTGAGTCATAGATAGTTTAGTCACACAACATTGGACATAAATTCTGATGAAAAAAAATCAAACATACCTTACAGTTTGTGGCAATGAGGAATGTGTTATTTAAAAATACAAGTTAGTTGTGCTGTCATAATTTTTGGGTTTTCTTTTTTCGTTCTCTTAGTCCATTTTTCTTTGTTTTTCTTTGTTTTTTGACCATATTCCGGTTATAGAATATCATGTGGTATTTATATCCCGTTGACAACAGCAATTCTTTGCTTAATTTGTGTTTTTTGTCTTTTGGGTATTTTTTAGTTTTCTTCTACAGAAAATGTGCTTAGTAATGGCATATGTCTAAAAGCTTAAATCAAGTCATGCACTCCCGTTGCACAAATCTTTCAAAGATAATAGAAACTAGAAACTAGCTCATGTATATAAATAATCAAACGCTATATGAAACACATATAATGTAACTAACTTGTATTTTTAAATAACTCATTCCTCATTGCCACAAACTGTAAGGTATATTTGATTGTTTTTTCATCAGAATTTATGTCCAATGTGATGTGACTAAACTATCTATGACTCAATCAGACTGGCCAGTGGATCAAACAAGTAATTAATCTTTTAACTAACTTGTAACTCAATTCCGTGCTAACAGCTTGCTCAAATGCATTAGACTCTTTAGCTTAACTGCATGCACATCTCTATCTCTGAGCTATCAACAAATTTATTACATTCAACAAAAAAAGGTTTGATATAAGTAAGAATATAAAAATATAGGTTTCTAAAGATAATTTTCATAAATATATGGTGTATGCTTGCGGATTTGTTCAGCACTGTCTTTTTCCTTCAAAATGCCAGATATGTTAAAAGTTAAATAGGTTTCAACACAGACGTTAAAAAAAAATCAGATTTCATGTTATTTAAAATCTGACAACAATATTTTTAGAAAGCCAAAAAAAATTTCATTTTCTTTGGAAGATATATTAAATGAAGACACATTTTATTTAAATAGAGCTGTATTGCAATCACGGAAGCACTTCCAAGATTTTGGATGTGTAAAAACATATTTCTCGTTTAATTCACCGACACGATGCAAGGTATGATGTATAAGCTAACTCTTAATATCGACCTGGTGTTGTTGAACGTAAAGTATACCAAATTTTTACGATGCGCTTTCAAGCAAAAGAAAAATTATATGAGAGTGACGAAAAGTATAAAATTTCAGACTTTGTTTTTGTAGAATAATAATTTTATTTGTTCTTAAAAGTCTGCATTAGAACAATTTACAACATTGTTTAACTATACCATTAATTATAGTGAAAAATATTATATGACCACATAACTAAGATTCCATCGCTACATTGATAATGCGCTATTTTGTTTAGAAATTTAATCAATGTTATTTCATTATGATTCCGGAAATATTTAAAAAATACAAATTGTATTATATTATCCATATTATAAATTATAAAACAAGCAAGAAAAGTAGTTTTGACATGATGTGGAATCCGTATAATAGCATTAGTGACAATAAAACCAGAATTTATAAAACCAAAACGATCAATTTTAAATTATTCAAGAAAATAATTTTAAAAACATTTAAACCTTTAAAAATATTACTAGTTTACAGGCTTTGCACACTTAATTAGGAACGTTAAAGGTACAATAATGTACCTTCTTTCAAACACTAAGCGTCATGAAGAGAAAAAAGTGAAATTTGTATAGCTACATAGTGAAACAAAGAAGAAAGAAAACGATGGGAAAAAAATCTGGCAATAAAAGTTTGATGAAGGGAAATAATAACACCGACGGTCTTTCGAAATCAATCTTCAGAATAAAATTTAAAAAACTATCAGTAAACATAAATTTTATGAAATTATATGAACTTGATTTCCCTTCATAAAAAGCCCCACGCCCCATGTTAGTTTTTACACTTTCTTTTCATTCTTTTTGTTTGTGAAATTTGCCTGCAAATTCATAATTCTGTACTTTCACAAGAGGTGCCTTTCGAAACTAGTTGCAAAGAAATAATTTTTAATACTTCAAGAAAACTACTGTAAATTTTTACAACTCATTGCTATGGTTATTTTGCAAAAATGAAATTTTATTTGGAAACAGTACTGAATATTCCCAGCCACATTAAAAAAATATCGCATAGTTTTTAAATTATGATAAAGTTTTATACAAGCATTTATACCCAATCT
This sequence comes from Bacillus rossius redtenbacheri, assembly GCF_032445375.1. Taxonomy (NCBI): domain Eukaryota; kingdom Metazoa; phylum Arthropoda; class Insecta; order Phasmatodea; family Bacillidae; genus Bacillus; species Bacillus rossius. Next base: position 20,639,793 of record NC_086330.1, on the reverse strand, counting down.
CTTTATTTAAACCAATAAAATTAAGTCAATAATTTATTTATTGAATTTGGTTTTGTTTTATCATGCTTATTTATGTGTGCACTTAATACTGGAACGCTATTTAGGGAACGGTTTACAAATAACTTCAACTAATGAGAAACTTTTACAACATAAAGAATAAATTCCCGGGTAAGAATCCGAATCCTGTATAACTGCGAACAGTTTTTTGTAGTGATAAATTTGTCATCGTGTAAATGTAAAAATTTACAAGTATCTTTAATTTTACATAAATTTACAAAAAATATAATTTACAGTTTAACGTACTGAAATGCCGATATACACACTCTCTGCTTAAAACAAGTGATTTTCTTTTTTAATGTTACAATTTTGTACTTACTTTCATATTGCACTTGTTCCCAAACTGACTTAACCAAACACGTAGCGCCATTTAAAAACCTCCTCTGGTACCTCCCTGAAACTCTTTTCTTCTACTTTTTTTTTGCCGGGTAAAGGGAGATTTAAAATGCTTTTAGGATGAAATTAGGGTCGATGGCTTTCTGATCAAAGTGTGGTGGGATCCACGGCCCGAATGGGGTTACGTAATGCGTCAAGCGGGTGACAGGTTATCCACCCTTTCCCCCATCCTACATTCATTTTCCCCTCCAGCGCACCGAGGCAAGCCAGAGTCACCGGTGTGGGCACTTCAGCGTCTGAGCGCCTGAGGGAACGTGTTACGCCATATTACTGCTCCTGATATACCTTTACATAAAAAATATTACCAACACTGACTTAATTTTTTTTAAATTTTTTTATGTATTTTTTGTTTTATTTTGATACAAATTATCTTTGACGTGATAACCTCTTATAAATTGATGAACGCCGGCTGCGTGCTCGAAAAAGCATGACTCATTGTCACGTTCCGGCTGAGCCGGGCGTGCAAGAACCGGCCAACCACCGTGCAAGAAAATCTTCTATAGGTAATATCAAAAAGGTTAAGGTATGCAATTTTTCATCAATGTTTTCTTATGACGTTATCACGTAAAATTATCGTCCGTAAACCGACTTTACAGACAAACCCCTTTTTTATATTTTTTTTATTTATCGCCCTCATGTTGGATTACACATTCATACATCTCATTCAGAATGAAATCATTATTTATTTAAATAACAAATATTGATAATGTATTATTATTGGTTTTGCTGTTCATCTTATTCAAGAATAAAAGTTTTTTTCTTTTTATTTCTTGCAAAATAAAAATCAAAAACCGGTTAACGATTGACTCAGATTCCAAAAGTTATACCCGTATTAAACATGTTAATGTAAATCACTAGAATGAGACAGTCAGGCCTAATGAATGTATGCTTTTCATTAAGTCGTCGCCATAGTGTTACGAGGAAGATTGTGTAGACGGACAGTCTAACCGGGGCGCTAGAAGCGCGTCCTCCCCCCCCCCCCCCCCAGGTGTTCAGCCAAACGATTGGGTTCCAACGATCAGCCCTGCTACGTTACATCATAAACATCTCCGCATAAACTTTCCAAAAGAAAACATTTTGAGACTTCTGGACACTTCCAGCCCAAGCACACGATCTCGAATGGCGAACAGTTCTCTGGAAGTTTCCAGGTCGCTGATTAAGGCACCCGCCTCGTCAGGGGTGTATTTTTGTCGGTGAGGCGGGATGATAAGTGCGACGCTCGCTAGTGCTTCTAGCGCGGTATCGCCTCTAATTGCAAGGATTTGGACAGTCACGCGGTCTTCGCGTCGTGCTTAAGGCAGCCATGTGATTTTAGCGGCAACCATAAAATTATACGGTGGAGAAATGAAGTTAAAGGAGTGATGGAAGTCCCTCGCGTACTTTCAAAAACCTCTACCGGGTTTTTCACGCCTGAAAATTACTCTGTAAAACACGGGTTTTAGCCATTATCACTCTACTAAAAATACAGTTAAAAACGAAAGCCGGAAATAGGACTACTCGTCCGCTCTCAAAGTATTCTTAAATGATTTTTGTAAACAGAAACCACTCGGAAATCTTGAACAGTTTTCCAATAGCGTGGTTTCTCCTGAAGCCCTGCACACCGTGTGTGTGGTCGGGGGCTCAGTGGGGCCCAATCCCAAAAAACTGGCCAAAAGTCAAAAGCGTTAAAAATTTTGCTGAAAGTTAGTACTTGGAGGTTTTCGGGGTAACTGATTACGAATCCGAAGTCAAAATTTCGAAGTGAAAAACAAGGCTGATTTAACATGAACCACTTTTTATATAAAAAAATTCAAAATAAAAACATATATATATATTATACGATAAAACATACAATCCGTTGAATAAAAATTCATGCATCGTCATCCGAAGAATAATTCAATTCACAATCAGTAGATTCAACTTAGAAATCTCTGGAGCTCCCTGTACTTGCTGGTGTACGCGGTGCAACTAACAATGAAACTGCATCTGGGGGCAAGAACTTTGAGTTTTTTTTTCATGGTAATTCGCACAAACTCGAAATAAATGGATCGGATATTAATAATAAGCGTAAAATTATGTCTTCCATTGTTTTGGCTCGGGAAAAATTATCTTGCAAAATCTTCTCCAAACGTTTTAATGTATTTATTAGCAGACTCTTGAGCGTTTTCAGACATCTGTCCTATCGGTAATACCGATGAATTTATCACTTCTGCGCCATGAATCAATATCTCATGTACTGAAGTTGGTATGTATAACCACGGATATAACTGTACAAAGTAGCGAGCTGTCTGTAAGGCATAATCTTGAAATTTTACGAAATCAATTTCTTGGCCACACGAAATTATCTGCAATATGACATGGAAATGCTTAATCAAGTCCTCGTCAACCTTTGTAATAGCAGCAGAAATGTTTGAGTTTTCGAAAAATCGTCCAGCTGTATTCCCAACATTCGAACTACCGAAACCAGGCTTGGTTGATCGACCATTAGATCCAATTCCATACAGAAACCCTTCTGTATATTGGTTTTTCGGATTCTTATTTGTTCCTTTCCTTTATCACTGCGTGCTTGCCATTTTTGATCGGTATCTAATGTGCTACATGCAAACCAAAATTAAAGGATCCATACATGCAAAGTTGATAATCCAAACTGTAAATGATCTTCAGAGGCTTCCTTTTTTATCACTGCATCGATATGGTTAAGAATAAATAGAATCGTTGAGTATACATAATATGCGTGAAAGCATTACAAACTTATCCGTCTATCATGGTGAAAGCATGTCGGGAATAAATTTTTTTTATGAAATTTTCAGAAGGTACAAGATTGTACTCTTGCTGTTTAATATACTCCATTTCATCATGAGTGGCTTCAGGACTCTCGTGAAAAAAATTGGATTCTAATTGGTCTATAAAACGAGGAGATGACGGACTCTAAATTTTTTCATACAAGTCTAGCGTAAAATAGTCAAAAAAGTTAGTAGCATGGAACTCAGTAAAATAAATACCGCAGTCAAATTCAAGAAAAAGAGCCAAATTTTCCGCCTCGTCAATAAAAAATCCAGACAACTCTGTTTTACATTGCAATAAATCTGACAAAACTGTAGGTATTTTACGCTCTTTTAATATTTTCATTCAATATTAGTTCTATCTACAACATGTGATCGGTCCATTCACAGAAATCTACAAAATTTGTGAACTTTTCTCTGCATGTTTACAATTTTTCGTTGTAATCGCCCGTTCATTTTCGTACAAATCATTTGTTTATTCACATCACATAAACTATTATTATTTTTGCATTACATTGTGATATTCTACTTACTTGCATGTGATGATTCCCTTTTCTAAAATTTAAAATAGATTGACTTTTAGAGATTTGGCGTCCTCTGAAACATAGCGTTGAAATCTTTGCTTACTGCACGACGCGTCTAGCAGGATTGATGATCCCCTTTCAACTGAACTACATTATCAGGTATACGAGATAGAGCGCGCTGACGTCTAGAATTCGATCTTCGGACTCTTAGCCAACGTAACCCACGACTCTAAATTACCGGAACTTTAAATTTTTTTGACGTGACGTCTAATAAATCGCTGAACACCGGCTGCACGCACAAAAAAGTGTCCCTTTATGAACATTGTCCCGTTACGCTGTGTCCCGCTACGCTCATTGTACGCTTGCGCCGCATCTGTCTCTCTTCCACTCGATTGGAACAACCATCCATTTGACTTTTTCGAGGCACATTAAACTTGAAACCCTCCCATTCGTTTCCTACTTTTCCTATCATCGTCCTATTCTTAACAGAATAACACAGATTGGATGAAGTTAAATAGCAAACATGTATAAAAGTTATAGTTAAAATAATCTCTTCGTTAAAGTAATAAACATATTTGAATTAATGAGTGCAAATAGAAGTAAATTTATCAATTAAATTGTAGATTTAATTTCACTCCTTTGTATCCATACAAAATAGTGATAATTCAATAAAACTGATTCAATTTTATTCATAAAAGTATGCAATCATTTCATCAATGTTTTGTTATGACGTTGTCACGTTAAACTATCGTCCGTAAACCGATTTTACAGACAACCAATTATTTTTGTTCCCACCGTGAGGTGGGCGCGAGATGTTTAAAGACTTTGTGCTCACGACTCGACCGGAGAGATACTAGATCTGACGTCAGCAGATGCTGTTTAAGTGCGACGGCCGACCAATGGGTTCGATTCCGGTGGTGTTACACATGCGTGTGCAAACTGTCGACGACTCCGACCCCAAGGTGTGTACGACTGTTCGGATGGTGAGGGAGGCTGGCGAGACGAATGCCCGAGGGGGCGCAAGTCGGTAGAGGTGAATGAGTGTTCGGGAACAGTGTTTGTTTGGAGCGAGTGTCCCCCAGGTCACAACTCAAGTATCTCATTTACACAGTAGAACAATTACTAAGCCTGTGCGAATACGATATTTGTTGATGTGAATCGAATAACCAATCGATTGTTTGAAATATTTACGAAGTCGAATCGAATTTGCGAATATTGTCCTCTGACGAAGCTACATTAAATTTATTTTATAAAAAAAAAAAGATTGAAGTTAAACAAATAATCGTTTGAAATTTTCAATATTTGAGCTGATTAAGTGTTTAACCAATTAGGCCGTATGCATAACATAATTCAAAAAAGTTATAAAATAACCAATGCAAACTATTAATATTGAGCATTCATAAAAACCAAACGTTATGCCACCTTTTTATCTTTTTTAAGTAACAAACTTTGTTCAAGCAAAACATATTCAACACAAAAAATTACTAAATATCTAATGAATGAATCTTAGGCTTCCGATGTTTTAAAGCTTTGCAAAAAAAAGTGAAGCTTCACATCACAACCGAAGCTTTACATCTCAACCGAAACTTTGCATCACGATTGAAGCTTCAAACTAAACAAAATAGCACATTTCCTGGCGAAGTTAAATTGAATATTATAAAGAGCTTCGATTTATTTGCAGTAATTATGTTAATAATCATATTTTTCAGACATCTAAACTCATTTATGAAGTTGAAGACTTAGTGTAGGTCTAATCAAGATAGTGAAAACGACATACGTATATGTTATTGAATAACCAGACGTTTATTAAAACAATCGGAAAATTTTCAAAACTGATTTCTCCCAACCGAAACAATACATTTTCTGGGTATATAATTCAGTGTTTAATTTATGCTCAGAAATTACATTTTAATTGCGGAGATTACTTGGATCACTGAAATATTAAAAACATGCAAGTTTGAATGCCTTTTTATAACTTGGTTTAGTTTTTAAAATCTATGAAATAATACTTACTTGCATTAGTTGAAAAAAGTAAACTAAATATTAAAAATAGTTAAATATTAAGTGAAATTTTTTATTTACGAGACAAAAAATGTTTTCGTTTAGTAGTTTCTATTTATAAAAAAATTCTGAATTTAAAGAGTGTCATTATTAAACAAAATTTTGATAAAGTATCAAAAAACTTAAAAATTAACATTCATATGTTGCTCTGACAATGTTCCCCATTGCTTCGAAATTCACAATAACCTGTCTACATTCTGTTTACTTGAATAGCTCTCCATTTCTCACTCTGTCTCTCTCTTTTTCTCATTTGCCAACAACAAGTCCGAGTCCTCGAATGTAAATGTAGGTCGCTGCACAATCTGAGAGGAGACGTCGTGGAGTGATTCATTACTGCAAGAACGAGAAATACAAATTTTGGCGAAGGAGGCCGTAAAAAAAATAATGAAACGTGGAAACTAGGGCAGAAACACTAATGTACGTACATCTGGGTATTGCGCACGCCACGGGCTAAGTAAACTGTGCCAAAGTATCATTGTGTGCTTAAGGGTACTGTTCAGTTGATGTTTCTCCCCGACGATAAGGGAAAGAAAGTACCTACAAATTCTTACAAACACAGATATTGTATTAGTCTTGTTGGTTATACAAATAAAATAAATCTTTTTTTCCTTAAACATCGTAATTAGATCATTCATTCAATGTGAATTAGTTGTGTAAGTGAAAGTCAGTCTCTCAACCAATCACAAAATTATACAATGAAGATGATTTTTTGTTTGCAAAATTCGTGGTTTCAAGAAGTTTTGATTTTCTATTGAGTGAGAAAAGTAGTAAGTTTTAAATGTGTGTTTTTGTTGTTGTTAGAATGAAGCAATCTCTGTAATATAGACTATACAGCAAATTCATCCAAACAAAATGCTGTTTTAGGTCTTTACTAATAGCATTTTGAGACTTTTACTTTGACTATCACCGGATTTTATATTGTTAAAGTTTGCAAGTCTGTGTTGAAGCCAATGTGCTTAACAATACAGTTTCAACAACAACAGACTTGCGCTAACTTTAAGATTTCGAAACCAAGATTTGAGTAAGAACGCTATCAATTACTATGAATGGCCGAAAATAGTTATTGCCTGTTGAGTACTGCACACCATTCGGTTAGCAGTAAATTATATAATAAATTGAATGTCATAACGACATTAAAAATATGTAATAATAATGCTTTCTTTATGGTCCACCAAATTTGTGTTTCTACATGCAAATTAAAACAAATCAAGCTAGAAATTACACATGAATTTTTCTAATATTCCGGCAGAATTTCGCAGTAATAAAAGTCATTATGCATTTCAATGTTAATTTTTTGACACGTGTTGAAATTTATTCTATTGTAGAGCCCCTCAAAAAGTCAACTTAAATGTGAAACAGCTTTGGCTGTCTTGTCATCATTGTGACCATTGCTACGGTAAGGAAGCGGAAGATTACAATCATTTCCTATTGCGCCTGCGGATACATGGTATAGGCAACACCACATATCGCTCCTATCATGCGTGCTGCATAATGTTTTCGAAACGGCCAGTTACCTACACATTACCGACACAGTTTTCAAATCGATAACAGTTCATTAGACTTAAAGTGTAGAGTGTTAATCATGGTGCTGTTAATATCACGTACACACCACGACATGGATTTGTAGCAGAAGCTGATAAATGACGCATTTGGTGTGTTTGCGTACAATTTACTAGTATTTGATTCAAACCAATAAAAAAAATAAGTTTTAATTGAATGAAAATATTTAAGTTATAATCAATCATAGGTTTCTTTTAAATTGCAGAGAAACAAGAGTGTTTAGTAATGCTGATATAATATCTTCTTCTATTAATGAATCAACTTCAAAATGTCATAAAACTTTAATTTGGCTGAATTAAACTTAAGTATTTGATTAAATGTTACACGCAGACTTAAAATAGCCATTAAATAACATTTGAATAGTCATGAGAATCAAGCGGTACTTGATAGATAATAGTTTCTGGTCAGTGATTTTATGGTGTTTTAGCTTTAATTTGTGTGCTGACTGTTGCGGCATTTCAATATGTAATATCAAATTATCTGTGTTTTGAGTGCAAATATAAGAAATGCTTACACATGTTTTTATGTGCAAGATGTGTTCTTGGTGGCCTTTTTAAAAAAAAAACTTTAAATTTTTCGCCACCACTCACTGTCCTGGCATATTTGTGGCAGGTGGAATGTTATACTCATATCGTACAGAGTTAACCGTATTTTATAATCTTACTTTTTAATGTTTATTCTTAAAATTGTTACACACTTCCTTTACTTGAAAAATTAGCTATATTTTCTTTAATAAGATAAACTTCAAATTTGGTTACCGTTGACTGGTGAATCTTTGGAAATAACTTTAATTCAGCACCTTAAAAGTATTTAAATAAAATTTACCAAAGTTTAGTTTTCTTATCTGTTATTAGGTCAAAGAATTCTATCAGAGAGTAGGAAGGATGTTCTAACAGAACTTGTTTGATTGTTCTTTTGAATATAGGTAAATCGGTTTTCTAATTATTTTTATTTATTGTCACTTTGTAGTAACGTTCACTGGTTTGAAAAAAGGTCACAGTTGTTTCGGACTACGAATGCAGCAAAATAAACTTTAAATGTACCGTCATAAGAAAATAAAAATTTTGAACCGCCGTATTTTTCGTAATAAAAAGTTCTCGTTAGCACGGTGGAGAGAAAAGTATAGTATTTATTTGTACCTTGGAAAAAAATTCACCCTTCTGAAGCGTTATTTTGGGTTTAAGTCAGCTCTAGTGAATTTTACTATTTAAAAAATTTTCTGGAGCTTTTTGAGCCCACACTTGCGCACAGCAAAGCAGAATATTACCTCGTGTTTGAGCCTTTTTTCTCGCAAAAATATTTTACCAGTCATTTTATTTTGTCTGCGTTTTCCACCTACACAGTTCTTATTTTCTCAAGTGGTCTTCTGAGCTGGTCAACAAATAGGACTTAGCTTCAGACAGTAGCAGAAGCTTTCTCAGAAAATAATAAGCCCTTTCTTTAATGGAGAAAGCTTCAGAATGTATTACAAAAATCTATGGCAATTATAACTGTTTTAATTGCGTGCTCATTTCCATATATATACGAGTGTTATACGTAGTTCCGAAACTCCAATGAATTACCATCGCATTTAATTGTTCTGGGTTTCCAATTCCTCTCTGCAATTTAACGAGTATGATGACTATTTAATTGTAAAAAAGTGAAAAGTCTTTACATTTACACGGTTCAAGCTCTTTAAAATAATTTCAAGTCTACTTAATTAAACATAAAAAAAAATTTTATTTGAATAAAAATATAGTGGTATTCCTGGTAATTTTGTTCGTATAAAGTATCGTTCCAAGCCGCTTCGATTTTATATTTACGTTCCACACGGTTAAACAAGACGAATCTTTGAGTGGCCTAACTTTTACAAAATTATAATGTACCTGGAAAATTTGCATTTGAAACGATTTTGTACAGTATGGATAAGGAGAATGAGAATGAAATGGAATATAAGGCTGAAAAATTTTAGGTTTAAAGTCAATTTTACTGGCTGCTATGTGTTAAGGTTTAATTAACAAATACATATTTAATTTTACCTGGCCTTTTGAATTCATCAGAATTTTTATGATTTCATATAAAATTAAATATTGTTCTGAAATAATTTGAAACCATGTCCTGCAGTAGCAATCAGCATTGGCTTCAAACTAAAAATTTGTTCAGTTATTAATTCCATTCGGTTCTCATTATCCATACTGTACAAAAATGTTAAAAATTCTACTTTGCCAGGTAATCATACAAAAATTAGGCTATGCGCTGTTCATAATTTTTTTTTTTCATTTTGTTAAAGTTCGGCTACTCAAAAAGTCTTCAATTTAATCGTTTTAAACGTAAAAATAAAAAAAATGACCTGGAACGGGACATAAGCCCTTGAAAACTAATGCCAAGACTGACTATACTTAGCTTCACACTGCTACGGCGATGCATTTAGTTGGTTCAGAGTCTTTCAGTAATCTGACAATATACCACTGGAAAAAAATAATGCAAAGTGATGAATGTCGAATGATGTGAGGTTTTCCTAAAATAATATTACTAAGACAGATTGCCTTACCTCATTTTACCTAAAAACATTTTTAAAAAACCTTCAAAAACCTTTACGTTTTGTCTCACGCGTCTTGAATTATAATAATAATAATAATAATGACAAAAAATTAATAACCAAGCTGTGATTTGTCCCTAAGTGTGGTCTTGATTGTTAGAGGGTATGAGTAGTATAGGAATGACGGAACTGGCGCAGGCTTCAGGCTGTGGTGTCTGTGGTGTTTTCCGCCATATTGGATTGTGACGTCACGGCGGCCATCTTGGAGGAGTGTAACGGGACATAGCGTAACGGGACAAGTTTGACCTTGACCTTTGACCCTCAAAATTCGCCAAAATTGGGCAAAAATTGCCCAAAATTCCTCAAAATTTACATTTCTGTGGAAAAAAATTCCGCCAAAAATTCTCAAAAAATTCCACAAATTAAAAATTTCTCTTTTCGAGGGAAAAATTCCCGTTTCGAGGGAAAATTTCCCGTTTTTATTCCTTAAAAATCCCAGCGGCTAGAAATGTCCATATAGAGGTTTAAGCATCCATGTCTACAGCCTCTGATAAGCCTCTGACGTCATCATGGAATATGTCATTTTGAATAAAGACGTCACCATTGCAATAATCGTTACAGCCGCCATCTTTAACTTTTTTATTTATTATCCGATTTTAACGGAAAAAAATTTAAAATTTATAAAAAAATTCAATTAATAAAAATTTAATAAAACATATTTAAAAATCATACATTAACGACACGGAGCTCGGAGTCCTCAGTTCGAACCCGACGAGCGCAAAAAAAAAAAATAAAAATGACGACCGATCCTTCCCCCGTGGTGGGTGCTAGCAGACTGACTCCCACCACTTTTTTTCAAAGCATATATATCGTCACCTAGTATGACGTCATGTCCGCCATCTTGTCTTCGATACTGGAAGCCATCATAATTGTATCGTCGGCTAGAGTGCGCTGACGCCATGTTAGTTTAATTCTTACCCGCTAGAGTGCAGTAAACATTTATTACCGAGGTGCCCCCGCCATCTTGAAATTTGACCGCCATCTTGAAAATCCGTAAATATTTAGCTAGAAATTCGGGAAAAGTTCCAAAATTCATTAAAAAAATCACTCATTAATTTACATATTGATTTGATCCGCTCCTTTCCTTGGTTCGATCTCTGAACGAAGCTAAAAATAAATTTTATTTAAATATCAGAAAAGTGTCAGGTTCAAGGAATTAAACACCACAAGTTCTTTTACAAACATAATATTTATTACATAATTTCTATTCTACTACAGGATCAGTTGCAAAAGCCAGCAATCTTATAATCATTAGTTCCGCATCGGTGTGAAATGACTAATTCTTAGCTCCAATCGGCTTATACTAGACAGAGACCAACCAGAACCTTTACTGACATAGTCCTCCTCTTCTTGACAAAGTTTCTGGATACCGTGTTTAACAGTTTGCTTCACATCGTCCGAACTGTAAATTACTGCTGCCGATGTCTTGAATGCACACGTCTTCTCTTTGTCATCAAACGGATATGGCTTTCCATATATACAGTCCAACCACAAGTTATATTTCAAAGGTCCGTTTGTTGCTACGTCATCAGTAAGCTGATTGATTATGTTCTGTCTGATATCATCAAGAAAATTACAAATGTCTTTCGACTCACCTAACGTATTTAGATAATAGTAGTCTTTCAATGTTCCACGAAATGCAGACTGCGCCAAGTAGAAGCCATTATCATTCACCTGCAGAGCACCGATCACAGTCTTAGGTTTAGTTCCATGCCCAGATGCCATAGCAATCGGTTGCTGCACATCTGTTTTCTTGCTTGTACGCTTACGAGTCTCCAATCTAAAGCGAGGAGTCGAAATTTCTGAAGGTAGTTCAGCAGTAGGCGCACGAACTTCACCTTTACAGTTTTTCGAATGTCGTCGCAAATTATCAATTCGAGTAAACCATTCATAACACTCATCACAGCGAAACTTCATGCGAGAAGGATTCTTCATGCATTTGCTCCGCTCATGTCTTCGTGCATCATGGGAAAATGCGAACGACGTATCACAGTAGCTGCAAGGATACCGCGGTGATGAAGACGAACCTTTCAGACTCGATCCAGATACTGACGTTGTCGCCGACGTACCATTTCCAGGCATGCTCTTATACACATCGATGCATCGTTGTTGCACCGATACCTTTACTTTCTGCCGCGCAACAGGTCCTTTGCATGTCTCCAAGTGTTGCTGCAAATTAGCATTTCTTGTAAATTGCTTGCGACACTTAATACAGCCAAACATTTTTCGATAAGGGTTCTTAGCACATTCTCTATTCTCATGTCTGCGAGCATTTGAGGTGATAGTAAATGATGCGTCACAGTATTTGCACTGACGCAATGTACGCTCTTCATTAGTTGAAGAATCCATTGCTGATGATGAAACTTCGGATGATGGTGGTATCACATCTGTTGAAATCTCCTCCAATGTTGTCGTCGTCGTTGCCAACTGGATCTGCACATTCTCCATCGTAGCTGTCGTCAAGGTTCCCGTAGTCGACGGTACAACCTCCGAGTTTAACGTTAAAGACGGTAAAGATGCCATCGAGGTCTCAAGAACAGCTAATTGACACGACTTATGCACCAGAAGAAACAAACTAGGTGATCCTTACACCGCCGTCGTCAGAAACAAACTGAGCGTCCTGCTGTCTAGGACTCGCTTATATACATGCACCGTATTGGAATAATACGCTAGTCAAATCAAGAACCATGTACAATAATACTAGAGTCAAATCTACAAATTAAAAAAGAGGATCATTTGATCGGAAAAAAAAATCGATCTCTCCAATATACGCCAGGCTCCAAGAGCTACAATTCACGTCATCAGATCCATCTACATTTTGCTCCTATGCTTCAATTGACCATTAGCTGCAAGTGCTCCAACAGCTCCATCAGCTCCAACACGTAATGTACGCAATCTACGCGCAATACATGCAATTTACACGCAATAAATGTAATGATTACACAGTACACACAGGAAACGGAACGTACACACAGTACACACACACAGGAAACGGAACGTACACACAGGAAACTAAACGGACACACAGTACACACAGAAAACTAAACGTACACACAGTACACACAGGAAACGGAACGTACACACAGTACACACAGGAAACGGAACGTACACACAGTACACACAGGAAAAAAACGTACACACAGTACACACAGGAAACGGAACGTACACACAGTACACACAGGAAACGGAACGTACACACAGTACACACAGGAAACGGAACGTACACACAGTACACACATGAAACTAAACGTACACACAGTACACACAGGAAATGGAACGTACACACAGTACACACAGGAAACTGAACGTACACACAGTACACACAGGAAACTGAACGTACACACAGTACACACAGGAAACTGAACGTACACACAGTACACACAGGAAACGGAACGTACACACAGTACACACAGGAAACGGAACGTACACACAGTACACACAGGAAACGGAACGTACACACAGTACACACAGGAAACGGAACGTACACACAGTACACACAGGAAACGGAACGTACACACAGTACACACAGGAAACGGAACGTACACACAGTACACACAGGAAACGGAACGCACACACACAGTACACACAGGAAACGGAACGTACACACAGTACACACAGGAAACGGAACGTACACACAGTACACACAGGAAACGTAATGATCACACATACAGTAGCGGAAACACACACAGGCTTAGTTGGAAATCAGAATACAAGAAATAAAAACATTAAATTTTTACTTTCAATATTTTATTACTTCTCAACATTACACAAATACAAGTAAAAGAAGCGATTATTGTATGTAGCCAGCTTTCCTTAGTTCTTTGAGTATGAAGGATATTTCTTTGATGCACGGATAGTTTCCTGCACAAAGCGAGCCATGTAGAAGTCTTAGCCGGTCAACCAATATGTTTGGATCTTTCCATGATGTGTAATCAATCTCTTCTACCACCATCTTACTTGCTTGTTTATTATAAATACTTTTATATATCACAATCGTCCCAGTGATCATAATAAGCATTATCAGATTTATTTATTATAACACGACGTTTCCATCTTTTCGGTCTCAGGACATCGCTACATTCTTCGATCTTGTCAGCTCTAGGTGCTTCATCACAGTCTATGCCTTTGTCAACAGCCTCAGAGTCACTGTAACAATCACTGTAGAAGACATCCTCTTCACCCAGATTACCGTATGAATTCGCTATCGATGATGTCGAAGTGTCTTTATCGTCTACATGCTTCCTTTTTAGGAGTCCATCATTTTTACAAAGAATGGAGGATCTACTGAATATAGGCTTGAATGTATTCTCACTATTCACGGTGTTGATACTTCCATTAGTTTCAGTCTTCCCGAAGCCATTAGCATCCTTCAATTTATGTTCTTCCTCACGATCGGGTGAGCTAATACCATCACGCTCAGGACAAGGAAAATTATTGTCATAATGCAGATCACTCTTCTTTAGTCTAGTGGATCCATCGGTGTACTCTGTGCCGTAAGTAGTCTTGACTTTACATGTTCTACCATGTCTTTTTAAGCTGTCAATTCGTGTTAACAACCTGCTACAACGATTACAGCTTAACATGTTGCGTAGTGGGTTTCTAGCACAATCATTCTTCTCATGACGTCTAGCATTCCTTCTCATGACAAAATCCTTGCCACAGTATCTACAGCGGCTTCCTTCCGATTCAGCTATAGATAACAAACCACGAGCCATGGTAGCTTCTGTGACTAATGTTAGATACAAACTGTCAATTTTCTCCAATTGGAACCATTTCTTAAATAGAGTTTTTGAAATATTACATCAGCGAGAGTTAAGTTATCTAATGCAAAGCAAATTGATGCAAGTAGTTCCGGCTGTCGTCAACAGATGGCGCCACGTGTTGCTTGCAGGTAAATAATATATATTTCATAATGTGGGATGCGGAACGCTCACTATCGATCGCAAAGGGAGGTTGGCTTCGATAGTATCCAAGGAGAAAAAAGTTCGTCCTTCCTGCTAGTGCTTCTCAGATTTCTCACGGTCCGCCATCTTGGATTACGACGTCACGGCGTCCATCTTGGATGGGTGTGACCTTGACCTTTGACCGAAACCGCAGGAATGATCGCAAGCACACGGATTAACCATCAAAATATTGATAAGAATAATCAGGAGCCCACGGAGAAAACCATCATAATATTGGCAAGAATAATCAAGAGCACACGGAGAAAACCGCCACAAGTTTTCTTTGATATCATTAAAATACAAAAAAAATTAATAAAAAATTAAAAATAAAAACGAAAAAAAAATTCAAACATTCTGGCTTGTACTAGAACTCTATATTTGCTCAACAATGAGAAGTTCACAAGCTAGCAGAATGATTGAATTTTTTTTTCGTTTTTATTTTTTTGTGACGTCACAATCCAATATGGCGGAAAACACCACAGACACCACAGCCTGAAGCCTGCGCCAGTTCCGTCATTCCTGTACTACTGGTATGGTCAGTCATTATTAGTAGAGGCAGAAGACTTCGCTGTAGCTAGTTCTCGGATGATGACCTGTCATGTTTATGGCAAAACAAAGAATTTCAGAGATTACTCACACTGTACCCATCTTCTTCGAAGCTAATCTTGGTTTATATATATATATATATATATATATATATGGGCCTTCTATGATTAGTTAAACTAGTTGGAAATATTTGCAATGAGTTGGGAATGGTCAAAGTAGTTTGATGTTGCCTGTTTCGCGGTAATTATGTGCCATGAGTTCCTTCTGCCTGTGGGTAGTTCACACGTTGGCAACAAAACCCAAGCTTAAGGGGGTCTTCCTAGTCAGGGGTGTAGCTGTGTTGGTGAGGCGGGAACATTCGAACAACGCTTAAGAACCTGTACCGGATGTTTCATGACTAGATATTATTCTTGAAACATGCGTTTTAGCCTTTTTAACTCTTTTAAAATTAAAGTTTTAAAACTAAATATGGAAACAGAATTTACTCATACGCCCTAAGCGTATTCTTAAATGCTTTTCTTAAACAGACACCATTTAGACATCTTGATCAGTTTTTTACAAGTGTGATAAATTTCTGAAACTATGCACACCTATGTGTGTGCCTGAGTAGGTGTGGCCCTTAATCTCATTACGACAAGACTTTCCCTTGTGATAATGCGAAAACTACTGACAACAATAAGAAATAATAAAGCCTTAAAACAGTTCGGTTGTGAATAAGTTCGTAGCAGTTTTAAAGAGTTTTCAAGTGATGTCCCTCCGATTTTTGGGTGGCGTCAACAGCTTAACATTCAGAGAGAGAGAGAGAGAGCCGCGTGACACAACTATACGTTGTCTAGTGCGATAATTATGGAAGATTTCGACTATGGGGAAAAAAATTCCCTTTCGACGCTATCTGATGTGTGTCGTATTGCCCTCTCGCGTGAGGGTCGCAGCGGCGTCCGACTGGTTGATATTCAGGCGGGGTGTCTCGGCCGCGGACGCGTTAACGTCGCGTCGAACTGGATCGCGCGGATACGTGCATCCGTGCATCCGGGGGGGGGGGGGACGCACACGTTCATTCTTGTTTGCGAAACCAGCGATCTACAGTTGACCTCCCTTTTCTCTCATCTTCGTTTTTTTTTTTATTAATTTAATAAGCTGCGCGTCAAAATGAGATCCCGACAGACATTTCAAACTCACCCTCAGGACTCGACGAGGTTTCATTTTTTTTTTTTTCATTTTTTTTTTTTTTTTTTCAATCTCTCCGCGAGCGGTTGCGTGTCGGAAGCGCAAGCAGGTTGTCTCCCCCCCCCCCCCCCCCTCGGGACGCGTTTGATCTGGAACCTTCCCCGCCGACGGCGGGTCCTTTTTATTAAAAGCGAGGGTACCTACATCGCAGCGGCGGCAGCTGCTGTCCGGAATGTTCGTCGCAGGAGGAAGCCGAGAGACAGAGAGACAGAGAGACACAAGAGGTTATCCTGTTTTCGGGCTCGCTCTCGTTGTGTTCCGGTTGTACTTTCGCCTGTTTCCCTCCCCACCTCCCCCCCTTCCCACCATGGTTCACGCTGCGTCGCATCTGGCCCCGCGTAATCAAACATGGCCGTAAGTTTACCTTACAAAAAAGTTATTAAAAAGTGTTTCTCTCTCTCCCCCCCCCCCTTAGTGCTTGATTAATGCGTGATTGATTCTGCACAAAAAGCAGAATCGCCACAGACATTGTAACTTCATTGATGTGCAAACAGCTTCAACTCTTCGGTATACGGCATTTGGTAGGAGTAATTTCCATGACTGGAACGGAACTAGATTGGAACAGAAATGTGCAAACAAGAGGTGCTGCCATCTGTGTAAGTCTCGGTAATCTTGAAAATATGGCGGACCCGTGTGATTCATCCATGTATTAGCTTTCGTGAACATCGCAGGATTTACACCAAGCGCAGGTATTAAAAAATTATACTTTATATTATTACTACTATTCTTTGATAGTTAATTTGAAAATTAATAATCATAAAAATTAATAATAATTTAAAAATACGTTCAAATGCTGGAATTACAATTTTGACAACCCTTATGCCCTACTTAACATTGAAATGTAGAAATAGCGCAGCGTTCATCATACTTTAGAGACACAACAAATTGTAAAACTACGTATATCTGACGCCATGTTGAATAAAATAATTACGTGATTATATTTTAACTGATATTTCTTAAATGTTTCGTGTTAATATTGTTTTTATATATCAATTGGACTGCAACTTTTAGTTTGAAAATAGTTAAAAGATAGCACCGCGCTCGTAATGCTTTAGACAACCAATAAAATGTTAAAATTCTTTGACAACATGATTGTTCCAATACAATTTTCCTGACTAATAAATTATAGATATTAAAGGCACTATTTTAAAGAACTTTTTTTAAGTTTTGTGTTTTAAGTGTATTTTCGGCATGAGACCACATGAATTTACTCGTTACGAATTTTACATGTTTACACATTATTTCCGAGTACTGAAAGACTCGCTTGGTTATATATATATATTTTCATAAACTATCTCAACCCCGAAGATGACTGCATCAATGCAAGGCGAAATGTGGGCACATTCTACCACTTCAACAAGGTTCATTTTTCAGTCATCAGCGTTTTTATTAATGCAACAAATTTTTTTTTAAATAATCAAGGTTAAAAAATCACACTTTATAAAAAAAATCACTTTTCATATGTATTATACAACTGTTCATATGACAGGTTATTTATAAAATAATTTTTAAATAACTTTATTACATTTTTGATACATATTATTAAAGAAGGACAATAATACACATGCATGAAATAAGATTTAATGTATTTTTATCATAATATTAAAATCTAATTATATTATGTATATATATTTTTTAGTATATAGAAAGGAAATTATTTTATCCAATATATATTTTTAAATTAATTTTTTATTAAAACTAGGCTATCCGATTTTAATGAAAAAAAATTTTCAAAGCAGTCATAAGGACTGCCGACAGAAGTGAAAACTTTTTCGCAATTTTTACGAAAACATATTATCACACAACAAATTTGTTTGATAACGTTAGTAAAATAACTCCTAAATTACTATAAAATACGCATTGCTTAGTAATTGTAGGTTTTAAAAAAAATAGTATTATGTTCTTAACTTTAGGTTATATTGCTACAAAGACTCCGTTTTCTTCGTTATTAAAACTATATATCTATATGAGAATATAATTATATTTTATACTCACATTTTACGGCACAGTAATCGTATACTTAAGATTTAAAAGCGCAATAAGTTATACTAATAGGAACAGATATAGTGTTCTCGTTAACCCGTCACGTGACCATATCATAACCTAAACATATTTCGTAAATGCATCGGCCGGGTATTATAGATTCTCTTCTTATATCTTTTGTTAAGACCGCAATCAATGTAAACCAAATAATTGTTAAAATAATTATTATTACGTACCAATAATAACTATTAAATTAATAATAACAATTATTACGTATTAATTGAATATACTAAACACAGCGACACAACAGCGAAGAGCAGCTGACTGTATCTCTCTCGCTCGGGTACACTCGGCGGTCCCGAGTTCACCCGATCAAGCCTTTCACCTCAGAGCGTGACGGATCAGCCTAACTTACTACCTACGAAAAAATGTGTGCGCGGTGCGCCAAAAGATGTTTTCACTTCAACAAAGCTTCACAAAAATTAGGTTGTAGGTTAACATACGTGGCTATTCTGCTATTTTTAAAACACGTGACTTATCATGATATTGTCATTAACTTTTGTTAAACGAAACTGAACCTCTGACAACTGATGTGTCTTGCAAAAAAAATGAGCAAAACCTTTGCGACGCATCTACCACCAAACCATTTTATTTGCTAAGTGTTTGGCGGTGAGGCTTCATCGGCAGGTGGAGCTGTGGTGGAGGGGGCCTCTATACCTCCGTTGCGCTGTTCAATACGGTGTAAGGAGTTTTGGGTTCGAGTCCCGGGTAATACATGGGTCTAAATCAGAGATTAGGACAGGATCCATTTTTAGCGTTAGCCGTAAGACGTGAAGCCGTTTTTTCCCCTATTTTTTTTTCTGATTTGTACATACCAATATGGCGGACGTGTTTATATTTTTATCAGCTGTTCCATCCTGTTTTAATAACGACTCTGGTTAAGCTGTTCGGAAGAAAATTAGATAAAAATATTACTGGTTATTATATATATATTAAAGTGAAACACGTAACTTCATAATAATAATAATAATAATAATAATAATAATAATAATAATGTTATGATATGTGTTGACATTTTCCTCCAATTTAACCTCCAGGATAGCTACATCAGATACATTTGTAAAAAAAAAAAAAAAAAAAAAAAAGGCCACCATATTGATACGTGTAGTACACTGAAATCCCCCCTCCCCTTTTGGCATCCCCCCACCCCCTCGTCCAAAATCGGAGCTTATGCTCCATCTGTATATTTCCCTAATCTCTGGTCTGAATTTGTAACTAACTCACTAATTCACATTGTTTGAAAAAAAAAAATTAAAAATCTTGCTGCTGTTAGAATTGTTTTCACTAGAACGCCAAATTTTCAAAAAACACAAATATTATTATGTAGGAATTTGGGCTTTGTACATTAATTGCATTGTTCCATGTTACCTATAAATCGCTAGTCCACTTAAAACACAGTTTTCACAATTTCGTGGGTTAGATCTCTATTCGGGTTACCTGTGTGTTTGAAATGGTAACGATCATATATATATATATAATATATATATAATATATATATTTCAGATTACTCGCCTTCCTCCAAGACAATCCTAGTTCTATTCCAAGTAGAGTCATGTCCGCATTCCTTCGTCGATGTTGAACGTTGCAGACGTTTCCGTGAGCCGTTGGGTTTTCTCGGGGCACTCCCGTTATCTGCCCAGTGCAATCAGCCGCTGCTGAACACTCAGCTGAAACTACCTTGAGTTCTGCTGGCTGGCCGGGAGGACAGGCAGTGCAGCATATTCCCACGAGTGCCCCCATTCCATCCTCATAGACCCTGCCTTCGGTAGCACACTACAGCCGCAAAGCAATCTTCAATGTAAATAAATTTCTTTTTGACGTGACAATGTCTAATAAATCGATGAACGCCGGCTGCACGCACGAAAAAGGATGACTCATTGTCCCGTTACGCCGCATCTATCTCTCTTCCACACGATTGGAACAACCATCCATTTGACTTTTTCGAGGCACATTAAACTTGAAACACTCCCATGCGTTTCCTACTTTTCCTATCATCGTCCTATCCTTAACAGAATAACACAGATTGGAAGAAGTTAAATAGCAAACATGTTTAAAAGTTATAGTTAAAATAATCTGTTCGTTAAAGTAATAAACATATTTGAATTAATGAGTGTAAATAAAAGTAAATTAATCAATTAAATTGTTGATTTCATTTCACTCCTTCTTTGTATCCATACAAAATAGTGATAATTAAATAAAAATTATTCAAATTTATTCATAAAACTATGCAATCATTTCATCAATGTTTTGTTATGACGTTACGTTAAACTATCGTTCGAAAAACCGACTTTACAGACAACCAATTTTTTTAATGTAACATACTGTCAATCAGAGTTATTATAATATAAATTTCAACCTAGGGGTTTTCTGATCAACGGTTACTCTTGTTTCTGATAGCACAGGCGTCTAATGATCTTAAACCATTTTTCGTGCTGACATAGTTGTCGTGTTTTAATCACGTGTCAGTATGGCGGAGCACGAAATGCGTGATTCGTGACGTATTGACTACATGCACCCTTTAGGAAGCGGTCTATCACCGGGTCTGTTAAACGACTTTTAACTCTTTTGACAGACTGAAGGAGGATGAAGATTGACCTTGGAATGAAATTTCCCACAGACTTTCGCAACGCAGTCACATTTGAACATTCATTGGAAAAATATGTTCAAATATTTATTTCATAGTCAGATGAGTAGCCTAAATCAGTTAACATGTTAGGTCGTGGTTCGAGCTCTGCGTTTAAATAGTATGTGGTAAATTTTACGTGAAATTTAGATTTATTTTATTTCATGTAATCTTTATGTAAACAATTATTTCAAACATGGCGTTAGAGACGATTACTAAAAAAATTTACTAAACAATATAAATACAGTGTTATCTAGTATTTTTGTTCGTTTTCCTCAATACGTAATTTGGATAGCTTCCGTATAATCGGTTAAATGAAAGAAAAAATAGAAGCCCGATCTTGTAACTGAGAAATTTTCTAAATTAATGTTTCTTGAACAAGCAGATTTTAAATGTTGGCTAACTTGCTACTGATAGGTTCTTGTAAATGAGCAACATTTATTTTCGTATTTACATTATTGGGCATGATAAATGCAAAATATTTGTATAAACAATTACAGATATAATAACAAAATTTCACAATGCGAACAAAATAAAAATTTGACTCAGTTATTAAAAAATGTATTTATAAACTAGGCTAAATAACAATAAAATAAAAGTGTTTCAACTGTCTGAGAGGCCTTACTACATCGTTTCGCATATTCCATCGGCCAATGAAAGTATAAAAATGTTATGAAATTATTTTTTTTTTTGCATTAACAAATTTAATATTTCCATCATACACATCTGGGCTGGAGTGGTGACATAAAATTTATCAGTGTTTGGTAGGATGACAAAGAGCGCTTCCGCATCCTAAATGTTTTGCCGGAACAATTTCCTTTTCATCCTTTCCGTCGGCTTTGGCAAATAACCTGCCAGTTATCGCGCAGAAGACGTGGTCGGTTTCTTTTACTCCAAGGGATAAGTCGTCCCTTTCATTCCCCATCTCTCTCTTTATCTAGCGTTCCTTTCTTGTGTTCGCTGCAGCGCGGTTTTTTTCCCCACGCTCCAACCCAAGACGAGGACAGCGAACGGGTTCCCGCGCCTCGCCAGCCCAACCCTCCCATTGGTCCGAGAATCGTTCGGCTTTTGTTTCGCCTGCTCTTCGCGAGACGGCCTCAGCAGACTGCCAGCGCGGGACGTCTCCCCCTCCCCCCCCCCCTTTACCATCCCCTTTCGCATGACGAATGGCCCCTGCCTTTAATGGGCGTGGAACCAACAGAACAATTTGAGCGCAGATTATATTCTAGGGCGGGATTTCTCTCTTCCCCTCAAACCCCATTTTCCCGACATGTTAGATTTTTTTTTTTTTTCACCACAGTTATCTTTCCCTCCGCGTGCTTCAAGTCCAATTCGCAAAGCTTTCCCGCGCAGTTATCGATGTGTGTGCACGCCGGGCTATGTCGATGGATGATGGGTGGCCCAAGTTTGGTAATGGGGGGGGGGGGATCGTCACGGTTTGAGAAGGGGGGGAGGTGCCTTTATCGACCCCGCCCGCCATCAGCTATCGGGCTCGATAAGGCAAAAACAAAAAAAACTAATTGCCCTCTTGCGCTGGCACTTTTCGGTTCGTTCCACAACGCCCTCGTATGTTTGAGTGATAAAAATATAGTGCCCTGATGAACGAACCGTACCCCTTTTATCAACAAATTGGCTCGTCGTCACTCCTCGCTGGCGCCCTCGCTCGGCGGAAGAGTTAGTTACGTCCACGGTCCCGCAAAAATTTACAAAGCTTTGTGTGTCAGCTGGTGTAAGCTGCGACCAGCAAGGCATTAATAGTCTACCCGCGAAATACGAGCCAGTCCATAAAACCGCCAGAATTTCTCCTGACGGTGCTGGGCACTTACAATCTTTCACGCCTGTCCTGCAAACGATATTTTTTTGAGTTCGAACTTTTACGGTGGGAATGTATCTCGTTAAATAATTCGTTTTGTCGTCATTTGTACACGGTTCACATTGATATGTGTGATTAATCTACTCGGAAACAAGCTTCTGAGGGAAACGTGCAAGTAAATGTTTGTCCACAAAAGTTCTTAACATTTAAGAGTGCAACGTTATCCTTTCTATTTATTGACTAACGGGTGAGCTCTTGATGTTTCTTCTTGCAACTTATGCATTATAAATAAAAAAATGACTTTCCTTTACGTCAAAAAATGATTTACGAGCATGCCGTGGCTCAAAATGGAGAGCCATTTGGGTGAAAGTTTAAGAGATCACGTCACATATTGGAAGGAAAACAGTTTCTGTAATTACTCAAACAGTTACGAATAATTTTTAAAAAGTTATAAGTTCCAGAGTGCGTAATACAAAGGGGAATATTAGCTACTTGATTAAGTGCTAACTATGTCTTGGCGTCCGAGCTGACTAAAGACAGACTCAGCAGTCGTCAGTGGCACGTCATCTTGCAAAATGTACGCCAGAGAACAGCAGCCCCCGCGCATCAACCAGATCAAGACATTCTAGTCACTTCCGAACATTTGCACTTCTAAAGTAAATTAACAAACTTAACTTAATAACATTCAAAATTAAAATAACTTGAAACATGAATAAATCTGATACAGCATTGAAGAGGCTATTTGCTTCCATTAGCTACTCCGGACGTGTTAACCAAAGTGTGGGAAGAATTTGACTTTAGGTTGGGTGTGTGCCGTATGACTAAAGGTGCACATATTTTATATTTGTAAGAAAGTTGAAACGCTCCTCTTATACGCTTGACCAAAAGTAGGAACTTAAGACAAGCTAAGGGGAGGATATTCAATAAAAGAAAAATCTAGGGTGATGGCTAGTTTGTATTTAAAGATCAAAATTACTTCCACAATTACAAATGCAATACAAGGCATCAGCCAAAAAGGAAATAATCAATGACAACAAACTCACTTATGTAGTTAAATAACTCAAACTCTCAATATATACAAAGATTCTAAAAATTACAAGGGGAACCATAGGTCTTTCGCATTCAGGAGAGTGACAGGCTTTACCATCTGCAAGCGTATCTGCCGAACAGGCCACATTTCCACAGCCCCGGACCAATGCCAGCTTTTATCAAAAAGCCTCCCTCCCCTGGTGCACACCGATAGATTAAAAAAATTTAAAAAATCCTACATCCCCCTTAAAATATTAACATACGGGAAATATAAAAACATACAAGGTTATTTAATATAGCAAAAACACTAACTAAAGTTCTCACAGCTTTAACAACCTTTATTATAATTAAATTGGGCTCAGATACTTCCTTATCTAAAATTACTCATCTGGCAAATTGATTACATTAACTGTAAATACACATGCTATTTAACCTGGCACACCATGTACCATTCTACTTTTAAACACTCGGTATTATTCAAATTACAAAATTTCTGAAATTGCAGGCTTTATACTAGAAATGAACCTACCACTAAATTGACGCAAGTAAACAAATTCCTTCTTAAGTGTGCTGGTTGTACTCTTAACTCTTAGCACCGACTACTATACTTTGTTTACTTACAAACTTCTTTACAGAATATATTAATAAGGGAAAATATTCTACTAAAGTTCAATTGTACACATTATTCCAGTCCGTTGTATGTTAATTACAAAATAAGCGTATCTAGCAAGGTTGTTATGATTACTTTTAACTTCGCAAAAGTACGAGAGAACCAACTCTGCCAGGAAGATTATTTAGTACAAAAATAGATACTTTAAACATTATCAGGTACATGTGTCGTTTCTCAGAGCACCAACTCTACTGCCAATATGTATTCCCAAAACCAAAGTAGAAATGACTGCAGGAATAAATTAAGTTTTATAAAAAAATTTACTAACAGCGTCTACAAGTGTTGTAGGTTTCCTTCAAAATATTCTTTTGTTTACAAAGTTCACTACCAACCTATCATTTGTCTGCACTATATTCACAAAAAAAAATTAACTATAACCCAGCGCAAACTTACCCAATGGGACATTTATTAAAATAGTTTACTAAGCGTAGTATTAACATTATAACTAATATAGTTGTGAAGCTTGTCGGCAATTTCTCAGGAATAATTATAACCACAAACGACTCCCAAAACAACATGCAAAATAGGGCGGGTCAAACTTACAGTTTATATGAAGTTACCAACTACGCCGACACAGGAATAGATTGCATCCTGCAATCCATCGACCTCCACATGCGACCTCAGGCATCTTCTAGCAGAAATGAAGGCTCACTAAAAACACCCACGCAGAATCTAAAGCTGTGACATCCGACATACTGGGACGCTGCTTTGTAGACACTGCTGCGAAGCCAATTTCCCACCGCCTCGTAGCTCGTAAACAACTTCTGCTGATACCTCACTCGTTCTTCACTCACCTCCCGCCGATTTCTTCGTTAAAAACAAAAAAAAATTGGCATATGCCCCGGAACTCTCGGTGCATTTTCCCGCTGGTGTGTAAACTCGTAGACTCCGAGAAGGTAAACAGGGCTCACAGTTGCGGACAGTCAAACGCCGCGGCTCATTACAGGTCCATTAGCATTCCTTATTTCCACAACTATAATTTACAACTGAAAAAAATGAGATAATTTACTCGTCATCACTATCCATGTAAATTCTCGTAGAAATGTAAACTCATAATCTTGACGAGGATAAACAGGGCTCGCGCAGGTAGACAGTCAAGGCCCGCAGCGCATAACAGATCCATTCGCCATGCTATTTTTCACATCTCCAAGTTGCAGCTCGTATGAACATTATTTTCTTGATACCGCAGTTCAAACTCTCGTAGTAAAACTAAAATAACTTATAATGATTTCCGTAGCATTCATGTAGTCTAATAATCACGACCCAACACCTTGTTGCTTGTAGACGAAACTTCACTGCCAGTCGCTAAACTCTAGCCCATTTCAATATCCTATTGGCCTCGTTTCTCGTCGCGCTGATATTCTCACGTCACGAACCCTACATGACTTGGTGAAACCCAAATGACACTCCTTATTCGGCCACGAGCGATCAACTTGTTCCTTCAGCTCCGAGCGACGACTCCCCCACTTCTTTCAGCTCCGAAAACCAACAACACAAATCTTTCATTGTTCAGCTGTCTGCCGCGACACGTCACTAGGCTAGCAGTCTTACCAACTTCTCCTAAATCACACGCTCCAGTAACGCTGCCGCGCCTGTTTCACACGGCGGCCGCGGCGCAGCGCCACCAATCAGACGGACAAAGACAGACAACTCAGCTATTCCGCCGCCGCACAACAAAAGCCGCTCACGTATCCAAACAAGCGCGCGGCGACACAAAGACGCAGAAAAACAAACACCAGACAGGTGACATTGTCAAATGTCACAAAGTTTACATTCAACTTGATTTATGATTTGTTGTGAATAGTCTAAATGAAACTGTTACAATGCACCATTTAAACTGGGAAATTCTTTTATGGACATGTGTACTACTTGTGAATTAATAATTACAGTACCGTTAAATTTATATGGATATGTCCGCAGATTAACGAAGATCCCTGGATAATTTGTAACCAGTATTGTTCGTTAAGTTTACGGTGGAAATTTTTGACGGTGTACTAACTCATCAGGTGCCTGCCTTCAGTGACCAGCGTCAGTGAGGCGTAGCATCTACACTTCCGTTGCGAACATCTGCGAGCATTACTCTTCACATCTGATTACATAACTCCTCGCTCACGTTTGACTTTGCCGATAAGTACACCGTCGGGTTCGCAAACTAAAGAAATTATTTGTTGAATGACGAAGAAATGTGCTCACCAACTAATAAACTGGTTTGCATTTGTTATTCTTCTGCGTTAATGTTTTGGGTCATAGAGATGTTCAGTTATTTGGATCAGATAAAAACTTTATAGAAGAAAATTTAACCTACGCAACGGTGACATGCCAGTTACTTCGAACGTTTCAGATTAGTTATTGGCTGACGTTGGACGCAGAACGCAAAGACGTGTAATTTGTTCGTTTTTTTTTTTTTTTTTTTTTTTTTTTTACGCGGTTTCATTCAGCGTTGTGCGTCTTCCGCAAGGCCAATGGTGGTTTGAGAGGGTTCCATTTTTTAACGTATGTCGAAGGGTGAAATTAGCGTGCTAATATAACGCCAAGTAAATTCTCATCGCATAAGCGTGTGACGCAAACCCCTACCTTTAGCTAGTTAATACTTTTAAATGCGTAATAAAGTGTCCTAATATTGTTCGAAGAGTAGTGGCTGTTATACACATCAGTTCCGTTTTCCTTCATTGCAGTCCACGTTTTGGCTTTCTAGTTAACAATATTTTTTAACGGCGCACAGAGTTCGTGCACTTTTTTTTTCTTCTTTTTTTTCCGATGTTGGACAAAGTCACACTGGCCAGAAGAGCAAACACCGCGTATTTAACTGGTTTTAAACGCGCCATGAATGAGTCACCAACTGTTTCGCCACGTCGCTGCGGCGATTGAACGACCGTGTTTGTCCAAACACATTTGACTGCTGCAAACATTTGCTAGAGTTATTCAGGCTGGACCCTCTGCTCTGCGGTGCAAACATTTCTTTGGTACATGTTGTACCCGGATGTGGCTTTGGACACATTTCTAAATCACAATACTGTCTACCACTTCGGCTTGTGAAGAGCTTAGTTTTTTTTTTTTATTATTGTTTTCATGAACTTCTCTCTGCACGTTGTTCTTGAACGTGTATCTCAAGAGAATTGTTATTGATTACAATAGTTTAAAAACATTTAAAACTACCTAATAAATTTGAAAAAATTGCATTTCAAATCAGCCTTATAAAGCATATGAATTTGGTCAAGTTCATAAGTTTTCTCCTACGAGAATTTTACGTTTAATTTATTATTATATATTTTTTGTAATTTTATTATAAATATTCACGCAAAATTACAGATATTTGTAAATTTGTATATTTACATGAAAAAGACTGTGTCCCTACAAAATAGTGTTTGCACTGGGTTAGTATTATTACCCGGGCATTTATGCTTTGTGTGGTCCCAGTACATCCAATAGTTAGGTTATTTGAAAACATTCCCAAAATAGCTTTACACTATTAACAGCACACATTAATAATCATAATCCAACAAAAGAATTTAATTTTTTTCATGGTTTACAAATATTATGCATTAATTAAATATCAATTTAAAAAATGATGTGTCAATTTTCCGTAACAATTACTAATTTTTATTTGGAAAAATGTATTTAATATATTAAAAAAAACCATAGTCATGTGTTGAACAAAGTACAGTATCATTCGTGTAGTATTATAAACTATTTCTTGGCGACTGGTTTCCAAAGAAATCTTTTGTAATTTAATGGTACTCTGTCAGTGTAATATCACAGTCAACCGCCAGTAAACTGTTGTGAGTTAAAATCGTTACAAAAATTACGCTTAGCAGATTGTCGTACCTATGTCTCAGTTTAAATGCAGCTAGGTCATCTATATTTATTTGTAGAATTTATTTCGTATTTCACAAAGAATTTTTTTAAAATACTAGTTGCCAAAATGTTTCCTGTTAAATCTACGATGTGTAAACTGTAAAATAAATTTGTGTGGAAAATTAAAAAATAAAGGTTTATTTGATCAAGAAAATTGTGTATGTTCTCCAACATAACATGGATTAGCAGGATAAATTTCACATGCCCCACGGCAGTGTGATAAAAAATATATATAATATTTGACTTCAAGCATTACAAAACAACATGTTTCGTAAACAATTTTCCAAAGAATTCATTTTTTCTTTTTCAGACGTGCAAATATTTCTGGGGTTTTTAGAAAAATTTTGAAAGTCCAATTTATGTGTCCATGAGAAGAACAAAGCATATTTCTTTTTTATATTTCATATCTTAAGAATTTTTCACGATTAAAATTTGGTCTCATTGTTGACAGCAGAATACATGTACCTGTTTCTATTAGTTACAGATTTTTCTAGCAACCCCACGAATTTTTATTGTGTGAGACAAACTTCATCAGGGAGAGGTTATGTTGGACATGCTACCAATGAAAAAGTAATTACTGCCTGAAAGTTTGTATAAAATCTACTAAACTCTTTCCTCGAATAGCTTATGCCAAATTATTCATAAAACCTTATAAAATTACACCATGATATTTAGTGTATTAAAACTTGAAATTAACATGTTATTTTCAATTCAATATTGCAATTTTTATTATATTTAAAGGTAAGATGGAGTCGCAAAAAAAAACCTCATAAAAGGAAGAAAGTGTTTCTATTAAAGTTTACAGAAATGGTCTTTCGAAATTCTTTCTTCGCATTCGTTGTTCTCGGAACTTCTTGGAAAACTTTTGTTTTCTCTCGCTTCTCAAATGAGCTTTTAACCTATGCAGAACGTAATTTTCCATTTCCATGTCGCTGTACACCAAACACACCTAAACCTTGAGTATGTATTAATTACAGCAAGAGTAAAAACAAGAAAATGCTCTTAGAAGGTATTTAATTTTTAATGATTATACTTTCCGTTCTATAATGTATTTTGTGGAGTTTATTTGTAAAAATACTCGTTTTTTGTTTTATTGTACTAAGTTTATTAAAATAGGTTTTCGTCACTAAGACTGATAGGAAAGTAATTGAAATGTAACTACTTAGCAATCATAAAAATAATTTTAAAATTATGGTTGAGCTCAAGAGCTTCTTCTGTTCTGGCAATGCAGTTATTAAAAAAAGATGCATGGCCATCGTTTCAGATAACTGACATAAACATTTGTAAATTTAACTATTAAAACAGAGTTTTCTAATTAAAAGGAAAATTTTCAATAAACACATGGAGGATACATACATTAGTATTGTTAATAAATCTGATCCTGAACACTTAATAATTGATACGAAATAGGCTCCTTGAGTGATTGTACTGAGTATTCCGCCTAAAGAAAGATAAATTAAAATTCTTTGACGAAATAAATTTATATTGTTACTAGATAATGCCCGGCATGCGTTGCAATGCCTCAATCAATTTTTTTTTGTATTTTTTTAAACGTATACTAAGCATCTCTCTTTATCTCTCTAATTCTCTATCTCTCTATGTATATCTCTATAACTCTCTCTATTTTTATATTTATATCTCTATCTCTCTATATATCTTTCTAGCGGACCCGACGGACATTGTCCTGCCCAAATGTACTTTTTGTGAGATATGGATATGGCGGTAAGTATTTCTACGCTGGACATTTTGTATCTTCTCATTAATCATACCCCTCCTCTTGGGCACGCCACTGCCGTTACCAAAAACCTTTCCCATGGTTACGCAGAAGGCAACAACAATGCAAAAGCCCGTTGCCATGGAGGCTAAATATCAACAATGCTTAGTTTTTTTGCTTTTAAAGTGTGTATTTTTAGTTTTTCTTAACTCAGAATCGAGATAAAATATCCAATTGTGAATCTAAACCATCCTCGAATCCCCGTGAACTCACACACAAAATTTCATCAAAATCGCGTACAAACAGACAGACAGAAAAAGTACTGTTTTATTATAGTAAGATAGATAGATTATTCTTACATGTTCGCATCCATGCAGTATATGAAAAATCAGCATGCATAGCGCCACATTTATAACTATACGTATCTGCTGCCCACGACTTTTTCCGCATGGAATTTTATATTATCTTGCACCATTTAGAAATTTAAACATTATAACATAACAGTTGATACAGTTGTAGTAGTTTTCTCATGTTCACAAATGATAATTTTTCTCACCTCTATTTCAGTCTTTGCAATAAAAATATGTTACTACCTAAATTTTGAGTAAATATGTTTCTACTATCAAATGTAATGACGGGAAGACACTTCATAAAATGTCTTTGCAAACCACATTTACTGTTTTTTCCGTCTTGAGCTAGAATGTAAAGATTGTCTGCATTACTGACCCGCGAGCAAGCTACATACATTTCAGAGAGAGTGAGAGAGAAAGACACCTATTGAATGTCTATCTAACTAATTTTTTTATGAGAGCATATTTTCATTAAATAAATCATGAAATCATTCAACGATAAAAGCTGTTTATTTAATTAAGCGGGCGGGTTCGCTCCAAGGAGAAAATTCACGCGGTGAGACCTCGTGGACATAGAGAAATGACACACACTCACTATTTGTGTGGCTATGAAACATGATTTTTTTCTGCAATTTAAATTGTAATATACAAAAAGGTATTGAAAATTGAAACAAATATGGCGACACTATAAACTGTCAGGATCTTTATTTTTTTCTTACTCTCTACTTAGTTCCTTACAATAGCAAAACTTAATGGCTTCTAATAATGCGTTGCAATTTTTGCTTTTAAAGCGTGTTTTTTTTAGTTTTTATTAACTCAGAATCGAGATAAAATATCCAATTGTGAATCTAAACCATCCTCACTATTTGTGTGGCTATGAAACATGATTTTTTTTCTGCAATTTAAATTGTAATATACAAAAAGGGTATTGAAAATTGAAACAAATATGGCGACGCTATAAACTGTCAGGATATTTATTTTTTTCTTACTCTCTACTTAGTTCCTTACAATAGCAAAACTTAATGGCTTCTAATAATGCGTTGCAATTTCTGCTTTTAAAGCGTGTTTTTTTTAGTTTTTCTTAACTCAGAATCGAGATAAAATATCCAATTGTGAATCTAAACCATCCTCGAATCCCCGTGAACTCACACACAAAATTGCATCAAAATCGTTCCAGTCGTCTAGGAGGAGTTCAGTGACATACACACGCACACAAGAAATATATATATAAAGATTAAATCTCGTGAATATTTAAAAAGAAATTCAAGTTAAATCTAGAGGTTCCTATTGCGCGAGAATCGTTTACAGTAGTACTATTCGAATGGTCTCGCTCTCTCTCTCTCTCTCTCTCTCTCTTTCGTTTAGAGAGGTAATTCCTGGGTTATTCGCTTCCCCACAGATTACCCTCGTCCAAGCGCCGGGCGAATTCCATCAGCTGCACACGCGAGTGTGATACAAGCGTGCTGATTTCACCCACTCCCCCCCCCCCCTCCCCCCCCCCCCCACATTAAACCACCGAGACCGAGACACCTGATCACTTGACGGGGAGGTAATTCCCTCCATTGTGTCGGCAACCGGTCTGGTGCCACGCACGGGACACACCCCTCCATTTCCCCTACTTCTCCCCCCCCCCTCCATTCAGAGGCCGCCACTGGCACCCGGATCCTGGCCAGAGCGCCTCAAAGGAAGCCCCTTTTAACTGGCCCGCCGCCCGTCCAGGGCAGAGGGAGACGGAGGTAGCTCTTGTTACCACGACCGCAAACCAGAGTGTGCGGAGGATCAAATACACCTGAGCTGGTTTGTACTTAGTCAAGTTCCCCCCCTCCTTTCCCCTTCTCCCATAGCAGGAGTCCGGGAGGTAATGCGACAAGTTAGACGCGACTTGGACGTCCTGTTTGACTTTAAAGCCTCTCCCCCGAGAGTAACAAGCGTGGGTGAAAGGTCTAGCAAGTAAATCGGTAGGGACTACCTCCACCTATAGGAATGGATTCCGCAAGCCTCTACATGCTCGGGTCAAATTACAACTCCTCAAAGGTTAGTAGTGACTTGTGTCCAGTGTCGACTGGAACGATTGTGATTTTAATACTTCTCGTGTTGAAGAATTTTCCGATAGACTCACAAATATTCTTATAATGTGTCTGATCGCTTAAGCGGCATAACGGTACACCTTTTTTTGGTTTCTAGCCGATCGTAAAATGAATTCGTAAAGGTCTCTTATAAATCGGTATATTAAATGAGAAATAATCATTTATGTCGTGATTTTACAGTTAACATTTGTGAAAACACTGTACCACTTGCAAAAGTTAAACTTTATCTTTAGCACTGGCGTCTTTCCGGACTGAAGAGACATTATCCTTTTTATGGGCGGTATTTTCAAAGCAGGAGATAAGGAACTACTTAAGAAATTGAAAATTCCTGTTTGCTATAAGTGACTATTGTTAAATTAATATTCTCATAGAATATCATATCTTCTATTGTTGAGAGCATGCTGGTGGAATGTTCTGGTCCATAACTTCCCTCTCACCAAGATAACCCGGCGTGCAAACGTGGCGGACGTTTCTGTAATCTGGTGAGTTTTCTCGTAGTGCTTCTTTTTTTTCTTCCAAAAGTTCATTCCGTTGTTCCACTCTCGTAATGTTTTCCCCCTTCATCTATCTCTAATGACATCGATGTCGAAGAGAGGTTTAAATTTAGTTGGTTAAATTTATGCAATGCCGTACTTTTGTTTCCAAATATTAAATATATTTTAATGTTATTATGTAAGGTCTATACCTCAGAACAAAACCAGCTTGTCACAGTATGGACAAAAATCCTGGAAAGTTAAAAAAAAAAAAAAAAACCTTAATTCTATTCTCACCCACCGCAACATCAACATCCAAAAGAGTGATTAATTTGTTCGAAATGGGGCCTTTATCCAACAACCACAGAGACAAATCATTATATCAGGACTAAAGTTTGTCTGGCTCAACTAAGATTTTGGACTTAACGTAGGGATAAATACGTTAGACATTTTTTTTGAGCGAGTAACGATGTTATGGGTCCTTAGAAAAAAAAAAAAACTTTTAAGGCACAACCTACAGTAAAACGAAATTTTGCCAAATTCTGGACTTGACTTCGTTTCGCGCCGAGTAACAGACTTCAGCCCAACAGTCACTGGCGGATAATAACCCACGAACCGAACACCGCGCGCGTAGTTTTCGTATAACACTTAATCGAGCGACAGTGCTTGTTTTTCCCGTGTCCGAGCCTGATTGACGGTTCGCTCGCTCTCGTGGTGGACCCGCGAATTAGCGGCCGCTGTTCCCGGCAGAACGGCGACGCAGATTAAATACGACAATTAAACTCTTCGAAATCAACATGCCCTTGCGTGAT
This sequence comes from Bacillus rossius redtenbacheri, assembly GCF_032445375.1. Lineage (NCBI taxonomy): Eukaryota > Metazoa > Arthropoda > Insecta > Phasmatodea > Bacillidae > Bacillus > Bacillus rossius. Next base: position 20,605,670 of record NC_086330.1, on the reverse strand, counting down.
GAATAACGCGGACCCAATTTAAATTTAACCAATGGGGAACAAGTTGTTACACCATTTAAAAGTTTCATTTAAACATTCAACCAAACTTGACCACAACAACATACAGCGAAGGATTTTTCTCAATTTTAAAACAAGAACTTATAGATCTGTTTTCAACAAGGGCAGATTTCTTTTTGCACATAATATAATGTCGATCTATTTCTTCTTTGATAAAAGATTTTTGTATTATATTTCTTGTAATCCAGCCAGTTGCAGCCATAATAATATAAGCTACAGTATATTATGATATAAAATCTTTCTATCAATTATTCTGTTTTGAAATTTATTTGATGCATTTGAAAGTCACTCCAGGATTATTAGCCTGTTATGTGTATGTGTTATTGTATCTGAAACTCATTCTTCCACCCTTTACTAATTAACAAATTGTATTTAACTTCTTAATTCTTTTAGTCTGGTTTGCTAGCATTTGCCTGGAGTTATTCAGTCCAGCCATGGAACCGTGGAATCACGATGGCTGGTCCGGGATAAGAACGAAACTACCATGGTGCATTTAATTTGATTTCTTTGTTAAGATTGTAATACATGTTTTAACAAATTTAATTCCCCAATACTCATTGATTAAATTGCATTAATTTTTCACGTAACCCCAGTAAAATTGAATTACTTTAACTAATAAATTACAACTATTAAATCTTAAAAAATGTTAGTGGACAGTGTTTAAAAGAGTAAATTTAAAAAAATATTCTAAAAAATATTTATGAAAACTTTAAGTTTGTTCTAAAGTAGCACTTTTTTCAGGTAGGTCCTTAAACTATAGTCAGATATCTTACTGAAAAACAATGGACACTAAAATATAATAAAATGAGTAAGAAAAAAATTATGATTACGTCGTAATGAAGTATGAAAATTTCAGTGTATTACATTAGAAGCTAAAAACTATTTATCATTAAACTGGTAAAATGGTTTATCGTAACACAAAAAGAACGAATTTCTCTAAGTAAGCTTTAAACGTATGGTTATTTAATAAAAAGGTAGTTTTGATTTACGCATAAGCCTTAATATTACACTGTGTAGAGGAACTTCGGGTATTATGGAATAGTCGGTTAATATGGAATAGCGCAGTTTCTCGGCTGACAAGAGTCGCAACCATGCGGACACAAGTGGAACTTCTTCTCCTTTGTACGCCTTTTCAACTGCTCAGACGCCATATTGTTTGGAGCTGCGTTGCACCGTACATCGTGCGTTTTGTGTTTCTACAAATCACGAATATTGTGCAGGTGAGCTTATCTGTAAGAACAATAACTATTTAATAATTTTAAATATTACCACTATTATAGTAAGTATATGTAAAGTAGAAGTATTGAAGTGTTTTTTTATATGTTTCTCAAGCGTATTACGGCTTTTTTCTGTAGTTGCCAACACGTTAGTTTCAAAATGGCTAGTGCGGGAAATATGGAATTTCTGGTATTCCAAATTACCCTCCATTTTGCAAAGTATTCCATAATACCCGCACATTTTGTTTCTTAACTGGACAATTATTATTATTCAAAATACGCAGTAAACTATTGTGTTGTTCGTGATATGTTTATGAAAGTTATTTTAAGAAATATATGTAAAGACAATATTTGTGCAAGAACTCAAAGGGGCCCCTCCCGGTGCTGTTGGGGTTTGCCACCCATCAGGGTGGGTTCAGACAAACATTTTTGGCCAATGGTTTGAACATTTCATATCACATACGAAACCAACCAAATAATCACCCATCCTGTTGATCCTCGATGGACACTACAGTCACACAAAGAACCTAGAAGTCATGAGATTGGCACGGGAAAACCACATACGCATTGTGAGTTTGCTCCCACACTGTACTCACAAGTACAGCCATTAGACAAAACATTCATGGGGCCCCTTAAAGTGTACTATAGTGAACAGGTTCGGCAATTCATCAGGCATAGTTCAGGTCCCATGAAGCCTTATGATATTGCAGAACTCTTTGGGAGGGCATACCTTAAAGTCCAAACTGGAGAGATCGCTGTCAGTGGATTTAAAGCAACAAGGATATATCCCATAAACAGACATGTTTTCAGTGATGTCGACTTCATTGCTGCAGGGAATGACGTTACTATTACTGTACCTAGTCCTAACCCAAATTACAGAGTACCACTTGACACAGCTGACAACGAAGAAACCTAAATAGAAGTGCATATGGTGAGTGAAGTCAACGACTTAGAATGTGATGGTAGGTCTATACCAATGACTGAATCACATTGTAAGACTCAGTTATGTGAACATTCAAGAGATTCCCCTTCAATGGATCAATGCCCTGCTCACTCATCTTCAAGGCTCAAAACCATTGTTTTCCCCTAGGATATTTCTACTGTTCCTGTAAGAAAATCTACATCTTCCAGCATCGGTCGAAAAAGAACTCTTGCTGAAGTAATCACTGATTCACCATACAAAACCAAACTTGAAGAAGCACTTGCAAAGCGCAACCAAAACGACAAGAAGTGTAAAAGAGAGAGTGAGAAGAAGAGCACAAAGAGGGAAACATGTGGCCGAAAGAAAAGCAACATCCATATGAACATGAATAATGACCCAGACATCACACAATCAACTACTACTGAATCTTCTTCTCAAGCTGGACCTTCAACTGTTCGAAGAAAGCCTAAACCAAAAAAACTTTTTATTGAAGAAGATAGTTTCAGTAGCAATGAATCTCACGAATACATTTCATATCAATCTTCTGATCTTAGTTTGACTGTTCATAAAGACAAACCAAGTAGTGACGATGCAGAGTGCCTATTTCGCCAGGGTAAGTTCTCACAGGATACACATGGGGACGAGTGGATTCAGTGCACAATGTGTGAATTGTGGGCACACAATGACTGCTCTGGAGCAGAAACACTTGTCTATGTCTGTGACTTCTGCAAATAGCTACTTTTATTAATGTTATTGTTTTTTTTTTGAAAACTTGGTTTTGTTAGGTTTGACTTTCTTTTTGTGATTTACTAATTGAAATAGTTTCTGTAAAACAAGTATTAGTAATTTAGAATTCCTTAACTGAGAATTCATTGCGTCTACGAATTCTGCAAGAAGGTGTTTCTTTGAAACCCTATATAATGTTAGTGTTTAGTATTAAATGGTATTTTTAAAAAACCTCTCGACATTGTACTATTGCCTTTTGTTTGAAAATTACAAATTTATTACTTTGTATAGCGTCTTTGAAGATATATTTATCAGTAAATAAGTGAGACAATTAAAAATTCGTAGTATTCCATATTACCCATACTATTCCATATTGCCCCCAAATTATGTTTTTTTTTTGAAAAAATAGAAATTGTAAAGACGTTATTTATGCTTAAGTACTTCTACTTACTGGACTTATGTACAATAGTATTGCTATCATACTAGCACAATCCCGGTAATTATAACTTAAATATTGTACTTTCTACATTTGGAAAACAAAGTGGTATTCCATAATACCCGAAGTTCCTCTATATGAGGAGCGTGCGAGTGGTGGTCCCGGCTCGCGTGTGCAGAAGAGGCGACAAGAGGTCCGAGGAAGGACCTTGAAACCGCCCCTAGGCTGCGGGGATGAGTGTAGTGTACTGACGCTCGTTCGCGGTGAAGTCTCTGTCGTGTGTCACGCGACACGCGGAGAATGTAAAATGTGTTGGGGAATTGACCGCGTCTCTCTCTTCTATCTCTCTCTCCCTCTCTCTCCCTCTCTCCCCCTCGCTCACCCACTCTCTCCCTCTCTCTCCCTCTCCCCTTCTCTACATATCTACCTCTCTCTGCCTCTCTCTAACTCTCTCTCCCTCTCTACATCTCTCCCTTTCTACATCTCTCCCTCTCTCTCCCCCCTCTTCGCTCACCCTCGCTCATCCACTCTCTCCTCTCTCTCCCTCTCCCCCTCCCTCTCTACATCTCTCCCTCTCTCTCTCTCTACCTTTCTACATCTCTCCCTCTCTCTCCCTCTCTTCCTCTCTCTGCACGCACGCTCCAAAGCCCCAAAGTCCCCTCCAAGCACCGCTCGCACCCACGGAGTTGCGGACAAGTGCAAAGGCGGAAGGCAGCGCCCGAGAGCAGAAAGCAGAGGCCACGTCGCTTCTATCCCGCGGTCGTGTTGCGTTGGTGCGGATTGCTTTTCTTGCAAACAGTTCCTTTACAAACGGCACAGTGAAAATTTATCAGGAGTCGTATCGTAAGATCTCCCGTGACATTATAAAATTTCAATTATTTAAAACAAATTCATGAACATACGTCTTTGCTGGTTTTCACTGTTTGCCATAGAAAAAACCACAACCACTGTACAAGAAAGATGAATACACAAACAGAAAACCAAGCAAAAATCAGCCGATGTCAAAATATTTGACTGCCTAGGCAGCACCGAGAATTTTGTGAAAGGTGTAACTCGGAAAAAATTTTCGATGCATAATGAAATCAAAAACATCTATTCATTCACAAATTTAACATTGGCTGATTTTGAAATTGTTTGCTGTTTGTTAGTGTATTCATCTTTCTTGTCCATTCTGTGTGGTATTTTGTGACATACATTGAAAACCAGGTATCGTGTAGGTATATGTCCAAAACAAAATAAAAATGTTTTAAATCAATTATCCCCATTGCAATAATCATTCAAAAATGCCAATGTATATTTTGAAATGATACCAAAGAATATTTAAATATAACCTAACTAAACACTTTTTCGCAAGTTCCTAATTTTTCATGGTTAAAAATGTTAAACAAAAACTTATTCCTATCAAACAATCGAGTAAAATATGGATACGGCTGCCAAAAAAATGATGAAATGTAGAAGAAGGTACCTAATTACTATTCATAAATATCTATTTTTTTGCTTTTTTAGTAGCAATTTCACCCGAGCAACATGTTGGTTGTTTTACGTTCTTGTCTTTAGAAGTATTATTACGAGGCTGCTAGAGACGTGGCCGGCTAGGCAGAAAGGCGCACCAGCCTCAGGACTCCAAGGAACCCCTGGAAGGGTGTGACGCAGGTAGCGCCCGTGCTTCCCCCTCCCTTTTTTATCCCACGCTCAACTAATTGCAAGGACCTTGCACTAGCGGCGGCTTTCTGACAATCGCAGCCCTCTCTCCCCTGGCGAGTTTCCATGGAGTCCGGGCGCCTTTCTGTCACTCTGGAGCATTGGGCTGGTTCTCAGAGCGCCGTTACTTGAAGTGTCGTAACTGGGACGCCATTGTTCTCGAAGCTTCGGGGAATTTGATGACGCAGCACTTCGAGGGGGCTAAGAAACATTTTCGAGGTGGAGCTTAGAAGGCTGACCTCTAGCGGGAGCAGCTTTGGCTCGCCTTGGCGAGCGATAGCGGGCGGCGAATGACGGGCTCTTTGTTCGAAGATCGAATCATTGGGGACGGTGTTGTATGTGCGGCGGACGAGTGAGCAGTGCTAGGGAGTGTTTTGTGAAAGAGGTGCGCGGTAAGAGAGGAACGGTACAGGTGAGCCGCTGTCGAGGCGTGCTCAAGTGTGGGGAGAGTGAATAGTGGACTAATGAAAGTGTAATTATTTTGTGGGCATACATTTAAATTGTTGTAAATAAGGTAAAAAAAAAAGGTTATGTAGTAAATAGAATTAATGTGAACGAGTTTTACAGTACTCGTAATAGATGCGTAACATCTAACCTCGGCTACGAGCATATTCCTGTGACCTCATTTTGCAAATACACTTATGATATGAAACACTGACACTAGATATAATGTAGAATTCTTTAAAATAATGCCTAGCGTGTTAAATATACGCAAATAGTTTTTTTTTAATAATTTCTGGACGCGAATCGCACGTAGTTTTCACACCCGCCACTAGAATTCCTTGACGGAGCAGTTACGTATAGTTTAAAATTATTTGATTTGCATAGAGAAATTTTAAACTATAGGTATAATGGAACAGCTCCGATAAAGGCGGAAAAGATATTAATACGTACTGAACCTTTTTATTAAAATACTACATATATTGTTAAAATTCATTAAACAGTTAATATTAGGCTACCAAATTTCCCTTCGCATTTGTGAACATTGGTTTACGCTATCAACCACACCGTCGTTACACATTTTCGTTTTAATCGACTCAATTCCATTTACAAAATTAGTCCTGCCAAATGCCGTATACTGAGATCCAATTCGTTATATATCAAATATAAACTGCAATTAAATAATTTTGGCTATTTTTTTCCGAACGTGTATATTTCCCACTTGTGGCAGTATTTATGGGCATAAATTTATCACGACAGCTTATTTGCATTGCAACCAGATTTTTGCTAAACGTCATTATTAAGATGTATAATGTCACGCGAGTGATTGTAATGATGAACAGTTCGTGACGTTTTCCGCAGTTAAGAAATTAAATAACAAGAAACATTTGAGTTCCATTTTCTTAGATCGCGTAAGTACAAAAATTCATAAAAAATTGAAATAGTATTCATAAAATATGTTTTATTTCTGAAAATTCTTTAAATGATATATAGCGAAACCAACACTTTGGTCTACTAATAAAATTTTGGGAAATTTTTTTGGTACATGCTGACTGCAAACGCGCGAATAAGTTCCTAGGACAAGCTATAAAAAATATCGGTAAAATTTTATTTTATCCTGCTTGGCATTAAAGGTGTGATGATTATTTCATTGACGAGGACTTTCAGATATGATATATAACGAAGCTCCGAGTTAAATAATTGTGCTTACCGTTTGAGCAGCCTTCTCACCAGACTCAACATCTAGATGCAAACATGAACACCCAAACCAAGAGATGAAATCAAGACCTGTAGCAAAGAAGTTTTGACACATAAGGTAGTGGTATCCTCAACAATTGACTTATTTAACTGCATTTATTTGGTTGTGATTTTAAATATACTCATAACATAAATATAGTTAATTATTTATAAAATACTACATATATCAGGTAAAAAGGTGTTTACATAATAAGAATTATAACCTTAAAGGCAAATTTATATTTCAATCCTGGCATGAATTTAAACCCATAAATCGTGTCGTATACAAATGTAAATTAATCCTTTGTATGAAAACTTTTTTTAAAGTACTAAAAAAAAATTTCATATTCTATTTTTTGGAAAACCTATTTTTAAGCTATCAGGACAAATGATACTAAAAAACGGTTATTTCAAAACTGTATATTATATGATTACACGTTGTTAGTTCATACATGGGTTGAACCTTGTTAAAACCTTTTAATAAACGTTTTTAATGTACATAAATAATTTATCAACTGTTAACTATATTTAAATTATAAATAATAAAAAAAACGCCAAATTTCCTCAAAATTTTTTTAGAATATTATCCCCTTTAAAAACTAAAACAAAATAATCAAAACTTTTTGCGATAAAAATTACATGCCTGTATTAAACGAATGTTTTTATGAATATAACTGCTAGATTATTTATACAATTAAATTGTGTGACAAATTATTTATACTATGTCTTAGAAAACCCAAGAAATTACGACAACGCCCGCCAAGTTTCCTAAATGCCCAAAAATCAGGGTGTGGTCCAGTCGGCACTCGAACCCGGATCCCTCTCGCGATAGAGAGAGAGAGAGAGAGAGAGAGAGAGAGAGGCGAGAGATCTGACCATCAACAACTGTAGTCCTATCAAAATTAATAGACATATTTTACAACTTTCAAATTCCAACTAAATGCGACTGATGGTTTCCTGAGGATGTTTGGAATAGTTTGCATATTATTTTATCTTTCAACGTTACAATATTAGCATTGACCTGAAATTTCTGCGAGCGAAGCCGCAGTTGGTAACGTATTTTTGTCATAACGTTTCTTAGTCTCTCTCCAAAAAAAAATTCGCTGTTTTAATCATCTCGAATGGTTATGGTATTCAGGAAGCAAAACAGTCCACGGTGAAAACATCTTAAAAGAGAAAAGCATCCACATTCATGGTTTACCAGAGTTTCAAATCTGAAACGTGGAGACTGTATGACCATAAATATACTCAATGCATGTGTTCAAAGACACTTTTGTTCTTCCAAAATATTAGCAACGCTACACGGCAACGATTGAAGAAAAAACACTTGCTATGCTTCAGAAAACACAAGTCGCCTTTGGAAAGTCTGTGTCACAAATGAACTGCATATACGTAGTTTTAGCAAGTCTTCCTCTCGTTGCGTTTTTGGTGATAAAGCAAGTTTTTTTAGGGGAAGGAGGGGGAGGAGATTTCAGTGCTCTTCGTTCTCAGCTAGTATAAACTCGCGCTCTCCCATCGATTTCAGCTAGATCGGATAACCACAGCGCTCAACTAATCCCCCACCTTCTCTCTTTCCCACCCTTCGCAACACTCACCCCTCTGCCAACCCCTCCCCCTACCCATTTTAACCCTCTGCCAAGCTTGACGGAAGATTTACAGACCACAAAACATGGCTTCACTATCCTGAGAAAAACTATAGGTACAGCTTCTTGCCGTTAAGAGTATTTCTTTTTTCCGATAAAGAATACTGTCTAACTTGACCTTTCTTAACTTATTGTTTGAAAAAAAAAAACATTTCATTTCCTGAAAAAAAAAATTAATTCAGTCACGGTTAAAATTAGCAAATGTTCATATTTTTTTCTTTTTTTTTTTTTCGTATTTTTTATTTTTCCAACGTTTACTTTCCTCTTAGAATAAAATTTAACTCAATGTGTGTTTCAATGAAACCAACAAAAAAAACTAAATCCAAAGTGAATCGTTTTGATTTCTTGTGATTTGACCACATCTGCTCGAAACATTTTTCACAGAAATTCCCCCCCCCCCCTGAGTTCGCACATTCGAAACATACCTAGTGTATTATGACATGGAAAAAAAAACTTCTTGACTTACTCAAATACGATACGTCGTGAGTTTAGGACTCAACCTTTCCCTTCCACACGAGCTTTCTTTCTATCTCTCCTTCTACGTCTTTCTTTCCCGTAGCACCGTGAAATCAAACATGGCGAGATTACATTTCTGGTAACTTAGCCCAACAGCCTCGGGGGACATACCTCGTGTTGTAAGCTAACTTCCATGCCGGTTACCAACGCAAACCTCACTTCTTTCTCTTGCGGTCGGGCTTTTCTCCCTGCACAGCAAAGTGATGCGGATTCGAGCTGATCTTTCCCCGAGGCGAGTGATTTCCACGCCACAGAAAAAAAAAATCTCACGTACTATCACATTTATTTATTTTAAATTTCATTTTTTCGAAGTTATACTTCTTTAGGCACGTTATGAAAAATTGATGAGAGTGGATTTTCATGACGCGCGCGCACCATGAAAAGAAATTTTCACACGATGAAAAAAAAAAAAAAAAAGCTTCATACAAATTAATATTATATGTCTGCTTTAAAATAATATATTTTAGCGATTGATGTTTAATACTGGTCCATATCATTAAAAATATTTATTTATTGTGAATATTTGTGATAGAAATTGTGTTTATAATCTTTTTCAAGTGTATTTATGTGAGGTTATATTCATGTATGTATAACGATGTCAGGTCGCTTGTAAGCTTCCATTTCCGCTGGCAGAGGGTTTAGTAGTCCCATGGACTTTTTCGTGAGAGTGTGTGTGAGGTTATGTTCCCGTACATTTAATTTATTTGAAATATAAACAATAAAGTATTACACTATTATTTAATAAATACTGTTAATAAATTCAGCATCTAATTTGTTTCATGATTAATTATAATTTATCTTGATTATTTTGCTAAATTAAAACAAAATATTTTATACACGTGTTTATACTAATACTGAATTCTGGGTATTTATTTATTCTTTTAATTTGGTTGATTTATTCTTTACCAGCCGTATATATATCACACCAGTCCTTTTATTATTTTATTTCTATTATTATTTGCATGCATAATTAAAGTTAGTTTTTTATTACGCCAAATAAGTACATCTTCTAACGCGCGTACATAAGTACACGCACCCATTTTTTAAACTTATACATAATGTAGCGGTTCAAGAAAAAATTTCAATAATTGAAATTTTCATTCGTGCTCGGTATCATCACAACTTCAATAAACACACGCAGGCAGCCAAACATGATTGAACCCTCGCTGAAATACGCAATCAACCTTTTTTTTTTTTTGTACAATATACGTTTAATATTTTTTTTTTTTTTAAATCGATTCGTTCGTACAAGGCCAAGTTTTTAAACTTTTTGCGTGAATAAGATACAGTAACATTTTTCATAAAATCCCCGCGGTTCATCCGTCTTGCAGAAAAAAAAAAAGTCCCCAAATGCAAGAGAGAGCAAGCCTGTTGTTATCGATTAGGAATTCTTCAGGCGGTACGGGAACTTGTCCCGGTGCGCAACTTTCCCATTAAGACGCGTGGTTCGCAAGCAGGCGTCATCTCCTTCGTTGCTTTACCCCCCCTCCCGAGAGGGGAAGTGAGCCAGCTCATTGGTGCTAGTTCCACCCGACGGCTTCCACCTCCCAGGAGCGCCTAGTTGTCTTCCAGATGAGGGCCCGCTGAAGACTTCTTAGCGCCAAGTTACGAGGGGGTCAGCTCCCCACCAGGGAGCTGGGAGGAGGCCGTGAGTAAATTAAGGCCCGCTGCGGTCGAAGGGAGAGAGAGAGAGAGACTGAGAGAGAGAGAGAGAAAGAGAGAGCTCTTGGGTCCCGGAACCGCTGCTGCGCTCTAGCGGCCGGCGATCGAACCGCTAGATCGTGGGCGAACGAGAAGGGAGAACGTGGTTGAAGCCGTTCTGCCATGCCAAAACGCAACATAGTAAGTATTTTATTTTTCTCCAAATATCCTTCGATTATAATAAAATTGTAATTCATTACATGCAAATGTAATGTATTGATTAAACTGTACAACGTCGACTTATTTTTAGAATGAAAACTGCGTAACTCAAGAATGTATTTATTTTTATTGCGTCACTAACTAATACCCGGCATGGGTTGCAATCTTTCTTTTGCAACAATTTTTTTTTAAGTTTACACACCCATTCGAAGCATTTCTCTCTACCTCTCTCTTTATCTAACTGTAACTCTATATATTTCTTTATATCTCTTAATTTCTTTATACTCATCACTCCAAATCACTTCATATCTCTTAATCTAAATATCTCTATATCTCACTATATATCCATTTCTGTCTATATCTCTAACTCTATTAATATCTCTCTATGTGTCTATATACTATATATGTATAATTCTCTATATCTCTAAGCCTTTATTTTTATTTCTTTATATATATATATATATATATATTTCCTCTATATATATTTATCTTAATCTATATATCACTCTTTATATCTCTAGCCCTAAACCTCTTAGTATATCTCTATAAATCTGTACTTATCTATCACTTTCTATCTCTATCCCTCTCCATCTCACTCCGTAATTATCTGATCCTCTCTCGCTTTTTCTATATCTATCTCTCTTTAGCCTGTATCTCTTTATCTCTATCTCGACTCGCACGCCATCATTATAGTCAGACCATAGAAAAGAGGAACTGACATAAAGTACTTACTGGTAATTATCCGATACTACACGCGCGCCAGTTTAGTTTTTGCTTTAAAGTTTTCCGCGAGTTAAAGCAAAATGGATAGTGATATATGATAGCGTGGTGGACATAGAAAAATGACACACAATAATTGCTATTTGTATGTCTACGACCTATTATTTTCTGTTTACCCATGGTAGCCGGTTTAACAGCTTAGAAGTTTATGCGTTGCAAAGCCATCTAGCCGCGAGTTACAAAAAAAAATGGATAGAATAAAAACATTTTCGATTGAAAAAAATCACTTCGGTGTGCCAATTTTCATGATTATCGGTCAAACGGTGTCGGCGTTTATCAATCCCATATACACCAACATAAATTTATATATATATATTTATATATTTATATATATGCCAGAACAACATATACCCGGAGTTTCTTCTTTCCACTTGCGTGCTCTCAATTTTTCATCCATTCTCCCTATGAGAACTAATCGACGGTTATTATAATCAATCAGTGGGTCGTAATCAAAAGCGGCATCGTGAAACGACCCCCATCTACTCCTGTCTGCCGTTCAGAATTTGAAACACGTTGTCTTTGGGATTCTTCAGGCGTCTCTGCAGCTATCGAGGACGCATTTCGCTCGCCTTCTTAAACCTGTCGGGCTGGAGTCTGCTCTAAGGTCTCTGCAGCCCTTTGAGCTGCATGGCGCTCGGAATTTAAAATCTGCTGGGTCCGAGTCGGCTCCTCAGATTCTTGGGTTCGAGCTACTTTCGCAACTCGAGCTTTGCTAGAGCTATACGTGCTAGATTATATTTACTCTCGCGAGAAATATAGGCAGCAGTAGGTACCTTATAAATAACAAAAATAAGCGTAAAAATATTTTTTTCCCTACGATGAAGCTATATAAAGTTTAACTCAAATCTCTTATCTACTCACTAAGTAACTACTTAATAAGAATCAGACAGAAAAATAACTAAGTACTTTACTTTACCTACCTTCCTACTAACTATGAAAACTACAAAAAATTAACAAAACTGTTTTATTTAAAGTTTAACTTTGTGCTAAAGTCCTTACGAGGATCACTATAAAATCATAATTTCGTAATTTATAAGTTAAACATACATCATACGTAAAATGACACTAAATATTGACTTTCTTCATCGAGATGGAAAAAAATGTCAAAATTTCAAAATTTATGTATTAAACATTCACCATACGTAAAATGACACTAAATATTGACTTTCTTCATAGAATTCGGGGAAAAATATGTCAAAATTTCTAACATTATAAGTTAAACATACAACAAAAATACAGCAAACCAAAGTAAAAAATCAAGCATTGTGGATTATTTGTCTCCATGTCAACAGGCATTTGTAAACCAATGGAATCTATTGGAACTCGAAGAAAACTTACCAAGGAGAAGGTTGTACATTACCGTGTGGCGAATGGGGAATTTTGATTTAATATAATTTCTTGGGCATTCGCCATTGCAGTTTGGCACTGTTAGTCATGAAAAAAATAAACATTCAAGAAGAAAATTAAGAATTAAAAATGAAAACCTAAACCCACAGACAAGAAGCCAAAATCAGCAAATGTGAAACAGATAAACCCAACACAACGACAACCTGTTTAGATTAATCGTTGGATTTATCTGTTTGACATTAGTTTATGTTTTCATATTTAATTCATAATTTGTTTTCTTGGATTTTTCCCATGAGAAACAGCACAAAACTGCAATGGCGTATGTCCAAGAAATAATATTAAATCAGCTTCTTTCTTTGTATGCGTTAGCCACAGAACGATGAGCGTGTACGAGCTTGTTTTATTATTTTTTTTTTGACGTTATAACGTCTTATAAATCGATGAACGCCGGCCGCATGCACGAAAAAGCATGACTCATTGCCACGTTCCCCCTGACCACCGTACGAGAAAAACTTCTATAATATCAAACAGGTTAAGGCGAACTTTTTAAAAGCAGAGATTTAAAAAATTTTATATGACGTTATCACGTAAAATTATCGTCCGTAAACCGACTTTACAGACAACCCCCCCCCCCTTTTTTTTTTGGGAGTGGGGGTGGTGGGTTTTTTTTTATCCGCGCAGATCTATAGAGCGGTTTTGCTCAGACCAGAGCGAAAAGGACAAATGCGAAGCGAGCGAAATCACCGGGATAATGTCTCTCCAACAAGCATTCTCTGTTTCGTAAACGCCGCCTCCTACGGGGCGCGCGAGAGGGGGAAAATGGCCGGGGAGGGGGTGGGGGAGAGAAGGGTCTTATGCTGGGTTCACAATTGAAAAAATAACAGTAACAGTAACAGTAGGTCGTGTGCATAGGATATGAACGCCATGTTTCCTAACCTAACGATTCACAATAGCAGAAAGTTGGTCGTGTGCATGGGAGCGAGGTCGTGCGCACAGGAGTGAAATGAATATATTTTATTTCGATCGCGTACGCATGGCACAACAGCCAATGAGAGAAGAGCAGGGTGCTTTTTTGGTGGGACTAGAAATATGTTTATATTTATTAACCATATTGTGGTAAGAAAATGTCGAGATAATAAAAGTATTATCGTTATTTTGAAAGTTAATATGTTTATTTACTAACACTGTTAACAGATGTCGCATAGTTCGCGAAATTTCATTGGCTGAAATTAACAGTAAGAATTCAATTGTGAACCGATTTCGCAGTTCGCACAGGTCGTGTGCACAGGTCGTGTGCATGGCTTGCTATGAACTCGCTTAATTTTTTTAATTGTGAACCCAGCCTTATTCTTCTGGACCGTATGTGCGCCGGGTGATCCCCATGCATGCACATGTCAGCCCTCGCGTTAAGCCCCTCGTCGAGACGGATCAAGTAGCTCCTGGTGAGCGCGTTGTTTTCAAACATCCCTGTTGCCGGGAAGTGGGCGTAAGGGAAAGTCGAGTTTCATCGCATAAACCCCTTCCAGACCCCGACTGCCGCGGCCCGTGCCCACCGAGCGTTGAAAACTCCCGGGAGAGCAGGCCTAAAAGGGGGCGGAGGACTTCCGTTTCCTGCGAGACGAGAGATTACCGCAGGGACGGGCGGAGATTTTCCACTTTTTCGCGTGCGCGCCGGGGCTAATCGCGCGACGGCTTGGGTAGGCATCGTTCGATCTCTTTTCGAGGCGGGAGAGGAACCTGCGATGCTACACAAGTTTCTTGAACAAGTGGGACGGTCTTCGAGACATTGCGAAGCATCATTTGAAGCGAAACTTCTTTTGGCACGATGAGAGTAAAAAAAAATTAAGAAAGCACTATGCTATATGCGTTGCTGTACTCGTTTTAGTTCTCCTCTTTTTCCGATTATTCGTCACCCACCCAAATTAAAAAAAAAAATAGATCCGAGAGAGATAGATGAACGAAAGAATATTGACAGAGAGTGTGCGCATGCGATTGTTTCAGAAAATAAATAATAAATGTTGTTTTTTTATTTCGGTATGGTCAGCTGTGGATGCCGTGAATTTTATATTTGCTACCAGCGCGCTCGCGTTCCTCTTTGTTCAACCAGCAGCGTAGAGAGCGCTGCTGAAACAGTCCCTACATACGCTGTGTTATTTTTATTAAATGTTCTTCTCTCTCTCTCTCTCTCTCTATATATATATATATATATATATATATATCGTTTAACCTCTTACGTTATACTTACGGGTCGAGGTTTGAATTGCCAAAAAGGACTTTCAGGACTTTCACTTCTATCACGTGTACTGAGTTACACGCGCTCTTCTTGTTTATGTGAGTGTAAACATGTTAGCTCTCTGTGTACGGCATTTGGTAGGAGTAATTTAGTGAATGGAACGGAGGTCAATAAACAAAAAAGGGACAAAGATGGTGGACCCACGAGTTGCAACATAAATCATAGTTGCTTTTGTAAAAATGTTAGGGTACATATCAAACGTATTTGTGTTCCAAATGAAACTTTATGATAGTGAAATTACCTTTACATATATTTGGTTAACTAAAAAAAATTGGTTGTCTGTAAAGTCGGTTTACGGACGATAGTTTAACGTGACAACGTCATAACAAAACATTGATGAAATGATTGATCCAGAAGAAAAGGAAATATCATATTCGGCCTGAGACTGAGCCGTAATTGGTTTTTGCAACCAAACCATTTAGGCATTAAAAATATTATATTCTTTGAGGAATAATTTTTTTAAAATTTTTCTTTCTTTTGTATGATAAAATCTACCTCTGCATACTTTTATAAATAAAATTGAATCATTTTTATTGAATTATCACTATTTTGTATGGATACAAAGGAGTGAAATGAAATGTACAATTTAATTAATAAATTTACTTTTATTTGCATTCATTATTCAAATATATTTATTACTTTTGAAATGTTAAGTGTGCCGTATTTATTTTTACAGGTACAAAAAAAATACGCATCTGCCGGGATTCGATCCGACAACCATACACTTATAAGGTAGCGCCTCTGATCGCTCAGCCGCGAGGCCACATACGTTTATTACTAGTTTCAGATGTTATATATACATGTATAAAAATTTTGTTCACGGTAGGGGAATAATATTATTTCGTTTTTATAACTTGATTTTATAACAAATACGCATCCCAAATACACCAAACTTATTTATAATGTGTTACAATATCTTTTAAAACATTGTGCAAAAGATCCCGGTTGGAATTTGAATTATGTGTAACTGTAAAACACCATTGTTTGTTCAAAACGTATTTGAATATTCAACATTACTTTTAAATAACTGTACCGATTGTGCTGAAAATCGGTGGACAATCGTTAAATTACATAATAATATTAATAATTCAAACGACGAAATATGATTGAAAAGTCAAATCGATGGTCGTTCCAATCGAGTGGAAGAGAGATGCCACGCATGCGTACAATGAGCAAATAGGACACATCCGTAGTGGGACATCCGTAGTGGGACACTTTTTCGTGCGTGCAGCCGGCGTTCATCGATTTATTAGACGTTGTCACGTCAATAATCATAGAAAGAGTAATCCCAAGTTTGAAAAAAACGTTACAAAATCTGAATTACAGTGTTAATGATAATACATAGTCTCCTTCCTAAACTCAAATTGTCCCGATAGCTTGGTGGTAGACAACGCGATTGTTGAACTGAAGAGACGAGTTAAAATCTTGTGACGGCAAAATTTATTTTAACTTTTTTACTTACATTATAATTTGATAATATTATATTATAATAATAATAATGAATAATCCGCTCAATAATGTTAAGGTTTGTTTGAAGGAAGTATTTACACACAGATTTCAGTCGTTTAAGCAAAACAAATTTTTAAACATATACTTAGGATTATAATATGTGTTAAAATGTTTTCTGTTAATATCATAATAATTCCATAACTTTTAACGTCTGTGAAAACCTAAAGTACCTATCAATGTTTAATGAATCTTAACAAGATGGGCAGTATGTTAATCAAAGTCCTTGTCGAAAATCAGGTTCAAACCCGGTGTTTATTATTTTCTCAAGTCTTTTTCGCATTTATCGGAGCCGTTTCTTTATATGGTTTCGTTTTACAAGTGGAATTGATTCGATGGTGAAGTAGATGCTCCGGCAGAGTATTCTAGCAACGGATGCTAAAACTACGTGTGGTTCGCGTCCAGAAGTGTAGATTGAAAACACAATTTCCGTAAGTATTTATCACGCTCGGCGTATTTTTTTAAAAATTCTACGTTTAATTTCGTGCCAGATTTTCGTATTATAAGTTTATTTGCAACATGATAAAACATGAATTTGCTCTTTTCCGAGGTTGTATGTTACACATAGCTAGCAAGTATAAAAAGACCCGCTCATGTGTTTTTGAAGTGAAACTTCTAATGCGACTTCCAACAAGGTTGCGTTAAACGTTTAACGCTACCATGGAGGGGGTATGAAAGCACTGTTGCGTTAAACGTTCAACGCTCCTGGGGAGGGGGAATAGAAAGAGACAGAGCGAGAGCGAATGCGTGGCACTAGAACGCATGCGCGAGCGTTAGCAACGAGTAGCGTCCAATATTCCAACGCAAGAGGGAGAGAGAAAGAAAGATACACAAAGGTAGAAAGTAGGAGAGAGAAAGAGGGTGAGTCGGTAGATCCCAAGCACATGCGCGTGGTATTCTTGATATTCAGCGAAGTAAACAGTATGAGCATCGTGAAAACCAAAGGGGGAACTACCATTGATGCAGTTTTTGCAAGAAATATTGAAAAAATTGAACTCAAACATTTCGTATCTTACTTTAGTTATCATAATCCCATTGTAAATGTTATAGATTTGTATATTTCTCCACTCGAAAATGATAATTAAAAGATGCGATCAATTGTGAAATGTAAGCAATGTTAATAAAGTTTGTCTTAAAGAAACAATATGATTTCACTAAAAATCAATTTCTACCCCTTCCTATTTTTTTTTTTGTTTTTTTGCCGAAAAGTAATCGCCGAACACGGGTGCAAACATAGGACACCAAGGCGCACGCAAACTAATAGCTTGAACTGATCGGGTTTCTGATTTCTCGCCTGACGAAGGAAGGAAGGTAATGGATGATGGATGGTCGTCTCTGTCACGAGTCAAATTGACGAGAGAGAATGCAGGTGTTGCTCGGACGAAAAGGGGACGGTTGAAAATTTTCGATTACATGCGAGTCGTGCGATTACATGCAACATTTCGACCAGGCTGTTGATGATTTTTAACAGGGGGTGGCCAATCTGCGTGTTGTGATCCGAGTTTTTTTTTTTTTTTGCCATCTAATTCTTGCGCCATGCTGGTATGAATCCCAATAAAACTGCCTAAAGTGTAATGTTTTCTTCGTGCAAATAATTTAACTTGCTTTTTTTAGTTATTCTTGTTTAGGCGTGTTATAAACAAAAGATGAGTGAATTTTACGATGCGCCCGCTCCAAGCAAAGGAATTTTCTAAGGATGAAAAATGGCTACATAAAATAGGCGATATACAAATAAAATTTATATATGTGTTTTCAAATAATATACTTTAGTGATTGATATTGAATACTGGTCCATATAATTAAAAACATTTATTTACTGTGTTCATTAAGGTTATAAATTGTGTTTGTAAACTTTTTCAAATATATTTGAATAAGTGAGGTTATGTTCCCGTATATATAACTTATTTGCGTTATAAACTATAAATATTACATTAATATTTAATGAATGGTAAATATAATAAGTATAATAAACAATCGGCATATTTATTAATTTTCGTTATTATTTAAATTGATCTCGATTTTTTTACATACTTAAATAATTAATGTTATAGTCGTGTTTAAATTAATATTGACTACTGTATTAACAATAACAGAAAAATAATGGTTGGTTTTTACACTTTACCATTCCTGTTTACAATGTCTTTCCAGACATTTTATTATTTGTTTTATATTAATTATTTGATGCATAATTAAATTTAGATTTTCGACGTGAATACGTCTTTAAAATTGCTGCCATAGTGGGAGGAAATTCAAAAAACGAATGATAACAAAATCGGGGGCTACAGTTTGGTGTTGCAGCTACATATCTATCATCTCCATCCAAAATTTAATTACACCACTGGATAGCTAAATGATCAAAGAATTCGTTACGCTACGTGAGAACTTTTCGCATCGTGCGCGGGGGGAGGGGGGGAGGTGCCGCCATTTTAGGGTCATTTTGCTGCGTTTCGAGATTTCCATTTAGTATAACTTTTGACTCGGAGAAGCTACGACGTTCCTTAATTTTCAATCGTCAGCTCTCGTCAAAATCTATCGATTCCATATATAAAACATTAGTGTAAAATATTTACAGTGAATATATATGGTGTTTAAAATTAAAAAAATGTGTACTCAAAAATATATAATGTTTGCCAATACTCGACTTCTTATTGTTCAAATAGTATTCAAACATACATAAAATAGCGTATTTTATATTTTGCACAGAAAATATTACCTGTTACGTACACGTATTCACGAACAACACACGGCCGTGTCCATGACACAGTTACATCCCATTTTTATTACGCCAACAAGTTAACTTTGAACGCGGGTACGTAGGTACACGCACCCATTTTTTAAAATTAAATTGGCTGTTTTTAACGACAGAGATTCTAATTCATGCATACTAACCATCATCAGAACTTATTAAGCATCATTTCCGCAATGTTATGAGTGGAACAGTCTATTGTTGGCGAGGTAAAATAGTGACTTCTACTGTTTCATAGCATGCCCTCTACTGACAGTTTATAACTCGATGAAATTGAATCTGCAAAAAAAATTGAACAAATATATTTGTCAAGCATTACGACGTCAGT
Organism: Bacillus rossius redtenbacheri; assembly: GCF_032445375.1. Classification (NCBI taxonomy): domain Eukaryota; kingdom Metazoa; phylum Arthropoda; class Insecta; order Phasmatodea; family Bacillidae; genus Bacillus; species Bacillus rossius. The sequence continues at coordinate 20,585,915 of NC_086330.1, read as the reverse complement.
AGTATATAATAGTTCCTTTTGGCCCTGGCTTCTGGCTGTTGATTAATGATTGGGGTTCAGTCTGTAGAGTGAAACGTCTCGGCGGCCATCTTGGATGACCTTGAACTTGAAAATTTGCTACAGATGACCAAAATTGGACCAAATTTGCTCAATATTCGCCAAAATTCACCAAAATATCCAGTTTTTATGGAAAAAATTTACGCCAAAACATATTTTTAAAAATTTTAAGAATAAACATTTCTCTACTTCGGGAAAAATATTCCCTTTTTGAGGTAAAATTTCCCATTTTCGTACTCAAAAATTTCAGTGGCTTCAAAATTTCCCAAAATTGGCATGAATTACCCAGCGACAAGCCGCTCTAAGCCACCGAGGTCATTACCTTGTCAATTAGGATGTCATGACCACCACATGGAATTGTTGCATAACCGTTTAATTATCGTTAGGCCCGCTATCTTAAAAATCCGTAATTTTTTATGGTAGAAAATACTGGAAATTTATAAAAAAAAATTGGTTGTCTGTAAAGTCGGTTTACGGACAATAGTTTAACGTGACAACGTCATAACAAAACATTGATGAAAAGATTGATCAAGAAGAAAAGGAAATATCATATTCGGCCTGAGACTGAGCCGTAATAGGTTTTTGCAACCAAATCATTTAGGCTTTAAAAATATTATATTCTTTAAGGAAGACATTTTTTTTAATTTTTATATCTTTTGTATGATAAAATCTACTTCTGCATACTTTTATGAATAAAATTTAATCATTTTTATTGAATTATCACTATTTTGTATGGATACAAAGAAGGAGTGAAATGAAATTTACAATTTAATTAATAAATTTACTTTCGTTTGCATTCATTAATTCAAATATATTTATTACTTTTGAAATGTTGCGTGCTCCGTATTTATTTTTACAAGTACAAAAAAAATCAGCCGCCGGGATTTGATCAGTCAACCTATCGATTGGTAGTCAGCAATGCTAACCGGACAGCCAAGAGGCCATATTGGAAACAATTGTTTCAGATATTATAAATTAATAATATTCCACACACGATATTTGTTTGAATTTCTTTTAACTAGCATATTCTCTGTTGGACTCGAAATATTTACACGCTCTTGGGCTCATAACTATAATACGGTGTGTGATTTAGTTTATGAAATAATAACTCATGACAAATAATTACCAATGTCAAACTAAAACGTGAAAAGTTTCATACCAGCAATAAATATTTAGTTACACAGCTAAAACAATACTCATACAACACTGTTTAAATATACTGATTTACACTAGTAATTAAAATAATACGTACTTGTAAGAACGCTATTTCCTTGCGAATATACTCCCGTGGCGCGGTGCACAACAATAACCTCGAACCCCGCTATGGCAGTACGCCACCACGTGTCGGCCGAGTTCTCTGTAACGTCCGCAACATACCAGAGAGATGCCACGCATGCGTAGGTCCCTCCCGAAAAAGAAAAGATTCGTCGCCCGGCTGACGAGCAGAGAGGACGTCCCGAGGAGCTGCTCTACGAGACCTTCAAGCCACAGCGTGGACTGAAGAGTTGAAGAGAGCAAAAAGCTGTGTTAGCACTTCTTAGTGCTACACAGCCCGCCGAAGCCTACCTGTGCGCTTCTAAGCACGCAGGTGTAAAAGTTGTACTGTTGACATATGACAAAACAGCAACCAGCAGCACTGCTTACACCCAGGGTGCAGCACCCTTTGGGCTAGCCACGACCATGGCTAACTAAGTCCCAGGGAAGCGGTCAGTGGGTGAGGCGAGTGCAGTTAGGCTGTCACTGACACTGACATCTGATGACATGGAAGCAACACCATCAGCGGCCCAACCGAGAGACACTGGCGACGGCGAATGGCAAACAGTGCCGGACAAGCGCCTTAAGCGGCATCACGAAGCCATGGACGGTCAGGACGAGGGGGGCCCTCCGCCCCCTGCGCCCGCGGCAGCGACCAACCAGCCCACACAAGCAGCGACCAAACCCGGCCGGAACCAAATCAAGCCGCTGTACGCGATTGTGGACGACACCCACAACTACCCGGAAATCTACCGCGCCCTGAAGGAGTCCCTTCAAGACAAGTTCACGGTGTACAACCGTGGCCGCGACCAGCTCCAGATTCAGACAGCGAGCGTGCGCGAATACCAATCAGCGATTAGGGCCCTTAAGGCCATCGGTGCCCAGTTTTCCGTCCTGCTGCAGAAGGACGAAATTCCGAATAAGTTCGTGTTCAGGGGAGTCCACAGGGAGACCCCAGCCGAATTCGTTACCGAAACCTTCCAGGACATGCGGCTGCCTGTGCAGTCGTTCTGGTTCCTGGAGAATAGGCACACACGCCAGAAATGTGACAAGCTCGTCGTAGAAGTCCCTCAGACTTGCGACAGCGACAAAATTCTTGCCATCCGTGAATTCGCGGCCATGAACATTAGAGTGGAGAGCTACCGCCACTCGGAAGGACCGAATCAATGCAGCAATTGCCAGCGTTTCACCCACGTGGGCAAGGGCTGCAACTCGAAGCCTGTCTGCCGCTGGTGCAGCGGTCCGCACCGCGCTCCAGACTGCCCGCACGGGGGCAGCCGCGAGTATGTTCGCTGCGCCAATTGCAAAGGGCAGCATGCAGCCAACTACCGGGGCTGCCCGGTATACAAAGCCGAATCACGCCGCCACCTACCGCCACAAATACGACGCAAGCGAGAGCGCCAATCAAAATTTGACATGCGCGCAAATCTGGCACAATGCATATTTTCAGATGACAAACATGGGGAACAGTGGATACAGTGTACTGTCTGCTGTCGTTGGGCTCATGAACATTGTGGTGCCACTGACAGTCACTTTGTGTGTCCTCAGTGCCAAAAGAGGATAAAGAAATAATGTGTCTCATATTAGGAAACCTTTTATTTTCCTTTGGAAAAGGGCAGTGTCTTCCTTTTTTTGCATAGGACATAAATTTATTAGTCTAAAACAAAATGTATATATTGCATTTTATAGTTAAACACATCAAGTGATTTATTAGACGTCAAATGCAAATTTATGTGCACTTAATAAAAATATATGAATTTTATTTAAAAGGGGTCCCATAATAGGTGCCTTTACCTAATATACTACTGCGAATGAAACCCAGAAAAGCCCCCGGAAACGATAGCATCCAAGCTATTGTTTTAAAACAACTGCCAGACGAAACGCTGGAATATCTAGCTGCGTGTATTAATGCAATATTAGTATTACAGCACTTCCCTACACAATGGAAAGAGGCAAATGTCATAGTCTTTCATAAACCAGGGAAAGACAAATCTCTCCCGCAAAATTACACACCAATAAGTCTATTAAGTACGCTGTCAAAAGTAGCCGAACGTATTATATTACACAGGTTAAATATACACATACGTGAACACAACATTCTGCCCAACGAGCAGTTCGGTTTTCGCGCAGCGTACTCTACAATACAGCCACTAGTCCGCCTCACAGAGGAAATAGCTAGCGCATACAATGTCGAGGATTATGTAATTGCTACATTCCTAGATGTTGAAAAAGCATTCGACAGAGTCTTTCACGCAGGCTTAATATACAAACTGTACGAAACAGGCTTCCCTGACTGTTATGTAAAATTGGTAGCATCATACCTGGCCAATATAACATTTAGAGTCACCGCGGAAGGCACTAAATCTACACTTAAACACATAAATGCTGGCGTACCACAAGGCAGCATTTTAGACCCTGTCTTATTTAATGTGTATGTGACATACCCAAGCCTGAGCACCGCCTCGTGAAGTTAGGCTGCTATGCAGACGACACGGTTCTGTATAGCAGATCACATAATCTACGCCTAGCTACGAATAGACTGCAAACCGCGCTAGATGCAATGCAACAGTGGTGCACAAAATGGCGCACTAAAATTAACACCACCAAGTCTGAGGTAGTAGTACTCACACGAAAAAAATCATCCGCAACCAAACAATAGGCCAATGCTTACCTTATTTGGCGAAAATATACCGCACAAGGACGCAGCTAAATACTTAGGAGTCATTATGGACCGCAAACTACTATGGCGAAACCATATAGAAGCCAAGCGCGGCCAAGCCTATGGACGAATGAGCTCACTCTACCCAATAATGAGTAGGCGCCTGGGAGGCACTGTGTACGATGGCCTGGCCCTGTATACTGCCCTCATCAGACCTATAATTACTTATGCAGCCCCCGTGTGGGCCACAGCAGCCAAAACACACCTACTAAAATTGCAGCGAATACAAAACAGATGCATTCGTATCGCCACTGACGCCCCCAGATACAGCCAAGTCGAGGCTCTCCATAGGGAAACATACATGGAGACATTACGCGATTTCTATCTCCGAACTACACAAACATTTTATGACAAATGTGTGACAAACCAAAACCCACTTGTTTCATCCCTTGGGCAATATGACCCGGATGAAATAATTAAGTTTAGGCGACCGAAAATGGTACTCGCGCACCGACCACCGTAGCGACCTGTCATTGGTCGGACCCAACGGCCAATAACAGCGCCCCTACGCGGCCACCCGGCCACGCTCGACACAGCTTAACGATTTTTATTTTTATTTTCCTAACCTAACTAAAATCTAAGTGTGTTTGGGAGAGTCCGGGTTAGGGAGGGAACTAAGTGCGTCTCAGGCCGAAGCCTATCACGCCTTAGTCATGCTGGGATTAGCCATGCAGGGAGAGGGTCACATGCATCGTGTGCTAGGAGGGGATTGGCCAGCCATTACAGCGATTGTTGCCATGACTAACTCCCCTCACTCTTATCTCTAGTCTAACTACTAGTTAAGTTGGGCCCAGGTAAAACCTGCATAGACACAGGGAATACCCTGGGCACTTTCATGCAGGATGCATGCATTAAGTCTAGGAAAGTACAGGAGACAGAGGAAGGTCTGGATGAAGAGTTGGCCAGAGTAGAAAGAGTCTACCATGCGGGGGTTGGGTACTTGGACTCGAGGTCCGCTTTGTTTTTGTCCAGGACTGGAATTCGCTGGCCAGGGACGCAGGCGCCCCTGGCGGTGAGGGTAACACGAACCACTCACATCCGCTCCAGACAGCAGCACCTATAACTAAAAGAAAGAAAATTAAACATCCTACAGACTAGACTAATTTTAGTAAATGCATGTTGCGCGGGCTAACATGCCTTAACATGTGTTATAACGCATGTGTGGGCATTAAATGTTTTAATTACGTTAAGTATCCGCGAGCTGAGACATGGGCCTTACTCCGGAGAAACTATAGCTTCAGGTCGCCTGTCGCCTGTCAATGGCTGTCGGCACTTAGAGAAATTAGTTCGTCCGTCATTGCTTAACCCATTATCACAGCAACTACGCATCCAGAGCTACGAATAATTATTTAAACAGTGTATCCGCGAGTTGGCGCGTCAGGAAGTCAGGAAGAGGACACAGCACTTGTTGCCTGTCGCCAGTAAGGGCAGTCGGACGGTCAGCGAAACTATCCAATTCCATTCCCTTATCGCGAGCCCTTTAGCCCCAACTTCTACGCTTTATTCCTACGAGGTTGTGTGCGTGTAGTATTGTCGTGTAGTATTAACTGTAAATGTGTAATTAAGCATAACTAAAAGTATGTTTTTTTATTTTTTTATTTTTTTATAAACATATATTATATAACATAATATAGGCTAATATTATTATACTAACGTCTATTCACTAGTTATAGTGGAAGAACTGTCGGCGTATGGGTTTAAGACGAATGGTGAAAGAGCATTCGTATTTTATTTTTATTAAGTGAGGTTTTATATGCGTGCCACTTTCGAAGGACGTCGCCCATTAGCATACAGCATGCCACTCGTATCGGTATCCCCAACTCGATCGGTGTTTATTAGCACTGATTGCCCAGGCAGGCGCCTCCAGTCATGGCACGCAATCAAATAATTATTTTTGAAAGGGAAATTTCCCGTGCAGACAGGGCTGGGTTCCCCGCGCTTGAACCAGTGCGCGACGTGATAGGCCAGCGGGCCGGCCAATCACAGAGCAGCTAGGGCGGCCTGTGCGCCAGGATTGAAATATAGGCATTTTGTATTTGCGATAAAATTCCGGGTCGCGGTCTCCGAGAGAGGAAATATACATATTTGCGCTCAAGTGACTCTTATCATAGAATTTCTGTGCAGTCCTGACAAAATAATCTTTCAAGAGTTCGAATTTAAGCTCCCTGTGCATAGCCCTGACGGGGCAATACACAGGCGCATCTGTCGCGATACGAATGCTCTTGTTCTATATTCGCTGCAACTTTATTAAATGGCTCTCAGCCGCAGTTGCCCACACTGGTGCTGCATATGTTGTGATGGGCTTAATGAGCGCGTTATATATTACTAAGCCATTTTAAACAGAGCTCCCGAGTCGCCTACTCATGACTGGATAGAGTGTCATGAGTCTTGCGAAAGCTGCCTTTCTTTTGAATTCTATGTGATCACGCCATAGTAGTTTTCTATCCATGTGTACTCCTAGATATTTAACTACGTTTTTATGCGGTATTATTACATCAAAGAGTGTTAAGCGTGTACTATCTTCTAATTCCGGTATATGTTTGCGCGTTAATACTATGGCTTCTGACTTTGTCGGATTTACTTTAATACGCCATTTTGTGCACCAATTTTCAAATATATTTAATGCAGTTTGCAACCTTTCAGCAGCAAAATTTAAGTTCCTAGACCTACCAAACAGAACCGTATCATCAGCATATAGTCCTAATTGGACATATCTATGTTCAGGTCTAGGCATGTCATAAATGAAAATATTGAATAATACAGGTCCTAAGATACTGCCTTGCGGGACTCCTGCTTTGATTTGTTTTACGTCTGATTGAGCCCCTTCAGTCGTGACTCTAAATGATCTACCGCTTAAATATGAGGCCAGTAGTTTTATATAACAGTCGGGAAAGCCTGTTTGATAAAGTTTATATATTAATCCCGCGTGAAATACTTTGTCAAATGCTTTTTTGACATCTATAAATGTTGCTATACTGTATTGATTCCAAGTGAACGTATCAATTATTTGTTCAGTCATTTGCACTAGTTGATGTGTTGTAAAATGCTCGCTCGTCAGGTAATACATTATTATTTTTGATGTGGGTGTTTAGTCTCTGAAGAATAATATACTCAGCCACCTTTGATAATATATTTAATAAGCTAATAGGTCTATAATTTTGTTGGAGAGTTTTATCTTTACCAGGTTTTTGAAAAACAATTACGTTCGCTTCTTTCCATTGCGAAGGGAAGTATTGTAAATTAAATATAGCATTTATTAGGGCTGCCAGGTATTCAATAATTTCTTCTGGCAGCTTCTTAAGTACGATTGCCTGGATGCCATCGTTTCCAGGGGCCTTACGAGGTTTCATACGCTTAATGGCTTGTTTAACTTCCTGCGACTGAGTTAAGTAAGGCTCTGTGGTTAGGGGTTGATTTAATTTTAATCTAATTTCTCTATAGATTTCGGCAGTAAAACGTGGGTCGCAGGGCTCGATATTTGATGTGAAAGCTTGTTCGAGTGTATTCGCGAATGCTTGAGCTTTATCTATCGGGGTGAAGGCGACACCAGTGGGAGTCTGCAGTGGAGGGATTTTTTCTATTTTACTGAGAAACCGCTTTATCATATTCCAGGTGCTATTGTCATGCACCTGGAGTTTCGAAACTTTTTCGTCCCATTGGGAACTCCTCCATAGAGTAATTTCTTCGGAAATTACTGTTTGTAGTTCATTTATGCGCCGTTTGATATCCCGTTGTCGACGCCTGCTAAACTCGCGCCTAGGTCTTTTTTTCTGGGAAATTAAGTCGCGAATATACGCCGGCAGTTCGTCCTGCTTATAATTAACCTCCTTTTCTGGAATGCACGAGTTCATCGCAAGCTGTATTTGCTCTGTAAGTTTAATTACTGCTGAATCTATATTTTCTTTAGTTTCAAAGTTGGCAGCATCGGCTGCAGGTAAATTGTCAATTAATCTAGTCTGAAAACCTCTCCAGTCTGCTTTTTTATAGTCTCTGACTGTTCTCGGCGGATTGATGTCAGTATCCGCGTCATCGAATATTAAGTGAACTGGGAAGTGATCAGATGACATTTCGTGAGCGACTTTGAGTTCGAAACCCGTGTGAACTCGCTTGTTTAGTACTATATCTAATATGTCTGGGGTTTGCCTTATTGCTCCACTATCATGAGTTGGCTCTGAGGGAGCATATATTTGATAATTTTTATTTGACTCGTGCCTTCGCAACACGAAACCATTGGCCGTGTTGCGTCGGCAGTTCCAGTCGCTATGTTTAGCATTAATGTCTCCAACTGCTAGAAACGCAGGAGCTGATTGATATAAGATATCTAAATCTAATTCTGTTAGTGACCTGCCCGGTTATGCATACATAGAAATTAGGATTATGTTTTGATTATTTATTTTTAAATTTATGGCTACTGCTTCGAGTTCATTAAATACAGGTAATTGAAATTCTGAGTGCTGAATGCTTCTGTGGACCACTAAGGCAACCCCCCCACCTCTAGTATCGCGGTCGCGCCTATATATAATATAGTTTAATATCGTGAGGCGATCGGTTGGTTTTAAATGAGTTTCATTGATGGCCGCGATTTTAATATCGTTTTTAATCAAGTGATCTGTAAACTCTATTATTTTATTTTTAATTCCTCGTGCGTTCCAGTAAAGGATGGTGCTTAGTCTATTGTCGCCGGGGTTGAAGTCAACGACAGGGCCTAAATTACGGTTGTTGGCCATTGAAGCTGGCCGCTAGGGTGGTCACGAAGCCCATGGTGGCTTGTACTTTGTCCTGAAGGGACATGGCCGGGTTTCACCAGATGGCCATCAGTTGGCACATCGGCTCTAGAACCTGGGCCAGGTTCCGGTCCTGGGTGAAGGTTTTAGATTGCTGGACAAGCTTCAGGAATTCGCTAGGGCCAGGGGCTGGCTTTTTTACAGGGCAGGGCTGCAGTGGAGCAGTTGGCTGCACTGCTGGCGCCTGCTCCACCTGCATGTCGGTGGCTGCGGGCGCTGCCCGCGTGATTGGCTGCTTTGGGGCCGGGGGAGGGGGGGAGGGGGCCGTGTCGCGGGCTGTTCCTGCCGCGGGGCCGGCTGTTCCGCCGGGGGTTTTCTCCCCTTGCCATTCTTGTGCACCGTTAGATTTTTCTTCGGGGGCCTCTGTGGTTGGGGCTGGCCTCTAGGCCTCCACTGATTGGCGACGACTGGGTACTCGAGCTCGTACCTGTCGGCCAATACTGCATACTGATTGTGCAGTTGAGGGACTGGGTAGCTGGGGGCTCGCCACGCCTGTCTGGGGGGCTGGGGCTGGTACCCAGAGGGGCCCGCGTGTTGCGGGGGAGGGGGGACTAGAGCTGCGGCTGCAGCTCTCCTGTTGTCGCGCATTGCGCGTTTTGATTGCAGCTCGCGTTCCTTCCTTTCTTTCTGCGGGAGTTGACGCCAGTTTTCTCTCTTAAAGGCCATGCAGCCTCTATAGTTTGCTGAGTGCGGGCCGTCGCATCGCGTGCACTTCATTTGTTTTCTGTCCCCTCCCTGGGGGCACACCTCAGTTTTGTGGCCCTGGCTACACCAGCGACACACAGGGGAAGCTCTGCAACCTTTGCCAGAGTGGCCAAATCGCTGGCAGTTCCCACATTGCAGTGGGTCCTTGGGGTGCCTGTAGTCCTCAACTCTGATGTTGAGGCCACCGAAAGACTTGATGGCATAGACTTTGCCTGAGTTGATGGCCTTCGGGAGTTCAACCACTAATTTGTTTATTGGTTGCCTGTTCTGCCTATTGGTCAGGAACCAAAAGTTTTGTACTGGGAGTCCCATTCTCTGGAACTCCCCCTGGATGAAAGCCTTGTCCATGCTGCTGTGGACGCGGCAGAAAACGAATTTATTCGGGATCTCGTCCCGCTGCAATAGCACGGAGTGCTGCACTCCGGCCACTTCTAGGGCCTTCGCTGCCCTGTGGTACTCTGTGACTGTGGCGGTGTGTACCATGAGTTGGTCGTGCCCCCTACTTATGCACGACCACTTTTCAAACAGGGCTGCATCTAATGCAGCTTTTATGACCGGGTAGCTATGTGCCTGGTCGACAAATACAAACATGGGTTTAACCTGCATCTTTTTGGGTGCCTGAGGGGCTGGTTCTGCTGAGGCAGGGCTCGAACTTGCACTCGTGTATTGTATAACTAATTGGCGTGGTGAAGGTGTGTCTGCAAGTTCGTGTAGTTGAATGTTAGTGACGTATTTGTATCTACCGAGTGTTGCTCTGAGTAATTTATTAAAACATGTTTTTATTTGGTGGGATCGATTGTCGGAGTCGGTGGAAGAGAGAGCACTGCTGTCAAACGAAAGATGAGCGATACCCATGTTGAGCGAAGTGAGACTACTAGTGAGGAGACTGTAGACAACCTGGACATCCCGTTTACGGAACCACACACGACTTCGATTGTTTCGGACATCAATAAAAATGTTCCAAACAAACCGGCTCAAGAAACTCTTATGAAGAAAATTAGCCTACTTCAACAGAAAATAAATGTTCTTACTGAAGCAAGAGACACTGGTATAGCCAAAGATGAAGTTCACGAAGAAATAAAATTTATTAGGTAAAAAAAAAAAAAAAAAAAGCTCTTTCTTTTAAAAACAAGACATTTCAAATGTTAATAAATAACATTAACGCGATAAAAACAATAACAAAGGTATTTTAGTGACTTATTCCGGTACGTTACGCCACATAATTGTGACTTTTAGGGAAAAATGGTTACTTGGGGTTACGTAATGTTTTACTAGGGGGGAGGGGGGTACAGAAAAACGTTACGGCGCGTTACATTTGGTGGGAAGGGGGGGGGGGGTCAAAAATATCAAAAAAATTGCGTTACGTAATACTTGAACGCTCCCTAAATCGATTTTAATACAACCTAAATATGATAATAGCAAAGATTAAGCAGTTAAAAGGACAACAATTTGAGATCTAAGTTCCGCACGTGATAAGAAGAGTTACTTCACTGTCGTTGATTAGTTAAATTTTTAGGCAGGGTATATGTTATTGGAAATATTATAACTGAAATATGAATAAGCAAATGATTTTTAGCGCGAGATTCATACAAGGATAAAAGTTCTTTGATATTTTCTGTTTTTTTAAAACAACAAAAATCCTTAAGTTTAAGAAATTATTTATTTACAATATTTCTCACATTATATAAGTATGTAATTTTTTTAATATTTTCTTGGTCTAAGAAATAGTCAAATTTTGACATTAGTTTTGTATGAACCAAGTATAGTAAGAAAAATCTCTTAAATGCATTCACTGTCGAGGTACACAATTTTTTTTAATGTGCGTTTTAAAAAGAAAGAAAGTTTTTTTATGATACTATTGCAAGTTTAAGAAACAAATTTTAATATAATATTTAAAACTGGAAATTATAGTCGCAAATCCTAAATAAACTACAATTACACCATGCAAAATTTGCATGATAACTAATGTAGCAGTTTTTTAAAGCTTTTATTTACAGATGGTAAGTAGGTACAAAATTATTTAATCTTCCAAAAAAAATTCTTTTAAATGTGATTTTAAAACATTTGCAGACAGGAAACGTGGTTTTGTCAACGTAAAGTTCATTAGTAGTGTGAAGAATCTGTCTCTTATGCTGATTCTAAGGAGGAAAAAATATTATCATGCGATTTCCTAAACACACTGCTCAAAGGCTTCAAAACATTGCAGATATTATGGATGAGTCCTTGCAATGCTGATTTTCTCAGTATTCATTAATTTATTGCTGTACAAATCTCCCATACAACATTTTCTGAGGCTTTACAGCACACAGAAACTAGCTTTAAATTCTTTTCGATGCCATTTTTCGTAGACTGGAGTAACAAAATAAGACACTTGTAGTCACCGACGTGAAATAAACAGCTACATCTTGCTGCCCATTACAAGCTTGCTAGAAATTATTAATTATTTATTGTATTAATATTTATTATAATCATACATATATATTATTATGCAAATATGCATTATATTTGTATTAATCACTTAAGAAAAGAACAGCATACTCAAGCTCAGTCACAATAAATCTTTACTTATCAGAAATATTGTAAGAAAAAAACACACTATAATGGATTAGCAATTCCATAATAAAAATTTTATAAAATAACCTTGGGTAGAAAAGAACAAAGAAAAACATTAGTACATATCTAATTTAATTGTTTCCTTCTTGTGACATGAGTATAGTGTGCAATCAAGTTGCAGATACATCAGCGCTGCTGCAGGGGGAGAACTAAGTACTAGGGAGTCGTGTGGACGGTGGCGCGGCTCGGCGGTGGGCCGCGGAATCACCGGCACACCACGTGGACTGGTGATGCGGCAGGCGGTGGGCCGCGGAATCACCAGCACGCCACGTGGACTGGTGATGCGGCATCACGAGCACACGCACACGCCCAGGACGCAGCGACCCACGTCCAGACCCTTGCCGTCCTTGAAGCAGTCTGCCTTGCAGGCCGCCTCGGGCAGCGCGCTGTCGCAGGGTGACCGCTTGGAGCGGCCGCCGCGAACCTGTGGCTCCGCCCCTGCCCGGAGAAGTGACCAATGAATTGAGCGGCAGTCAGAATAATACTAAGTGCTAAAAAAAAATTAGGAAAATACTTAATTCTAGCAAGGTATGTTTTAGTGATTAATAAAGTTTGTGCCACGACTTAATTTCTACGAGATTTTGGAACAATAGCAATAACAAAGGTAAACTTAAACAGTATATATTGGTAGGTCCTGCTACTGGAGTCAAAGTATGTAGGCAGAGATGACGATCCGCCCTCATTGAAGCTGGTGAAACGGCGGCCACCTTGGATGGTCTTGAACTTTGTCATTGACCTTCACCATTGACCTTGACCGTTCGCCTCAGACACAATCTTGAATTCAGCCATATTGACATCGAGCACTCCACTCCCCAAAAATGGGAGTTTTCGATTCGGTAGATTATACCGCCATTTTGAAATCGTTATGTCATGCTGCCAACTTTTTTTTTCGTTTGCTGGAATATACCATCTTGTTTTCATCTGCTGGAGACTGCCTCCATTTTGTTATTTTGGTCTTATGGATGTTGACAACTTGGATGCTGCCATATGTATTTCTGCAGTTTGTTAATAGAAAGCACCAACATTGCTTTGTCGCATCCATTTAAGTTAAGTGTTTCATTGCCTGCCAATGTTGTTGTGGTCCTTATCAAAATAATTAATTAAATTTTTATACAAAAAAACATTGGAAGTGAAGTGATTCGAACCATAATAGCTCGGATTTCTAAATTGAAAAAATGTACCTTAGAGCGCACGGCCTTCGAGACTTTTACCAAACTTAGAATTAAACAAGGTAAATATATATAATATATAACACACATATTTGAATTGTAAATTATTTTTTAAAGGAATAGTAGCATCACCTTCTTGAGGGAGCTACCATCATATGTATTTTCAGTACTTGCTACTAGGAGGACTAGTGTAAAATCGTCTGCTAAAGAATATTGTCACTATCTTGTTTTCAACACTTGATACGACGAGTGTCACATAGTACACATAAATCACCAAGTCTGTAGTCAGGTCACAATAAGCCTAGTGGTTCAGATTTGTTTGGCCTTTATGAATATTTTATATTTCTTATTTTTTGGATGATGTTTTTATTGTGGCATTAGGCCTGAGTTTGACTCTGTTTTAATCATATCCCCTGCAACATATTTCGGCCGAAAATGTTACGTTCGTAGGCTAGTTTTCTACTCTTCCGTTTTTCTCTACTTTGAAGTGCTTCCCACAAGTAGGTACTTCTCATGTACTGGGTTACGATTTCAACGAATTTTTACTGTTAGGGGAATAACCGGGAAGCGGTGCGTTACGTGTCTCGAGCAAACAACTGGAAGGCCACCTCACCTCTTCTGCAAGTGTGCAAACCTTTCCCCGCGCACGATGGGCCTATATATATTCCTGCCCACAGTGAGACGAGTATCAAGGAACTTCCATCCAGCCTCGTGAATATTCTAAAAAAAAAAAAAAATAGTTAACGAGCTTGAATTTAGATATTTAAGATAAAAGTATGACTCCTCTTAACTTCATATATATTTGTAAACAATTTCCAACACGATGCAAGAACAAATTATCAAGTTGTTGCTATGCTTGTGGTAGTTACTGAATACACGACCCCATCTCCACGAGTTACTGTCTCTTTTTGTGTGGTAACTAGTTTCTACTCTCTCCTGAGGTTTCGTGTGGTTTTGATATTTTATTTATTTTAATCCGGACCTTTGACTATTTAATATATAAATAATCAATATAAAAAACTCTGTAATGCCCAGTATCAAACCGCGGACACAAATTGGTTGAATAAATCATTATTTTAATAGTTTTTTTTATGATGTTAAGAATTATTTTTTCGGATTTCAATGTTCAATATTTTTCAAATATTAGTATTTTTATATAGTACCTTATTTAATTCTAAGTCTAGTAAATGTCTCGATAGCCTAGCGATCAAAGGCACGTGTTTTCCATCCCAGAGGCCCATGCGGTCGTAGTTAGAATCACCTTGCTTCCTATTTTTTTTTGTATACAAAATTAAATTATGGTTGTCGATAAGGACAACAACACTATTGGCAGGTAATGGCAAATCGAATGTGAATGCGACAGAGCGATGTTGGTGCTCTCTAGGAACAAACATCAGAAACAAATATTGTGGTATCCAAGATGTCAACCTCTAGGAGAAGGAGAAAATAAAATAAAAATGGCGACCGTGATATTGTCCAATATGGTGGCATCCTGTAGGTGAAAACAAGATGGCAGACTCGAACAGATGAACACAAGATGGCAGCGTGTGGTCACAATTTTAAAATAGCGGAATGTTCTACTTTAACGAAAACTAAGAAGTTTGGGGAATGGGTCGCATGATGTCAATATGGCTGAATTAATGATACTAACTGAAACAAACGACTAAGGTTAAGGTCAAAGGTCTAAGTCAAAGGTCAATATCAAAGGTCACGGTAAAAGTCAAATGTCTTTCAAAATGGCCGCTGTGACGTTCGAATCTAAGAAAGCGAATCGTCGTCTCCACCTCCACACTCCGGCTCCAAAAGTAAGACCTATTAATACTTATATACTAGTCACATGAATTGTTTGTAAATAAATCTGCTCTCTCAGTGCGTATTTTAGGTATTTGAATTACTTTGGCTGGTTTTACCTTCGTCCTATTTGTTTTATGGAATTTTATGCTCTGATATTTAGCGAATAAAAATAATAAGCATAGCTTACACTGCAGACGTATTATTTGAGTAATCGTTTTGAAAAACCACAGGATATTGCTTCAGGTAGTCACAAACTAAAGCCTGTTCAGAAGATAACAGTTTTAAAATGTTATGAAGTTATTATTTATGCCCTGTTGTACCAGTAATAAATACGGATATTTAAAAACAACCATTATGACAATCTGACTGCCAAATCGATGATGACGTTACGGACGAAACCTAACCCGATTCAACACGCGTGCAGTATTGCCAGGTTCGGTCTTGAGTCTCGACAAACAAGTTACTATGCTTACAACTTATAATCTGGATTAATTTTACTAATCCCCATGGGTTCTTAATTTGTAACAACCTCATGGACTGAGTGAACCATTAGCAATAACAAAATTATATATATATATATATATATATATATATATATAGTAAGGTTATAGAAAGAAAACTGAAAAAGTAAAACAAATTGTATACAGATATCATAATAATGTTTAATTCTCAAGACAACCCAGCAATAAGAATATCAATGCCAACTTATCCTGGGAGTCATGGGCCCGCACGCCACCAGCATCTTCCTGGACCCGCCAATGTTATCAGTTACTACTTACGGCTCGGTCCCACCCACACTTGTTTTTTTTCTTCTTTTTTTTCAGTACTTTTATTTAAAGGCTTTTTTTTTCAATTTAACGCGATACCACCACTGCATTTGTGTTTACACCATGCTATTACTCCAAATGAATATATGTTGAATATATTTGAGCAGTACAACAAATTCAAAGGAGGTATCGAGTTATCACTTTATAAAGGCCCTTAAAATACGAGAAAAAACGTGAGCGTTAGAAGTTATCCTAACTGGGAACCACACATAACTTAGAAACACACAAATTAGAACAGTCGTAACTTAGAAACATCGAAAAAATCCACGTATCTTAGAACTGTCATAAGTTAGAACGATCGTAACTTAGAAACACACAACGCAGAACCACATAAATAAAAAACATTGTAACGTTGAAAGTCATAACTTATACTATCACAACTTAGAAACTCCACAACTTAGAAACGCGTAACTTAGAAACACGCAACGCAGAACCACATAACTTGGAACTATCATAACTTAGAAACACACAACTTAGAAGATTATATCTTGTGTGTTTCTAAGTTATGTGTTTATAAGTTGTGTGTTTCTACGTTGTGCCAGCACCCCCGTCCTTACTTGGCGTAATAAAATACTAACTTCAATATGCAAGCAAATAGTTAATAAAAATAAAACAATTAAAGTACCTCTTTAATATTATAAATACAGTTGGTAAAGCATAAGTTAATGACATTTAAAAAAAACACTCAGTATTCAGTATTAATATAAACACGTGTATAAAATCAATTAATTACTTTAATAAATTAGTTGGGATGAAATTTAGTTAGTAAAAAAATTAATACTAATGCGGAATATTTATTATATTTTTTATTTAAAGTTAATTTAAATAATAATGTATTAATTTATAATGCAAATAAATTAAACACACGGTAACCCAACCTCACATAAGAAAATATAATTGAAAATGTATATGGATCCAATAAGTATCACGAATTTTAACAAAAAATAAAAGTTTTTAATGATATGGACGGTTATTTAATATCAATTGCTAATGTATATCATTTAAAAGCACATACATATCATTTTTATTCTGTATTAGCATTTTCTTATTCTGTCAATTTTTATTGCAAGCTGCGCGGGGAGCGCGTCGTTTGGCCTAAAATATTTGGCCTAAAACTGTTTCAGAACATTCATTTGGCCTAAAAAAATTTACCTAAAGTCATTAGGCCTAAAATTATTTGGCCTAAAGACGTTTGGCCTAAACATGTTTGGCCTAAAACCATTTGACATAAATTTGTTTGGCCTAAAGTCATTTGACCTAAAATTATTTCGCCTAAAGTCGTTTGGCATAAAGTTATTTGGCCTAAAGTCATTTGACCTAAAATTGTTTGTCATAAAGTAACTTGGCCTAAAATAATTTTGTGACACTTATATTTGACCTAAAATTATTTAGCCTAAATACGTTTGGCCTAAACGTATTTGGCCTAAAGTCATTTGACCTAAACGTATTTGGCCTAAAGTCATTTGACCTTAAATTATTTCTTCTAAAGTCGTTTGGCATAAATAATTTAGCTTGAAGGTATTTGGCCTAAAACTGTTTTTAGAATAATTAACTCTGATCTTTTAACATGTGTTTCTAGCAAATAGTAGAATATTTAAGTTATTTCCAGCTATGCTATATGTTGAGCTGTAGGGTTTATAGAGCAATAATTTACAACCCTTTATTTATACATACCAAATTTCTAAAATGCACACAGAATTGCAGTTTACAAGATTATTATAGCTGTAAATTGCAAATTTTCTCACTAATATAAAACTTGTTTTGCGTTTGTAAAAAAAAACAATGTAGGTAAGTGATAGCATATTGGTAGAGATGATGGAAAATAGCATTTATAAATCAGACTCATAGCATTATGTTTTGAATGAAAGAATATATTTAAACTACTATAATTTTTTATACTAAACAATAAATCAAACAAATAGCAATTTATTTAACAAACAGTTGAGTCAGCTTTGGAAGGCTATTTTTTGCAAAAATTCTTTGTTATTTTTAAGTACTATCCTACACTGTGTTTATAAAGATTATTATTGTTTTGGTTACAAGCAAACACAAATTAATGTGAAATAACTAGTGCGTGAGTAAAATACATTTCCAATAAATCTAAAAGAAATTATTTTCGAGATGCTTTGGGTTAAATTATAGCTGGTAATGTTTGCAGTTAATTATTGTACTGTCATTTAGACGAGACTTTTATTACGCTTATCTGTTGTCTTTTATTCTTAAATTATCGCTGTTACAGTGTGTGCACAACAGAACATTTGGATTATCGTATTAAAGTAACAAGATATATTTTCTGTGCCCTACAGTTGATAATAGCAACATGCATTTTAACAACCGCTACTGATGAAACCTATGTGTCGCTTAAAAAGTAGCGCCAGTTTGTTCTCCATGTCACAACTGGTTCCCATTTACGTATTAAATAATTTGTCGTGTTAAGCAAATAGTGCATGCACTCAGTATGACGAAAAATTAAAATACACAAAAAATACTGGATGAGTGAAAGTTTTTTTTTTGCAAGTTGGTGCATCTCACTTGGAAAAAAGTTGGCTACAATTACTGACTTTGTATTGGAAAGTGTTTTTGATGCCTACAAAATTTTTTGCAGCAAGTCATTTTTGTGTGACAATCAAATTTTTCTGCTTTAAAGTCTGATTGGAGCATTTTATAGCTAATAAACAGAACCCGGTAGATATGGTTCTGCCAGTGTAAGATAGAAGTTGATGCTCTGCAGCGCCATCTAGTTGATACGCTACTAAACTTGACAGGATCACCCGCTGGACCGAACCCGAGATCTCCAGATGGTAGACCAAATATATTTTCCGTGTTTTTTTATTGATGTTATGTTTACAGTTGGTTTTATGTATTCAGTTAGGTACTGGATACTGATACTGTTAGTTCTTTATTAGGGAAATTTACATATCACCTAAGTAAAATATAGTTAAACAAGTCTTACTCATGTTATTTATTAATTTATTCTGGTTCACTCAACTCGAACCACACAATTGTGATAAGGACAGTATAACAAAAGACACTCAAATAAAACATGTGGTGCACATTATTGGACTTTTCCAGGGACGGGGTATTTATTAAACGAACTAACCAGAAAATAATATAATCATTCACTAATTTCGCTTATTAAAATAACCGCCAGAGAAGCAATATGTAAATAACAAGCAAACAAAAAACTTTCGAACAGAAAAGTTCATCAGTGTTTAATCCGCTAAACTTATTTTGAGTTTTCTAGCCATGTTGAATGTTCGAAGAGTGTGGCAGATCGATCGAGATAGAGAGAGCTAAATGTGCAAGCACTTCCTTTTGCCAGAAATAAAGTTACTTTCTACAAAATGACCAAAAAATGTTTGGCCTAAAATCATTTGACCTAAAATAATTTTCGGAAACATATTTGACCTAAAATTATTTGGCCTAAAGACGTTTGGCCTAAAAATATTTGGTCTAAAGCTATTTGACTTAAATTTGTTTGGCCTAAAGTCATTTGACCTAAAATTATTTCGCCTAAAGTCGTTTGGCATAAAGATATTTGGCCTAAAGACATTTTACCTAATATTGTTTGGCATAAAGTCACATGGCCTAAAATATTTAGCCTAATTTTAGGCCAAATTATTTTAGGCCTACTGGCGAGTACCCGCTGCGCGTACATCTTAAAAATTCTTTACCACAATAATTTTCATAAGGCGCCTATAGAAGTGTAGCTTCAAAAACGATGTGGCGCTTGGGACCAAGCCTCGAGGCAGGTCCCTGGAGACGTACCTTGCAGCTGCGGGGCAGAGACCACCAGGTCCGCCAGCAGCAGTATCGCCACGGCCAGCATTGCAGTCCTCGCGAGCATGTCGGCGTTCAGCGAGCGTCTGTGAGCTGCTCCGCTCGCACCGCGGCTAATATAGCCCCCCTCCGCGTGACGTCGCGTCCGCCGCGCAGTGAGGATGGACGCGTGGGTGTCCACTTCACGCTAATTGGAGCGGCACGGGGCGAGACGTCGTTGCGAGTGCCTTGTTTGTTTGCTGGGGTTCTGCGTCTCTCGATTGTGCTTTGTTTTCATACCCACTGTTAGATATTTCACGTTATTTTCAATACAACTATTTGAAAGGTTTTCCTGTAAATTTATCATTATAGGCTACTTGCATGTTATGTCTTAAATTTTAAAGTGAAACTTTTTGGGTCGAATAAAAGTAAATTTAAGCCAAATTGAAATGAAATGTTTTTGTGAGAAAAAAATGTTGTGAAACGTTTCTGAATGAAAAGAACAGATAAAATGTATTTGGTAAAAGAGAATAAGAGAGCACTATAGTAGTATGTTAAAAGGACTCCGAGTGCAGGAGCTGGAACGTGGATGTGAATGGGGTAAATGACCTACCATCATAACGTCACGGCGGCCATATTGACGACCATGACATTGACCTTAACCTTTGACCTTGCCCTTTGGTCAGAGTCGCTATGGTGAATTTCGCAATCTTGAAATCGAACGTCCCATTCCCCGAACGTTGCAATTTGTAGTCGTATCGTTGCGAGATTCAAGATTGCGAATAAGGCCGAAAATCAAACACAAGGTCAAAGGTCCAATGTCAAGGGTGAGGGTCAACCGTCCAATGTCAAGGGTGAAGGTCAAGGTTCAGGTTAAGGTCGTAGTTACGGTCATCCAAGATGGCTGCCGATAAATAATGTTGGTCGGTCATTGACCCAATTACATCCATGCTCCAGCTCCTACGCTTGGAGCCCCTTTATTACACTACTCAATATGCTTTATAATTGCTAGGCTCGTTTTCGTTATCCTCTTTGTGCGATGATTTCTCCCCACCCCCCACCCCCCCCCCCCCAAAAAAAAAAACAAGAGAGATATATGTAAAAAAAATAATAATACAGAAAGTGTGGGAATTCACTTGTTTCAGAAAATAGATATAGGTATCCTATACAGTCAGCTGTGAATGCCTTGAATTTTATATTTGCTACCAGTGCGCTCCTATTCCTCCTTATTCTATCAGCAGCGTAGAGGGCACTGTTGAGACTGTTCCTGCTTTTACCGCATAGAGATAGCGGTACTTGTTACGAATTTCTTATTTTGTTCAGAGGTTTTGCTTGTTCCAAATGGCAAAATTCTTTGAAGAAAAAGTAACACGCACAGTTTTTCTTTATAGTGTATTTCAACAGTGAGTTATGTTTATTATTAATTAATTATTATAAGAAAAAGGTATTATCTCTCTTTCTCTTTCTCTCTCTGCCGTTTTACCTCTTCGATATACTTACGAGTCAAGTTTTGAATTGCCAAAGAAGTTTCACTTATATCACGTGTACTATGTTACACGCGCTCTTTTATTCACAACATAAATTTACCAAATAATATATATTTTTTTTTTTGCTTTTAAAAGTCACGTTCAGTCGCGTGTTCTTTAACAGCTGGAAAACAATATCAAGTCAATGTTCGGTGAGAAAATTTGTAACCAAACATCAAATGTATGGGATCCTTTGGAATAAAGTTACAGCTTAATAACTTAATTAGAATGAAGAAAAGGAAAAATAATAAACAACCTTGCGTGCGCCCAGCGCGTAAGGAAACGGGACCTCCGATATTGAAGTGCGCTCCGAATCACCTGGCTATCAGTCAAGTGGCCAGTAATGTGGCTCTCACCAGGATATCGGCATCGAACCCACGACCTTAGACGTGAGCGTAAATGCTTCAGTCCTCAGGGCCACCACCTGCGGGTATGGTCCGAGCGAAGTGTTTGCTATCTGTGCGCACTTGTGCTCGCCTCAGTGTCTCCAGGTTTATGGGCTTCGCTGTACGCAACGAGCGGGGTGATGCACCACAGAGGCAAGACCCTTGACCCGCATTCAGTAGTAGCTTTGAATATATATACTGTATAGAAGTCGCCAGCCCAGGTTAAAATTTCTAATACGGTTTTGAGGTAGTTGCTTAATTCACCGCCGCAATCGCCACCATCTCTAGGGCATCGACTTGTGGTGGTCCCTAGCGGACAGGTGTCGAACTCTTCACACACCCCTTGAACGACGTTGAGCTGCAGTGAATGATTGATGAGGGGAGCGGGGAATGACAGCGGGCGACAGCGCTGCGCTCTAACGTGTAAATAACAACTAAGACGATACAGGGCGTTACGGCAGCGCACTGCAGCGGTGAAGTTCCCAAGCTGCTCATCATACGCTTCTGAAAATCGTAGAGTAAATCCTATCCACTCGCGACTTCTATACAGTATATATATTCAAAGGTAGTAGCTACCTTTCCACAAGGGCGTGCGCATGGTGGCAGGGGAGCTATGGGAGATATATGCCCCCCCCCCCCCCCCCCGTCACGTAATTTTAGAACGGTGTCCATGTTTTAAACGAAATAATAAAGTTTTATCTATAAAAGGTAAGAAAAAAAGAAAAAAAATTATGAAAGCCACATCTATTGAGATATGTTAACATTTTTGCTAATTTTCTTAAACAAATTAGAAATACTTCCTTGAAAATACTGGTCTTAGAGTCAAATATTTAAAAGTAATTCAGTAGTGTGTTAAAAGTTAAAATCAGTTTAAATAGTCATTAACAGACTATACTTTGTCATTACACAACAATAATGACTTTATGTATAGACATGAGTTGCCATGCCAAAGTCAATATTTTATTTATTTGTTGGAAGTAGGTAGATATGTATAAAGCGTCTCTTCCTAATTCTCTATCCCTCTATGTATATCTCTGTATCTCTCTGTATCTTTATCTATATATATACACACGTCTCTATCGTTATCCCTCTTTTTCTCTCTATCTATTCTCTATATACCTATACATAATATATTTATATATATCTCGCTATAAATGTATATAACTCCTTAATCTATATTTTTATTTTATTATTTTTGTCTGTATCTATTCTATTCACCTTTATATATATATAAATCCATTTTTATATCTCTCCACAACTTTATCTCTTTTTTATATTTAATGAAATTTAAATCTGCAGTACGTGCATACTCATACACCGAAAACACCCGAACTGCCGCTAAATTATATGAAATACACACATTATTTAAAACAATTCGCACGCCACTTCTTGTAAAATATTTTTATTAACTTAGAAACCTTCTCGGGCATGCGCATAATAACTCACCAAAGTTGTATCCGAATCGGATGAATGATATAGCAAGGGCAGGGGACAAACAAACATTATTTTTTAATTGTATGCATTATCAATTGGAACAGCTACGATTTGATTTGCTATCCAATTGCTAACCATTTGACTTCAACTTCAGAACAGACACCCACTTCATTAATACGACTCACGCGCCACCATTATTATTCGGACCTTAGAAAAGAGGAACTATAATAAAATATTTACTGGTAATTATCGATGCGACTCGCGCGCCAACTATTATACGTTATCTAACCTAGTTAGTAACCTCCCTTGTGTTTCAAAGGTGACGTGTACAAAAATTTCATAGAAATCGGATGAACGATGCGTTAACAATAAAATGGCGAAATGTAATCACTAAGACATTAATATTCCTCGTATTTATAAAGGTCAAGTCTGCAAAGTTTTATCGCAATCGCTTTAATGGTCTAGGAAAACATAAGGGACAAACAAACAAAAATGTTAATTTTTATGTATATAGTCTAGTTGTAGTTATCCTCGATTCGCTCGGACAGATCCAGCCAGCTGATGTCAATGGTGAATTAACAAATTAAAATTTTAATTAAAAAAACTTTATATCTTAACTGAATCATCTCTTTACTAGTTAATATGAATTAAGGGAAATAAAATTCTGCTGTTTATTAAATCTTATTTTAGCCTTAGTTCGTAATTAATTAACTTTTTTTACAATGCTTGCTTATGGTCAAGAACATTCCAGAATATTCTAGAACATCCTGGAACATTCTAAAACATTGTTGAACATTCTAAGAAATTTTAGAACTGTCGGGGACATTATTGAACATTCTCGAACGTACTAGACAATTCTAGAATGTTGTAGAACCTTTTAAGAAGATTTTAATTCACTCTGGAACATTATAGAAAGGCCTGGTTCCTTCTGAAATGTTCTACAATATTCTGGAACATTCTACAAAAATTTTCAAAATATTCTAACATTCTATAATATTCTGGAACTCTCTAGAACTTTTAAGAACATTCTGGCCAGCCTCGGTCACTTCGGTAGTCGATTACCAGCTGCTTCACCGACTTCTGGTAATAAGTCCATTGGTGTGATGCTCTCTTTTGACACCTATATATTCGAACCCAACCCCTGCAGTTCCAAACAGAAACCTTCTTCATGGATGGGGATGGAAGCTATCATACAACCCCCATTGACCTGCGGGGGAGGTTTGTGGAGTAACCGCGGCACGCACAAGGCAAACCACGCTTACTTTCCTTACATATATTGAATAAAAACTTCAATAACTATACAAATAGTTTAATTTTTGTATAATTAAATTATAATAGTTTTAACTAATTTTTGTATAAAATTATAACAAAAAATGTATTTTCTGGATCTATCCAAAAACACATTTGTTTACTTTTTACAATTATTTCACCTCATAATTATACCTGTAAGTAGTTTTTTATATTTCATTAATTAATCAGTATTCTAGAACTGTAATTTTTTCTTGTCGTGTTTCTCGTTTATTTATTTTTTTGTTATTCTGTTTGGTTGTTTATGTTTTAAAGAGCAAAATATTTACGTAGCACAAATATTGTAATTTCAGTAGTAAAGAAAACTTATTAAGCATAAATTCTTAATGCAGAAACAATACCCAAGAAATAATTTTTCCTATGGGTGGTGTCTCATTTGACGTTAAAATACTGGCAAAATTAATATAGGCGTAAACTTTTAAATTTTACTATCAACTAGTTTTGTTATTTGCACTATAAATTAGTACCAAGTGAAAATTAAAATTCAATTTATAATTAATTTATGGTTGTAATGTTTGGTAGCCAATTTTACGTATGTTCGAAGTTATGTCAGTTGTAACAGCATGTTAAAAGATTCGGTCGACTTACGGACGTATTGCGTGTTACCTGGCTGAAAGGGTTTAAATTATGAAATCGTGTTTTTAAGCAGTTGTCTTGCAAATTGCGTGATTCCGCGGATCAACACTATGAAAAATATTTCGAGATTATAACTACTTTAAAAAATTGCATGGTATCGGTTATCTGCAGCCATTTGTTTGCTACACTAATTTAAATTGTGATATATATGTATATATAGCTATATAGATATAATACATCCAGTAGATATTGTTGATGTTATAAATTAAATGTTTCTGAAAAATATCCTGTTTATAAAGATAGAACAATTTTTTTTAATTAAACTTTTACACTTACATAGGATGTTCAATATCTAAGAAGGATGTAATCGTCAGAAATATTTTAAAACACGAATTTTAAGAAATTACAAAAGTAGCAAGTTTTATGTAAGTACCTTATTTTTACATACAGAAAACAGCTTTGAAAAATCTTAAGTTTTAATCATATAAATACCTACTGCACAATTTAAGAAGGTCTGCTACTCTGTGGTTTATGTATCTCGTGTGTATCGGGGCTACGGGTGCTAGGATATCTCTCAGAAGATTATTCTCCAGTTAGAACAAATTTATTGTTGGCTGAATACTTAAAGACAGTATATCGTAATATTCTGCCTTTCAGATAGCAAAATAACATTCCTATATTTTTTAAGTTAAACATATAAAAATTTATGAAAAAATAATGATAGAAGTTTCCTGAATTCGATGATCAAGTATTTGAATGATAATTTTTTTAATGTATCTATATTTTCCTGCTTATTTGGTATAAAAAATGCAGAATTTTAAATATTTTAAAACAATTATTTAAGGCTAAATATTTAGTTAATTACTAAGCATTGAATCACCAGCAATTTTAGGCTAAAAGAAAACTTAAACCCATCTAGCAAGGGAAAGTGAAATAAATGATCTTCCGATACACAGTTTTACTTTTAACACCACTGCGGTGAAATTTCAAACCAAACGGGAAATTAAAATATGGGGAATATGGTGAGTTAAATCATCAGCCAAAAACTTGTATTCTCTAAAAGGAATCTTAATCATGCCGTACTAAAAACTTTCCATCCATCAGCAAACGGCCTGACACACAAAGCTTTAAATAAGTTCTGCGACGACACTAGATGGCATGCGCTTCGTCGAGAGAGCAAGTGGACCGTGCGCTGATTGGAAGATTGTTTGTAACGAGGGTACCATTATGAACTGTGTGCTCATAGGTCACCCTGAGTCGAAATATTCCGCAGTGCCCGTAGCAAGGCCAGTGGGAAAATAATATCTGAGACATGGTTAAAAATAGACATTTCAGCACAACCTTCTAGTACTATTGGTGCAGTGCAAACCCTGTATTAATAGTTGTTTTAGAAATTTCAGAAATAATTAAAGCAAATCGTTCCTATGGTCACTTATATAACTTTAATACTATTTTTAACTAACGGTACTTGTAGGTTAGGCATTGTCTAGAAATTTCGTAATTACAAAATATTTTATCTTTTATTTACGTATCGTTTATCTGTGTACTTACCATCAATACTCGGACGAGTATTTTCAGTAACATTATGTGAATAAGGTACCGCTAACTACCAAATATCTAACAAAAGCCAAATTACTAGTAATTTGTTACTCAAAGCTTTCCGCGGATAACGCAAGAGTAACATTATGAAAATTACAAAACCTTTACAATGAAGTAGTATTTAAACTATTCATTACAATGATGCCAAATTTTGCCACAACACAAAACATATAGTGAATGAAATTTACACTTTGTAGAATAATTTCCAAAGAACATACCTTAAAAACTAAAAAACGCCCAGTGGGCTGCTAAAACTTCTACGAACGTCTCACGCCAGAGGTCATAGAAGCTAGCATGGAATCTTCCTGGAAAACATTCATCGTGACATTAGAAACGTCTAAATCTACATCAAGTGAAAAGTAACATAAACTAATATTATTTTTTTAAAGCACAGGGAAACTTTGTTTGAATTGGAACATAAAGTCGTGTTTGAAAGCAAATTGACACTTCACTGACTGCCTTCGACTCTTGTTAACGAGCTTGCCAGTTATTAACTATGTTCGCAGCAGTCCTGACGAATATGGCCTTTGCACGCAATGTTATGCGTGAAGAAGCAATTGGAACTAGAAAATTTTCACGTTTTAATAAGAGACTAGTGTGCGTGTGTGTATATACAAAGCATATGCCAATGCATCTCTGTTTCTCAAACTATTGTCACTTTTCACTTCATGATGTTTTTGGTTTACGTTCTGAGTGATGCACTCATAATGTTTTATTTCAATCTATGTAGTGCATTCCATCTGAAAGCAGCAATTAGCATCAGTTTCTGAACGTTATCTACGTTCAGAAACAATCTCACCAAACTAAAATATTTCCCTTTATTTTGTATAAACTCACTCTATTAAAATGTTTTTGAACAATTAGTTTCAGAAACTACTTCTTGGACACAATATTGAGGTCATCAAAGAGATAGCTACGGTCAAGTTTTCTACCCCTAACGAGGAAGCTCATACTGATTGGCCAGACCCTACTACACTCAAAGCCTTTCAAAGAGACCAGTCACAGCTTGACTCTGCCAGAGCACTAGGATGTATGTTCCGTCTGTTCCTATTTGCCGTGGAACAAGTCTGCGACAAGCAGCTTCGGGCAAGCCATTACTTCCACGTTCGAGGCCTCCCCAGAAGCTATTTATTAGATAGTGACTGGCCTCAAACACAAACAACCTAATCAGTTGTAGCTAAATATATAATTTCTCAAATGTGTTTTTTTTTGTCATTACGCCATGTATTCCTTAATATTTTATCAAATTTTATGATTGAGACATCATTTTTAAAATAAAGTTCACCACTTAAAATGAAAAATTAAAAAAAATCGAAAAATAATTTTGTTGTTAAATATATTCTAAAAATTATTTCTCAAACGCCATATTTACTTTAATACTTCATGAAAAAAAATGATTCTATCCTAATTAAATCAAAATATCTTGACACAAGTAAGTATAATTTACTTTTATAACTTAATTTGTTACTTAATTATTTAACTTTTTACATTACTTCACATAGTTTGCAACGTTACGTTATACTTATCCTAACATCAAAAACATTGATCACCTGCTTTATATATTTCCTCAACATTTGTGAGATCTGAGTCACGAAGAAGTTAATTTTGAAGAAAAATGCTATCATTTTTGACGTGACAACGTCTAATAAATCGATGAACGCTGGCTGCACGCAAGAAAAATTGTCCCACTACGGATGTCCCACTACGGATGTCCCACTACGGATGTGTCCTGTTTTTTTTTGTTTTTTTTTCCTAACCTAAATTAAAACTAAGTGTATTTGGGAGAGGTCTGGGTTAGGAAGAGACTCTAAGTGCGTCTCAGGCCGAAGCCTATACGCTCTATACATGCAGGGGTTAGCCATGCGGGAGAGGGAGCATGCATCGTGTGCTAGGAGGGGGATTGGCCAGCCATGGCAGCAATTGGCGCCATGACTAACTCCCTGATTTTTTTTCCTAGCCTAAGTTAATTCTAAGTGTGTAGGGGAGGGTCCAGGTTAGGGGAGGACCTAAGTGTGTCTCAGGCCGAAGCCTATACACTCTACCATGCGGGTTTTTAACCATGCAGGACAAGGGCGCGTGCATCGTGTGCTTATTGGGGTTTACTGGCCAGCCATGGCTGCGATTGGCGCCATGACTGACGCCCCATTGGTCGCCTAGCTTAAAAGCTAGCTAATGTGACCCAGGTAAAACCTGCATAGACACAGGGAAAACCCTGGGCCGGTTCATGCGGGGATCAAATAACATGCATTACGCAAGCAGGTAACTACTGGACAAGAGGAAGAAGGGTCCAGGTAAGAAGAGTTGGAGGGGCTGAAAAATCAACCATGCTGGAGTTGGGTGCTTGGGCCTTGCGGCCCGCATTTAAAGTTGGGAGCTCCTGGGTTATTATTAACCAGGGGTGGGCGACTTCACGCGTCAGCCCAGCCACAGCTGCCCAGGCAGCCATAACTCCCTGTTTACGCATGCGTGGCATCTCTCTGGTATGTTGCGGACGGTACAGAGAACTCGGCCGGGGTTCGAGGTTATTGTTGTGCACTGCGCCACGGGAGTATATTCGCAAGGAAATGGCGTTCTTACAAGTACGTATTATTTTAATTACTAGTGTAAATCAGTATATTTAAACAGTGTTGTATGAGTATTGTTTTAGCTGTGTAACTAAATATTTATTGCTGGTATGATACTTTTCACGCTTTAGTTTGAAATTTGTAATTATTTGTCATGAGTTATTATTTGATCAACTAAATCACACACCGTATTATAGTTATGAGCCCACGAGCGTGTAAATATTTCGAGTCCAACAGATAATATGCTAGTTAAAATAAATTCAAGCAAATATCGTGCGTGGAATATTATTAATCTATGACATCTGAAACAATTATTTTCGATATGGCCTCGTGGCTGCGCGGTTAGCGGCGCTGTCTAATATCCGATATGGTGACGGATCAAATCCCGGCATCTGAAATTTTTTTTGTACTTGTAAAAATAAATACGGCGTGCACGACACTTCAAAAGTAATAAATATATTTGAATTAATGAATGCTAATAAAAGTAAATTTATTAATTCAATTGTACATTTCATTTCACTCCTTCTTTGTATCCATACAAAATAGTGAT
This sequence comes from Bacillus rossius redtenbacheri, assembly GCF_032445375.1. Classification (NCBI taxonomy): domain Eukaryota; kingdom Metazoa; phylum Arthropoda; class Insecta; order Phasmatodea; family Bacillidae; genus Bacillus; species Bacillus rossius. The sequence continues at coordinate 20,556,291 of NC_086330.1, read as the reverse complement.
AATTCAATAAAAATTATTCAATTTTATTCATAAAAGTATGCAGAGGTAAATTTTATCATACAAAATAAAGAAAAATTTAAAAAAAAATTATTCCTCAAAGAATATAATATTTTTAATGCCTAAATGATTTGGTTGCAAAAACCTATTACGGCTCAGTCTCAGGCCGAATATGATGTTTCCTTTTCTTCTGGATAAATCTTTTTTATCAATGTTTTATTATGACGTTGTCATGTCAAACTATCGTCCGTAAACCGACTTTACAGACAACCACTTTTTTTTAATTACAAATCCAAACGCTAATCAGGGATTAATTAATGGTGCAGGATAAGTGGTAACTCACTTAGGCGAGTACATCATCACTGCTAAATTCAATCACTCCGATAAAACTGTGCTCTACTCCGCGTTAACCTCACACCTTCAGTTTCAATCGTGCATTTCCAATTGCAACAAAGCACTGTTCTTATTCTCAAATTTTTATTTGGTTAAACAAATCTTCACAATTGTAATTAATTTTTAGGTCAATGACTAAATAAATGCATTTTTCTCAAAAAGACCTTGAGACTAGCTGAGAGTTAAAACACTCTAATACTTTTTTTTTTTTTTTTTTTTTTTTTTTTTTTTTTTTTTTTTTTTTTTTCCGTGATTGCTGGTGTTCCTTCCATATGCATGCTTGCTGTTGGAACACCAATCACAGTTATTCAGTGCGGAAACAACCTCGTCCTGAGTTTCTACGTCAAAAAAAAAAAGCAATATCGTCTCTTACAGATGGACGCCAATTACAAGGAAATAAAATTCTAGTGCACACATACCATATTACAAGTCCAACTACAAATACATTCTTATTGCAGCGTTCAAGACGGGCAACAGCTTCGCAACGGAAAAAGCCGATGATAGAATAAATTTGGAACAAATTAAAAAAAATTGGCAGTCATATTTTTGTGCAAAAAAAATTGGTTGTCTGTAAAGTTGGTTTACGGACGATAGTTTAACGTGACAACGTCATAACAAAACATTGATTAAATTATTGATCCAGAAGAAAAGGAAATATCATATTCGGCCTGAGACGTAATAGGCTTTTGCAACCAAACCATTTAGGCATTAAAAATATTATATTCTTTGAGGAAGAAATTTATTTTAATTTGAATTATTTTTATTGAATTATCACTATTTTGTATGGATACAAAGGAGTGAAATGAAATGTACAATTTAATTAATAAATTTACTTTTATTCGCATTCATTAATTCAAATATATTTATTACTATTGAAAGGGTGCGTGCGCCGTATTTATTTTTACAAGCACAAAAAAAAAGTTTTGCACCTGTCAGGATTTGAGCAGACATCCTTTGGCTTGGTTGTTTGCGACGCTGACCGCACGACCACGAGGTCATACAAAATAGTGATAGTTTCAAATGATATATAAAAATGTTTAAACTTTTTTTCCAGGGTAGGGGAATAATATTATTTCGTTTTATAACACGACTTGATAACAAACACGCATCCCAAATACACCAAACTTATTTATAATGTGTTACAATATTTTTTTAAAACATTGTGCAAAAGATCCCGGGTATAATTTGAATTATTATGTGTAACTTTAAAACACCATTGTTGGTTCAAAACGTAAGTAATTGAATATTCAACATTCCTTTTAAATAACCGTACCGATTGTGCTGAAAATCGGTGGACGATCCTTAAATTACATACTATTAATAATTCAAACGACGAAAATATGATTGAAAAGTCAAATCGATGGTTGTTCCAATCGAGTGGAAAGTCCGCCCCGTGCTCGCGTGGTGTGCGGACGTGTGCGACGCGACGTGTCTCGTGCGCTGTTACTCTCCTTGTTTAGTGCAAGAGCGAGTTAAGTGTCGTGCGGCTTACACATAACGTATTCTAAAGGCTTATTACTGACTTTCGTAGGACCATCATGGAGACTTGCCAACCGACCCCACGAGTGAATACCCTTCGCGTGAAGTGTCAAACCAAACCGCTCGCGTTGGACTTACTCCGATGGCTCGACGAGACCCTTGGGCTGCAGGATGACGAAGTGATTGCGATGCAGGTCGACGGACGCCAACGGTGCATCTTTGTGAAGTTGACATCACTACTACACTGCGAGAGGATCATCCGAGAGTCCGGCGGAACGTCTCAGATACACGCAGCGAGCGGTGAGTCACTCCCAGTAGACATCGAACTGGCGCTAGACAACCTGAAAACCGTCAGGGTCGTAAACATTCCCGTGGAAGTACCAAATGAACGGATTGTTTACTCGCTCACTCCGTACGGAAAGATACACACGTGCGTGGACGAAATGTGGGGGGTGTATCGCAAGTTCAAAGCCAAGACAGGGGTACGAATAGTGAAAATGGAACTCAATCAAAATATTCCCTCACAGCTGGTAGTCGATGGGCATCACGGGTTCGTAGTGTATGACGGACAACTCCAGACCTGCAGTCACTGCTCGCAGGCGGGACACCACCGCGCGGCCTGCCCCACTCTTCCGCGCGAGCGGTCGGGCGCGCCGCGCACGTGGGCGCAGACACTGCAGAGTGGCGCGCAGAGCAGTCGCTCGACAGAACCGGCCCACCACCTCTGGGGCGAGCTTACATCCGCCGGCACAAACTCTGACGTCAGAAGACAGGGAGGAGAGGCCTTATGAGGCAGTCCCACTCAAAACTCTACTGTCCACCATTACCGCATCACCTCTTGTTCCGACTCAACAGGACATGCCGGCCCCGGATATACGACTCGATACGCCCATTGACATGGAGGATGACGGAATGTCCGAATGCTCACAGGAGGCACACTCCACCAACCCCCGCTCAGGCAAAAAGTCCGGTGGGCGTGAACGGCCCCCGAGCGGGCGCAGGGACAAAAAGGCCCGTCATGCGAGTCGCAGTCCAGCCAGTCGCGACACCACCCTACCGGACAGCCCGCGTTCACAACGTGCATACTCACTCCGCATTGCCCAGCATGCGATCGAGCAAATCAAGGGGGGCGCGATCAGCATAACGGAACAGAGTGGGGGAGGGGATGACGTAGCTAGTAGCAAAGACGTAGCAGATGACTAGAGTTTTAACAATTGCCAATGTAAACATTTGTGCAATTGAAGCTCCTTTCAAATTTCATGATTTACACAGCATTGTACGTGCGCGCGCTATCGACGTACTATTTTTACAAGAGTGTGCGCTAGAGCGGCTACCATATTTTGACCAATATAATGTGTACCCCAACATCGGCCCTCAAGGGAGAGGAACCATTGTTGTCACAAAGAACCATATTGAACTCACGCACATCCGAGCGCACGCATCTGGGAGGATAATCTCTGGCACACTCATAGCGCTCAATCCCTTCAGCGCTACTGGCAGGAGCATCATCGGACAATGTGTGAATGTCTATGCCCCCTCTGGCTCTCAGCGTAGAACAGAACGCCAGGAATTTTTTCGCCAGGAAATCCTTCCATTTATAAGGAATGATGGCACGGGTCTTATTCTAGGTGGAGATTTCAATTGTATAATTAAACCCAGTGATCACGTTGGTGGACACTACCCCATTAACACGGCACTGCATGAGCTCGTTACTGCCATTGATGTGGAAGACATGGTCGACATTCTTAAAGTACCCACACCACATTACACCTTTCATGCCTATTCATCTAGTTCGCGCCTAGACAGGTTTTATATGTCCCGCACGCATCGACACAACGCGCGATCATATGATGTGGTGCCAGTGGCTGTCACAGATCATTACATGGTCGTTTGTACTGTGGCTGCTCCGGAGGTTTCACCCACACCTGGGCGTAACTACTGGAGACTACAAACACGCTTGTTGGGTCAAACTGAAGTGGACAATGATTTTCATCGGCGCTGGTCTCATTGGTTGCGATGTAAACAGAGGTACGCGGACACAGCGGATTGGTGGGATGGCTGCGTCAAACCAGGTCTGGCCAAATTATTTAAGCACCATGGCGGGCGTTTTAGACGGGAGCAGGACTACCTTCTCTATTTTCACGAGAGGGCCCTGCGGGAATTAAGTACGCATCCAACCACAGTTACCAATCTGAGGGAGCAAGCCCGTCGCCTTAAGGAACGGATCATCGCCATACACCGAGCGAACATGGAAAGTCGCATTGTATTCAACAACACCAAGAGTGCGCTACAGCAAGAAAGGCTTAGCATTCACTCCCTTATGCGAGATCGGAAGAGGCGAACGCGAAGGCACATCAGCTCGGTTGTGGACGCGCATGGCACGGTCGTCAGGGATTCCACAACCATCCTCACAGCATTTACAAGCAGTTACAAGGAACTCTATGCGGACCACGACATTGACTATGATGAAGGGACGTCATTCTTCGATGTGTATGACAGCAGCCTTGACGACATAGCACAGCACCATCTGGAGGCCGACCCAACTGACGAAGAAATCACACACATTGTTCGGAGGGCCCCAAAAACCAAATCCCCTGGTGTGGACGGTATCCCCTACGAATTCTACCAGCACTATTGGCCAACGATTCGAGAGGAATTTTGCGAAATGGCGCGCACGGTCATTCGACGAGGGCGTCTGTGCAGCACGCAAACAGAGGGAATCATTGTGCTCATCCCCAAGGTACCACAGCCACGTGAAGTAGCCCACTATAGGCCTTTAACGCTTCTGTGTGCTGACTACAAAATCATCGCGCGGGTGTATGCCAATCGTATTAAATCAGCGCTGTCTGATGTCATCGGGCCGGACCAACATTGCATTGTGCAGGGGACGTCCATCACACATGGTACTTCTGCACTCCGCGATGTGCAGCTCCTGGCGCGCACAACACCGGGCGCTGTCGCCCTCCTGAACATTGACCTGGAGAAAGCCTTTGACCGGGTGCAATGGAGCTTTCTCGACAGGGTGCTCGAGCACCTTTGCTTCCCTCCCACAGTTCGAGTTGTCCTACGCACGTTCCGTGAGAACCTAACCTCGAAGATGTCCCTCAATGGTTGTTTTGGTGACAAATTTCCGATTCTCTCCTCTGTCCGACAAGGGTGTCCGCTCTCGATGGTACTTTTCGTCCTTTATATTGAGCCCCTTATAAGGAAATTTAACTCTACTCTCTCAGGACTGAGTATTCAAGGGAATCCTTTAACGTGCATTGGATATGCAGATGATGTTACGGTCATTGTGCGTAGTGAACATGAACTCACGGCGGCTCATGCTATTCTTAAGGCCTTCCACAAGGCAACGCATGCAAAATGCAACTTCGCGAAAACCAAAGTGTTGAATCTGAAAGCAGCGCCAGATGTGATTGTGCCACAGCATTCATTCGTGTCTACGGATGCGATCAGGACACTTGGAATACTTTTCACGGGTGACATCGGACATACCATTCAAGAGAACTGGAACGGAGTGGTGCGGAAAGTTCGTGGTAGCCTGCTTGAGTCACACCTTAGGAACCTCAACATCATCCAACGTGTATATATCGTTAACATGTACTCCCTTTCACAACTCTGGTACATGGCACAGGTGTTCCCCATGCCAGCTGCGATTGCAGCGTAAATCAGGCAATACATTGGATGGTTTATCTGGAAAGGCTTCCTCTTCAAGGTCAGCCGCGATCAGCTGACGATGCCTGTCAGTAAAGGTGGTCTCGGACTCATTGAGCATGAGCAAAAAGCACGAGCCTTGTTCCAGAAATGCGTCATACAACTTATCTTACAGGGTGGTCGCTCCTCGGCTTTGTACACAGCCGCATGGGGCGCCAGGGAGCGCCTACCCCGACACTACAAGTCCGCCGCCGATCACCTTCGAACGACGATTTCCGAACTTCCCGAAGGTACGCATGTCTCCACAAGACAACTTTATGGTTTCCAGCGACGAGCCACACCCTCTGTGCCGAATATTCAGAATAAGATCCTTTCTTTGCGTTGGCTGAACATATAGAAAAACGTTTCTGATCCTGAATTACCTACTCATCTCCGTGCCGAAGCTTTCACATTTGTCAACGACCTGACACCCACTCTTTATCGCAAGAAACGCATTGCGCTATCCCAGGATGACCACTGCGAGCTCTGTGGCTACCGTGACACCGCCCTACAGTAGTATATAATAGGGCAAGCTGGGACAGGCGTCAGGCGCGAGGAGCGAGGAGCCGACCGCAATATTGGATTGTGACGTCACGGCGGCCATCTTGTATGAGTGTAACGGGACACAGCGTAACGGGACAAGTTTGACCTTGACCTTTGACCCTCAAAATCCGCCAAAATTGGGCAAAAATTGCCCAAAATTCCACAAAATTCGTCAAAATTTACATTTCTGTGAAAAAAATTCCGCCGAAAATTCTCAAAAAATTCCACAATTTAAAAATCAGGATTTCGAAAATCCTCAAAAGTCGTTTTGTCCTAGAAAGAACCCAAATTCCTAAAAGCGGCTTAAAACTCCTAAGAGCTAGCCGCTCTAAGCCGCAGAGGTCATGACCTTGAAAATTAGGATGCCATGACAGCCATTTTGAATGATGACGTCACCGTTACAATTTCCGTTACGGCCGCCATCTTTAACTTTTTTATTTATTATCCGATTTAAACGAAATTTTTTTTTAAATTTATAAAAAAATTCACTTAATAAAAATTTAATAAAATATTAATAAAAAAAATACTTTTACGACACGGAGTTCGGAGCCCTCGGTTCGAACCCGGTGAGGGCAAAAAAATAAAAATGGCGACATATCCTTCCCCCCGTGGTGACTTTTGGCAGACTGACTCCCACCACTTTTTTTCAAAGCATATATATCGTCACCTAGTATGACATCATGTCCGCCATCTTGTCTTCGTTGCTGGAGACCACCATCTTGTTTTCGTCGGCGAGAGTGCACTGACGCCATGTTAGTTTAGTTCTTATCCGCTAGAGTGCAGTAATCATTTAGTACTGTGACACCCACCATCTTGAAATTTGGCCGCCATCTTGGAATCGTGTAATTATTTAGCTAGAAATTCGGGAAAAGTTCCAAAATTCATTAAATAAATCACTCATTAACTTACATATTGATTCGATCGATTCCTGTCCTCGGTTCTATACCCGATCGATGCAATAATGTTTAATTTTATGTAAAAAATAATAATTTCAATAAACCATGTTCAACATTCGTAAAGAGACTTTAAATCATCTACTACCATCATCCTATCAGACAACAAGACCACCATATTGGAAATTCGTAATTGTAATGCTAGAGATTCGGGAAAAAGTTCAAAAATCATTAAATAAATTTGTAATCCATATAATGATTGATTGGATCGACATAGGTCCTTGGTTCAATCCCTGGCCGATACAAAACAACTTTAAATTAAAAAATACTAAAAAAGTGTTAGGTTTGAGAAAATAAAAACACCACAAGTTCTTATAAAAAAATTTTATTACATAAATTCAATACACTACTACAAGTACAAAAAAAAACACTGACAAATTACTAAAGCCTTTTGGATTCCTCGATTCAAACAGTCTTCTTATTGTACGGACTAAGCCTTTTACATGACTTTAAATGTCTATCCGATCCGGTCATCACCGCAGCCAGAGACGGACTGAAGTTCATATCACTTATATAGTCTCATTAGCCGGTACAACACATGAGTCAAATCAATAACCATGTTCATTATACGTCTCGGAGCATTTTTTATAATGACGATGTAAGCTATCGAGATGTGAAATTAGTTTATTGCACTTATTGCACTGAAATTGTATTCTTTGAACATTATAAGAACAACCGCTTCTTTCATGTCTGCGAGCATTTGAGGTGATAGTAAATGATACACCACAGTATTTGCACTGATGCGAAGTACGCTCTTCATTAATTGAAGTATTCAATGCTGATGAAACTTCAGCTAATGGTGGAACAGCACATATCGAAGTCTCCTCCAGTGTTGTCAGAGGCGTTGCCAATGGGATCTGCTCCAACATCGTCGGCGCCGACGTCATGGTTCCCGTAGTCGATGGTACATCCTCCATCGAGTACGACGTTAAAGTCGGCAAAGATGCCATCGAAGTCTTAAGAACAAGCAATTACACGTCTTATGCACCAGAAGAAACAAACTAGGTGATCCGTACACCGTCGACGTCAGTAACAAAACTGAGCGTCCTGCTGTCTAGGACTCGCTTATATACATGCACCGTATGGAATAATACGCTAGTCAAACCAAGAACATTTTACTAAAATACTAGAGTCAAAACAACATTAAAAAAATAGAAGCACCATCAAAAAAAAAGGAAGCACACTTGGAAGCACCTTCAAAAAAGGAAAAAAAAAATTGGAAGCACCATCAAAAAAAGGAAGCACACTTGGAAGCACCTTCAAAAAAGGAAAAAAAAATTGGAAGCACCGACTACGAAAAGGCAGCACATTTGGAAGCACCGACTACGAAAAGGCAGCAAATTTGGAAGCACCGACTACGAAAAGGCAGCACATTTGGAAGCACCGACAACGAAAATGCAGCACATTTGGCAGCACCGACAACGAAAAGACAGCACATTTGGCAGCACCGACAACGAAAAGGCAGCACATTTGGAAGCACCGACAACGCAAAGACAGCACATTTGGAAGCACCGACTACGAAAAGGCAGCACATTTGGCAGCACCGACAACGAAAAGACAGCACATTTGGCAGCACCGACAACGAAAAGGCAGCACATTTGGCAGCACCGCCTACGAAAAGGCAGCACATTTGGAAGCACCGACAACGAAAAGGCAGCACATTTGGAAGCACCGACAACGAAAAGGCAGCACATTTGGAAGCACCGACTACGAAAAGGCAGCACATTTGGAAGCACCGACAACGAAAAGGCAGCACATTTGGCAGCACCGACAACGAAAAGACAGCACATTTGGAAGCACCGACAATGAAAAGGCAGCACATTTGGAAGCACCGACAACGCAAAGGCAGCACATTTGGAAGCACCGACTACGAAAAGGCAGCACATTTGGCAGCACCGACAACGAAAAGACAGCACATTTGGCAGCACCGACAACGAAAAGGCAGCACATTTGGAAGCACCGACAACGCAAAGGCAGCACATTTGGAAGCACCGCCTACGAAAAGGCAGCACATTTGGAAGCACCGACAACGAAAAGGCAGCACATTTGGAAGCACCGACTACGAAAAGGCAGCACATTTGGAAGCACCGACAACGAAAAGGCAGCACATTTGGCAGCACCGACAACGAAAAGACAGCACATTTGGCAGCACCGACAACGAAAAGGCAGCACATTTGGAAGCACCGACAACGCAAAGGCAGCACATTTGGAAGCACCGACTACGAAAAGGCAGCACATTTGGAAGCACCGCCTACGAAAAGGCAGCACATTTGGAAGCACCGACAACGAAAAGGCAGCACATTTGGAAGCACCGACAACGAAAAGGCAGCACATTTGGAAGCACCGACTACGAAAAGGCAGCACATTTGGAAGCACCGACAACGAAAAGGCAGCACATTTGGAAGCACCGACAACGAAAAGGCAGCACATTTGGAAGCACCATCATCGAAAAGGCAGCACATTTGGAAGCACCGACTACGAAAAGGCAGCACATTTGGAAGCACCATCATCGAAAAGGCAGCACATTTGGAAGCACCGACAACGAAAAGGCAGCACATTTGGAAGCACCGACAACGAAAAGGCAGCACATTTGGAAGCACCATCATCGAAAAGGCAGCACATTTGGAAGCTCCATCAACAAAAAAAAAAAGGCAACAAGGAAGCACAAGTTACGAGATCTAAGTCTTAGAAATCAGAATACAAGAAATAAAAACATTAAATTCTTATAATTTAAATTGTTTATTTTATTGCTTTACATTATACAAATGCAAGTAAAACAAGCCATTATTGTATGTAGCCAGCATTCCTCAGTTCCTTGAGTATGAAGGATATTTCTTTGATGCACGAATAGTTTCCTGCACAAAGCGAACCATGTAGAAGTCTTAACCGGTCAACCAATATGTTTGGATCTTTCAATGATTTGTAATCAATCTCTTCTACCACCATCTTCCTTGCACCTTTATAAATATTATGATCTCTGGTGTCTTCCGTTTTACCACCAACCTCAGGGTAACTTTCATGTTTGAGACGGTGATCATCACAAGCTTGATCAGATTTATTTAATATATCACGTCGTTTCCACCGTTTCGGTCTCAGGACACCGCCACATTCTTCGATCTTGGCAGCTTTAGGTGCTTCATCATAGTCTATGTCTTTGTCAACAGCCTCAGAGTCACTGTAACAATCACCGTAGAAGGAATCGTCTTCACCCAATTTTCCGTAATATTTCGATGTTGATGATGTTGAAGCGTCTTCATCGTCTTCATGCTTCCTTTTTAGGAGTCCATCATTTTTACAAAGTAGGAAAGATCTACTTGAATTCGGCTGGAATATATTCTCACTTTTCACGTTAAGGATTCTTCCATTGTCTTCATTCTTCCGTAAATCATCAACCTCCTTCAATTTAAGTTCTTTGTCGAGATCGGAAGAGCCAAGAAAATTATTGTGGTAATGCAGATCACTCTTCCTTAGGATGGTAGATTCATCGTTGTCCTCTAGCTTGTACGCAGGCTTGGCGCTACAAGTTCTTCCATGTCTTTTTAGGCTCTCTCTCCGCGTAAACGACTTGCTACATCGTACACAACTTATCATATTGCGCAGTGGATTTTTAACACAGTCATTCTTCTCGTGTTGTCTTTTATTCTTTCTCAAGATAAAATCTTTACTGCAAAACTTACACCTATGTTCTTTCGATACAGCGTCAGATCCCAAATCAGAATTCATATTAGTTACTGAGACTAATACCAGATACCAATTGAGTGTTTTAAATTAGATTCAATACTTAAATAGAAATTTTTTCATATTTCATCAGCGAGAATTAATATATCTCCTGCAAAAGTACTTTATGCATGTAGTTCTGCTTTTCAACAACAGATGTCGCCACATGTTGCTTGCAGGTAAATAATATTTAGTTATTTTATGCGGGATGCGGGATGCTCACTAACGATCGCAAAAGAAGGATGGCTTCGCTAGACTCCAAGGAAAAGGAAGTTCGTCTTGCATGTTGGTGCTCCACAGATGTCTCATGGCATAATATTAATTTGACTGAGTAATGATATGTGTTAATTCCACCTTATAAAAATATTGCAAGTTTTGATTTAGTAGCAGAAATTATCGAATTAAATGTAACTCCAAATAAAATGACATGTCTCATTAGACAAAAAAAATCCATGCAGAGAGCGGTTTCTCAGAATAGTCAGAAACACTTGAAGAAACCACAGGAATGATTGCAAGAACACGAGAAAACCATCAAAATATTGACAAGAATATTCAGGAGCACACGGAGAAAACCACCATAATATTGACAAGAATAATCGGAAGCACACGGAGAAAACCGCCACAAGTTTTCTTTGTTATCATAAAATTACAGAAAAAAATCAAAAATAAAAAAACACAACAAATTCAAAAACTGATTATGCTAGCTTGTGAACTTCTCATTCTTGAGCAAAGATAGAGTTCTAGTCCAAGCCAGAATCAGTTTTTGAATTTGTTGTGTTTTTTTATTTTTGATTTTTTTCTGTAATTTTATGATAACAAAGAAAACTTGTGGCGGTTTTCTCCGTGTGCTTCCGATTATTCTTGTCAATATTATGGTGGTTTTCTCCGTGTGCTCCTGAATATTCTTGTCAATATTTTGATGGTTTTCTCGTGTTCTTGCAATCATTCCTGTGGTTTCTTCAAGTGTTTCTGACTATTCTGAGAAACCGCTCTCTGCATGGATTTTTTTTGTCTAATGAGACATGTCATTTTATTTGGAGTTACATTTAATTCGATAATTTCTGCTACTAAATCAAAACTTGCAATATTTTTATAAGGTGGAATTAACACATATCATTACTCAGTCAAATTAATATTATGCCATGAGACATCTGTGGAGCACCAACATGCAAGACGAACTTCCTTTTCCTTGGAGTCTAGCGAAGCCATCCTTCTTTTGCGATCGTTAGTGAGCATCCCGCATCCCGCATAAAATAACTAAATATTATTTACCTGCAAGCAACATGTGGCGACATCTGTTGTTGAAAAGCAGAACTACATGCATAAAGTACTTTTGCAGGAGATATATTAATTCTCGCTGATGAAATATGAAAAAATTTCTATTTAAGTATTGAATCTAATTTAAAACACTCAATTGGTATCTGGTATTAGTCTCAGTAACTAATATGAATTCTGATTTGGGATCTGACGCTGTATCGAAAGAACATAGGTGTAAGTTTTGCAGTAAAGATTTTATCTTGAGAAAGAATAAAAGACAACACGAGAAGAATGACTGTGTTAAAAATCCACTGCGCAATATGATAAGTTGTGTACGATGTAGCAAGTCGTTTACGCGGAGAGAGAGCCTAAAAAGACATGGAAGAACTTGTAGCGCCAAGCCTGCGTACAAGCTAGAGGACAACGATGAATCTACCATCCTAAGGAAGAGTGATCTGCATTACCACAATAATTTTCTTGGCTCTTCCGATCTCGACAAAGAACTTAAATTGAAGGAGGTTGATGATTTACGGAAGAATGAAGACAATGGAAGAATCCTTAACGTGAAAAGTGAGAATATATTCCAGCCGAATTCAAGTAGATCTTTCCTACTTTGTAAAAATGATGGACTCCTAAAAAGGAAGCATGAAGACGATGAAGACGCTTCAACATCATCAACATCGAAATATTACGGAAAATTGGGTGAAGACGATTCCTTCTACGGTGATTGTTACAGTGACTCTGAGGCTGTTGACAAAGACATAGACTATGATGAAGCACCTAAAGCTGCCAAGATCGAAGAATGTGGCGGTGTCCTGAGACCGAAACGGTGGAAACGACGTGATATATTAAATAAATCTGATCAAGCTTGTGATGATCACCGTCTCAAACATGAAAGTTACCCTGAGGTTGGTGGTAAAACGGAAGACACCAGAGATCATAATATTTATAAAGGTGCAAGGAAGATGGTGGTAGAAGAGATTGATTACAAATCATTGAAAGATCCAAACATATTGGTTGACCGGTTAAGACTTCTACATGGTTCGCTTTGTGCAGGAAACTATTCGTGCATCAAAGAAATATCCTTCATACTCAAGGAACTGAGGAATGCTGGCTACATACAATAATGGCTTGTTTTACTTGCATTTGTATAATGTAAAGCAATAAAATAAACAATTTAAATTATAAGAATTTAATGTTTTTATTTCTTGTATTCTGATTTCTAAGACTTAGATCTCGTAACTTGTGCTTCCTTGTTGCCTTTTTTTTTTTGTTGATGGAGCTTCCAAATGTGCTGCCTTTTCGATGATGGTGCTTCCAAATGTGCTGCCTTTTCGTTGTCGGTGCTTCCAAATGTGCTGCCTTTTCGTTGTCGGTGCTTCCAAATGTGCTGCCTTTTCGATGATGGTGCTTCCAAATGTGCTGCCTTTTCGTAGTCGGTGCTTCCAAATGTGCTGCCTTTTCGATGATGGTGCTTCCAAATGTGCTGCCTTTTCGTTGTCGGTGCTTCCAAATGTGCTGCCTTTTCGTTGTCGGTGCTTCCAAATGTGCTGCCTTTTCGTAGTCGGTGCTTCCAAATGTGCTGCCTTTTCGTTGTCGGTGCTTCCAAATGTGCTGCCTTTTCGTTGTCGGTGCTTCCAAATGTGCTGCCTTTTCGTAGGCGGTGCTTCCAAATGTGCTGCCTTTTCGTAGTCGGTGCTTCCAAATGTGCTGCCTTTGCGTTGTCGGTGCTTCCAAATGTGCTGCCTTTTCGTTGTCGGTGCTGCCAAATGTGCTGTCTTTTCGTTGTCGGTGCTGCCAAATGTGCTGCCTTTTCGTTGTCGGTGCTTCCAAATGTGCTGCCTTTTCGTAGTCGGTGCTTCCAAATGTGCTGCCTTTTCGTTGTCGGTGCTTCCAAATGTGCTGCCTTTTCGTAGGCGGTGCTTCCAAATGTGCTGCCTTTGCGTTGTCGGTGCTTCCAAATGTGCTGCCTTTTCGTTGTCGGTGCTGCCAAATGTGCTGTCTTTTCGTTGTCGGTGCTGCCAAATGTGCTGCCTTTTCGTAGTCGGTGCTTCCAAATGTGCTGCCTTTTCGTAGTCGGTGCTTCCAAATGTGCTGCCTTTGCGTTGTCGGTGCTTCCAAATGTGCTGCCTTTTCGTTGTCGGTGCTGCCAAATGTGCTGTCTTTTCGTTGTCGGTGCTGCCAAATGTGCTGCCTTTTCGTTGTCGGTGCTTCCAAATGTGCTGCCTTTTCGTAGTCGGTGCTTCCAAATGTGCTGCCTTTTCGTTGTCGGTGCTTCCAAATGTGCTGCCTTTTCGTAGGCGGTGCTTCCAAATGTGCTGCCTTTGCGTTGTCGGTGCTTCCAAATGTGCTGCCTTTTCGTTGTCGGTGCTGCCAAATGTGCTGTCTTTTCGTTGTCGGTGCTGCCAAATGTGCTGCCTTTTCGTAGTCGGTGCTTCCAAATGTGCTGCCTTTGCGTTGTCGGTGCTTCCAAATGTGCTGCCTTTTCGTTGTCGGTGCTGCCAAATGTGCTGTCTTTTCGTTGTCGGTGCTGCCAAATGTGCTGCCTTTTCGTTGTCGGTGCTTCCAAATGTGCTGCCTTTTCGTAGTCGGTGCTTCCAAATGTGCTGCCTTTTCGTTGTCGGTGCTTCCAAATGTGCTGCCTTTTCGTTGTCGGTGCTTCCAAATGTGCTGCCTTTTCGTAGGCGGTGCTGCCAAATGTGCTGCCTTTTCGTAGTCGGTGCTTCCAAATGTGCTGCCTTTTCGTAGTCGGTGCTTCCAATTTTTTTTCCTTTTTTGAAGGTGCTTCCAAGTGTGCTTCCTTTTTTTGATGGTCCTTCCAATTTTTTTTTCCTTTTTTGAAGGTGCTTCCAAGTGTGCTTCCTTTTTTTTTGATGGTGCTTCTATTTTTTTAATGTTGTTTTGACTCTAGTATTTTAGTAAAATGTTCTTGGTTTGACTAGCGTATTATTCCATACGGTGCATGTATATAAGCGAGTCCTAGACAGCAGGACGCTCAGTTTTGTTACTGACGTCGACGGTGTACGGATCACCTAGTTTGTTTCTTCTGGTGCATAAGACGTGTAATTGCTTGTTCTTGAGACTTCGATGGCATCTTTGCCGACTTTAACGTCGTACTCGATGGAGGATGTACCATCGACTACGGGAACCATGACGTCGGCGCCGACGATGTTGGAGCAGATCCCGTTGGCAACGCCTCTGACAACACTGGAGGAGACTTCGATATGTGCTGTTCCACCATTAGCTGAAGTTTCATCACCATTGAATACTTCAATTAATGAAGAGCGTACTTCGCATCAGTGCAAATACTGTGGTGTATCATTTACTATCACCTCAAATGCTCGCAGACATGAAAGAAGCGGTTGTTCTTATAATGTTCAAAGAATACAATTTCAGTGCAATAAGTGCAATAAACTAATTTCACGTCTCGATAGCTTACATCGTCATTATAAAAAATGCTCCGAGACGTATAATGAACATGGTTATTGATTTGACTCATGTGTTGTACCGGCTAATGAGACTATATAAGTGATATGAACTTCAGTCCGTCTCTGGCTGCGGTGATGACCGGATCGGATAGACATTTAAAGTCATGTAAAAGGCTTAGTCCGTACAATAAGAAGACTGTTTGAATCGAGGAATCCAAAAGGCTTTAGTAATTAGTCAGTGTTTTTTTTTTGTACTTGTAGTAGTGTATTGAATTTATGTAATAAAATTTTTTTAAAAGAACTTGTGGTGTTTTTATTTTCTCAAACCTAACACTTTTTTAGTATTTTTTTAAATTAAAGTTGTTTTGTATCGGCCAGGGATTGAACCAAGGACCTAAGTCGATCCAATCAATCATTATATGGATTACAAATTTATTTAATGATTTTTGAACTTTTTCCCGAATCTCTAGCATTACAATTACGAATTTCCAATGTGGTGGTCTTGTTGTCTGATAGGATGATGGTAGTAGATGATTTAAAGTCTCTTTACGAATGTTGAACATGGTTTATTGAAATTATTATTTTTTACATAAAATTAAACATTATTGCATCGATCGGGTATCGAACCGATGACAGGAATCGATCGAATCAATATGTAAGTTAATGAGTGATTTATTTAATGAATTTTGGAACTTTTCCCGAATTTCTAGCTAAATAATTACACGATTCCAAGATGGCGGCCAAATTTCAAGATGGTGGGTGTCACAGTACTAAATGATTACTGCACTCTAGCGGATAAGAACTAAACTAACATGGCGTCAGTGCACTCTCGCCGACGAAAACAAGATGGTGGTCTCCAGCAACGAAGACAAGATGGCGGACATGATGTCGTACTAGGTGACGATATATATGCTTTGAAAAAATGTGGTGGGAGTCAGTCTGCCAAAAGTCACCACGGGGGGAAGGATCGGTCGCCATTTTTATTTTTTTGCCCTCACCGGGTTCGAACCGAGGGCTCCGAGCTCCGTGTCGTAAAAGTAATTTTTTTATTAATATTTTATTAAATTTTTATTAAGTGAATTTTTTTATAAATTTAAAAAAAATTCGTTTAAATCGGATAATAAATAAAAAAGTTAAAGATGGCGGCCGTAACGGAAATTGTAACGGTGACGTCATCATTCAAAATGGCTGTCATGGCATCCTAATTTTCAAGGTCATGACCTCTGCGGCTTAGAGCGGCTAGCTCTTAGGAGTTTTAAGCCGCTTTTAGGAATTTGGGTTCTTTCTAGGACAAAACGACTTTTGAGGATTTTCGAAATCCTGATTTTTAAATTGTGGAATTTTTTGAGAATTTTTGGCGGAATTTTTTTCACAGAAATGTAAATTTTGACGAATTTTGTGGAATTTTGGGCAATTTTTGCCCAATTTTGGCGGATTTTGAGGGTCAAAGGTCAAGGTCAAACTTGTCCCGTTACGCTGTGTCCCGTTACACTCATACAAGATGGCCGCCGTGACGTCACAATCCAATATTGCGGTCGGCTCCTCGCTCCTCGCGCCTGACGCCTGTCCCAGCTTGCCCTATTATATACTACTCCCTACATCGCATATGTGCTTGCTCATTCTCGCGCCCCTTGTGGGAGTGGTGTAAAACCAAACTTTCCAGACTGCTCAGCCTACCTCCACGAGACGTGTGCGCCGACCGCATGTGCTACCTCGACATCACGGCCTTCCCTACCGTGAAGAGGCGGGCGGCTGTGTGGCTGATGGCGAATTTGATCGATTTTATGCTCAACACTTAAGTGCCATATTTCTTGCGGGACTTCATATCCCAGCTGCGACGTGACAGATGGTCTATGTTAAAAAACAATACGTTAAGAAGGAGATTTGGACATTACCTTTTCATGTTTTGAAATATGTACAGATGGTGTGGGAATGTGTTAATCCGCAGGGGCGAGGTATCAGTATCGTGTAACCCATTTGTGCTGACTGTAATCTGATGTGAGCTGTAATGTTATGTACATGCACATGATATCGCAATAAACTAATAAACTATAAAAAAAATATAAAAAAGTGGATGAAAGATGCCACGCATGCGTACAATAAACATGAAGATAGATGCCACGCATGCGTACAATGAGCAAACAGGACACATCCGTAGTGGGACATCAGTAGTGGGACACTTTTTCGTGCGTGCAGCCGGCGTTCATCGATTTATTAGACGTTGTCACTTCAAAAAAATCAATAAAATATATTTTAAAACACGGTTGTAATTTTCGTTACGGCCGCTATCTTTAAAATTCATAAATATTATGAGATTATAAGGGGAGAAAATTTAAACTGTATAAAAAAATTAATTAATCAAATAATATAATAAATAATACAATAATAAATGCCGAAAAGTAATATTAAAGACGGCAGTTGTGATAAAACTACCTGAAAAGTCCTCGTGCGCGCACTGGAGAGAACGTGTCTCTGATATTCTAGAACGAAGTTCATGGAAAGAGTTTGATGCTGTTGAAACGGAGTCGGGAAAGGGTCGTTACCACAACGCCGAAATACCACAACGCCGAAATACCACAACGCCGAAATACCACAACGCCGAACGTACAATAACGCCGAATACCATAACGACGAATGTCAAAATTGACCAAAACGCTGACAGCTAGAAAACTGCTGTGTACCACAACGCTGAATTACCACAACGCCGAAATAACAACTGAATGATTATGTGTGTGTTTCTTAAATGTACTTTAACGTCCAAATACCACAATCGAACCTAACCTTACCTAACCTAACCTAACCTAGCGTAATATAACCTAACCTAACTTAACCTAGCCTATCCTAGCCTAGCCTAGCCTAACGTAACCTAGCCTAACCTAGTCTAACCTAACCTAGTCTAACCTAACCTAGTCTAAACTAACCTAAACTTTGTGGCAGTCCTGCAATGACATTTTTTCGGGGTTAGTGTATTTCGGTGTTGTGGTAATTCAGCGTTGTGGTACACAGCAGTTTTCTAATGTGTCGGCGTTGTGGTCAATTTGGCATTCGGCGTTATGGTATTCGGCGTTATTGTACGTTCGGCGTTGTGGGATTTCGGCGTTGTGGTGCATCCCCGTCGGGGCAAGCCATCATTTCACAGACGAGAGAGCCACACCCGAAGTTCCCCGAAGTTCATGCTCGCTTTATTTTTCCGTTACATCTCATTGTATAAACCGGTGTGGCATTTAATTTTGCGGTCGATTAGGATAGGTTAGCTACATTATAAATACTTTAAGACATTGTGGATGGTTGGTTATATTAGGTAAGTATAGCTACATTAAAAATATTTACAATGAACAAAAAAAAACGAAGATGCACGATCGGGCGTTTGGCTGTCTCGCCTGTGAAACAAGGCTTCCCAGCGGTGTCGACCTCAGGGGGAAACGCGAGTCGTGCGCATGCGCGGAACAAGTGCAACCCCGGGCGGGTGTGACGCGTGTCGTGAAAGTTGCCGTGACGTCAGGTGTGGACAGGGGCAACGTGCGGGGAACGAGAAGCCTAACATGTCCATCAAGTTCTGTCCCTGCCCGAACACGCCCGAATATTCACCTTCGGCCAACCTCGGGATTTGTTTTATTTTTGCGCAGGAAAAATGAATTCAAATATTAAAATTGGTCGGTTAGGTTAGCTACATTAAAAAACTTTAAAACGCTATGGACGGTTAGTTAGGTTAGTATAGCTACATTAAAATGAACAGAGAAATATAAATATATATAAATAAACCCGAGGTTGGCCGAAGGTGAATATTCGGGCGTGATCGGGCAGGGACAGAACTTGATGTACATCTTAGGCTTCCCTGCGGGAACTTTTCCCCGTCAAAGTCATCTGCATCTTCTGCTTTAAGTTCAAACAGACAATTTTCCACAAGTCAACCTAATACAATTTTTTTTTAAAATTAAGTCATTGCCAATCCAGTGTATATATGTGTAGGTATGCGTACATGAAGTACGTATTGCAGGTAATTGATAGTCTATCAGTTTGTATCCGTCTTTGACGGTGTGGGGCCGATTTGATTTTTTTTTTTTTGGGGGGGGGGGAGGAAAAATATTGCTTCGCTTTGTATGTAACAAAAATAATAAAAATGGTAAGGTTTTTTTTAAGTCTTTGCGATCATTGAATATGTAGTAACAGAAATTCTTCGTACTTGAGGGAAAAAAGTGAAAATCCCAGCCAAAGAAAGTTGAACTTGTTTGCAGAAAAATAAGTTTATTGTATTTGTTTCCTTATATTTATACGTGAGTACTAGAGCAGTGTTTTTCTTGCGAGAATTAGGCAACGCATGAAAGAGACGAGGAATAGTTTAAAATTAAAGTCATACATCAAGGATTGTCAGGATATAACGTAGATTTTTTTTTGTTGGAAAATGTTCATTTCACTAGGCATGTTCTTTTACAAGTTTATAAACTTAGTGTGTAAATATATCATAACATTATTATCTTGTCAAAAATATATCGAAAACATGTGGTTTTTGCTTGCGCGTAGTATAGCCATGAATTATTTTCATGAATTGAACTGTGCCTGTGGTTTTTTTTATTATTGTTATTTCAATCTAGGGAGTTCCCTGATTCCACAAGTGTCTCCCTCCTGGGGCATTGTTTACGCCGCGTTTCTGAACGAATTGGCTGGGGCTTACCGCTGTATTGTTTTTAGCCCCTAAGTCCGTCCACTATTTCACGTGGAGGTGGGAAATCGGCTTAGGGCAGTCTCAGCAGCACCAATTCGTCTATTGTCGGTCCGTTCCGAGCGGATTCGTGCCAATTGAAATACGCGCACTCGGGCGGAAATAGGAGTATTAAGAGCTTGCTTCCCCCCCCCTCATATTCACCCCCTATTCACCATCACCCGTGTGCAATATGGGGAGCAAATATTAAAACCACACGAGAGACCTTCAGTCCTCGCCCATTTTTTTTTTTTTTTTTTTTTTTTGCGTTGATCCAATGTTGGTTTATGCCGTTCACTCCTTACGGTGCTTTCCTCTTCGATGGGGCTTTTCCCTAAACTAGAATTCTATAGGCGACAAAACAAGATATACGGGCTAATATCAAATCAATTACTGTAAAGTTTTTATTTTTGAAAAATCGTGTCCTCTAATAATACACAAAAAAATGTACTGTTCTAGATTGTCAAGTGCAAAATAAAAAAATCTAAACTGAAGTTGAATATATTTTCTGGAATAATTTTCGAAGCATATAGGCTATATGATACTTTTATAATGTCAAAAATATCAAACTATCTGAATTATAAAAAAAATTAAGAAAACATGCTTGGACTTTTAGTGCACGGAAAAATTAGAGCTATAAATGAGCACCAAAAAATTCCGCTTAGAAAATATTGTAAAATTTAATTTTGGGATTAATTGATGGCATTCAGTCCTACAGTATTCAAAACTGTTGGATTTCTGAGGGCAAACGTACGTTTTTGTTTGCGATGTTTTTTTTTTTGTGTGTATTAATAATGACTATATACATGAGATGCAGAAATATATCGTGTGCATATTATTGTGTTCTTTTGTGAAAGGTTGTGAGAGTTAATTTTGTAGTATGTAAGGTGCTTGTAGCTGCTATCCTGAAAGAATGTTATTTAATTGTTTGTAAGGGTTGTCTCTTTAAGTTACGTCAAGCCTTGATCTATGTATTGTACATCGGCGGGCTGTTGTCTAGGGTCTACTCATTATTCAAGAGCGAAAGTTTGGCTCGTAATTCGAACTCGACCCAGGGAAATGTTAAGGGGGTGTGAATTACCTCCCCCCTAATTTGTGAGTGTCCATGAGCTAGATTGTATTAAAGCTCTGTGGATGCCCCCCTACAAATTAGGTGGGGAGGGGCAACCCTTCAAAGAGGAAAAATTGGCCTTAGAATAATTTTCACTGCTAGTATGTAGTGTGGATTGTGCTTAGTAGTGGTGGATGGAAGTTAAGGCCAGAAAGGGAACCCTACATCTCTGTAGAAACCGGTCCAAATCGGGATCGATAGACCCAGTGTCATTACCGATCCGAAAGTCCACTATCAGGTTAGCAAAAGCGGAGTCCAAGATAACACTCTGCAGGGGAGGCAAGTCGCCAGCTTCGTGCGGCTCCACCCCGGATGCCCGCGCGCTATCGCGAGTGTCCGACGTGGAAGCTTCACTAGTACGGGGTCGCTTCGTCTCGGGGGGAGTAGACATGTTGAGGAGGGGAGAGATGGGAAGTTGAATGACGTAGCAAGCATGGTGCAACTTTTATAATTTCCCGGTACGCGGAGTAGTACGGGCCCGTCGCCTTGTAGCGTATGAATGAATTACTGGAGTTCACCTGTCTTCATCATCGAGGACATCGTGCATCTATTAGGGGAGAGAAAGTTAGTCGAAAGGTTAACATTTTGAGAAATTGTGATAGTCCCCTTCCCTTCCCCTTAACCTTCACAATAGCATAAGTCGTATAGAAGTATTCAACTTATTTTGTCGTGATGTACCTGCAGATCAAGTTTGCCGGTTGAATCAAGACTCGCCCTGTATTCTAGCTTTAAGTTGAATTGTCGACTCTTGAGATGCCTGCTGAAGTGGAGAACGAAACGTCGGTGAAAATTGCCACTTCGATGTGCGGCCCAACCTAGAAAACTAAGATGATGTGTTAGGCAACGGCCACGGAAGCCTGGAAAATAATGTAAAATTGTATTCCTATTGTTATCAAACATAAACTGAGTAATGAGGTGTTAAACTAAACGCTGTGCTGTAGCGCATTTGGGCAAAGAGTGCGGCGCAATTTGGCGGCAGCGCGAGAAGTCGTTCCATCGTCGGCACAGAAAAATGTTTTTATTCTGTACTTTTTATAAAAGATTCCTGTGTAAACCAGATACAAAGAAATGGTTTATAACAACACAAGAAAGATATCGTAACTTCGTACAACACATCGCTATAGTTGTTTTGCATAATAATACGAAATACGTTTTTCAAGATATAGTGAGTATTTCTTACGAAAATTGGCGTATGATTTTATGTATCTATAAATTGATGTTTCATTCTAAAATATTTATTGAAACAATATAAACGATAATCGAATATTAAAAAATTTGACTATATGTATTTTGTTTTATTATGCTTATTAACGTGTGGAGTTAATAACAGAAAGCGATTCATGGAACTATTTGAGGTGCTAGGGCAACAGGAAGCATAAATTCCCGGGTAAGAATCCGAACCCAACATTACTGCGTACACTATTTTGAAGTGTAATAGTTTTTTTTTTCATGTAAATGTACAAGTATCTGTAACTTTACATGAATATGGCAGTTCCCTTTACAAAAAAAAAATTCCAGTGCGAGTCCGGCGATGCGGTAAATCCGAGAACGGAACACGGAAGGACGATCCACCCCTTCTAATAGTTTTTTTTATTGGGGGGGGGGGGGGTTGGCGTGGCCCGAGCGCGGGCCGTAAAGCGCGCATCTTTACGACCGGGAGCACGCGAACGCCATCTGCCGATTGCGACCCCCCCCCCCCCCCTCATCCTGAGTAGCCCTTCCGATCGGTCACCGAACACACCCAAAGCTCGCCAATTGCTCCTACCACGTCACACGGAGAACATCAGGCTGGACAACGCTGGCACAAATCACAGTGAAACTCACGGAAATCCCCCCAACCATCCTGGCAAAGAATACAACTGAGATGAACGAAGAGATGTTCGATGTTCAAATAAACTGGATCTTCGAACAAACTACTCCATATTTGGACTTATCCGTTGCATATTTCGTGAACACGCGAGAGTTTTTTTTTTTTTTTTTTTTTTTTGCTGTAGACTCTATCAGTTTCTTAATGGGGGCAAAATGCACTTTTAACCATAAACCGTTTGTTGTTCCTTCTAGTAGCACACAACCCTGCGGTCTAATATACGTCAACAATTTATACATTTTGGGTTAAAAATAGTTGAGTACACAAGTTAAGCACTGCCTCCGAAGTACAGATATATATATATATATATATATATATATATATATATATATATTTAAAAAAAAACATTTTGTGTGATTTCACACATTTTCACGATTAAAAAAATGTTAAATTCCACTGATCCAGCACAGCGTACTTTTAATTTTAGATACGTTCACCTAGACGAGCGAAAACCTACCCTTCCTAAAATAAATAATTAAATTTAAGAATGAATTTTTTCCAAGAATATTGTTTACTAGATGATGCAACCGCGCTTCGCTAAGGGCAGTCAGTAGAGCAAACACTCTCGCGCTACTCATTATGAATGCCCCTCCTCGTGTGTACGCCATTGCCGCAACTTGAACGGAAAAAAAGATAAGCTGAATAGAGTTTTTAATATCAAATCATGAAACGTATACATGGTTAGAACCAAGACAAACAGGAAGAAATTTAAACCCCAAAAACTGAACGTCTTCGAATTCGCATTTATTTTACCACTACCGTGTCCATATTGTTACGAAGACTCGAGCGACGAGGCTGGCTCGCCAGTGGGAGAGGCGTGATGTAGGTAGCGACCATCCCTGAATTACCGCTACAAGCCTAATCCGATTAGCAGCGGTGGCTCTCAACCCCTCTCACTCTATCTCTCTCTCTCTCTCTCTCTCTCTCTCTGTCGAGGGTTCGGTACTTTTCCAGAGCCCCGTCTGTGTGAAGTAGCGTAACTAGGAAGCCATTGTTCTCGGAGCTTCGAGCGTCAAGTGGAGGATTCTGAAAACGAGACACTACGAAGGGGCTACTAGACCTTTGCGTAGCAGGGCTGAGAGGTTTATAAACAAGGAGGTTGACCTTTGAGGGCATTTAAGTGAAGAAAGAGGTTGAGTAACCTCTTGTGGAACGATAGCGGGCGACGAGAGACGGGCTTCGTATGCGAAGATCGGAGCATTGGGAATCGAAGCAGCGTGTTGGGTCGGATGTGAGCAGTACGCGACGAACTGTAGACAGAGCAAATGTCGAACGAGCTCCAGCGAGGAGAGTGAAAAGTGGACTTACGCAGTTGAGACTAAATTGTGGACAGACGTTTAAATTTTTGTAGTTCAGAAATAAACTGTAATTCATTAATAGGGCTATCATTTCAATGTGGTTTTCACACTTTTGTAACATTATGACGGCAAAGATGATTATAGAAAGACAATATTATGATCCAAAAGTGAGTGAATGAGACATCAACCATGCAATATCCGTGGCCAGGAGCCTAATAAAGTATCATCAAGATTTAATGTATATTTCCATTAAAAATTATTACGAATATCGAAAAATCTCTTCGGTTTGCAAACAGACCCCCTGAAGGATCTACAAACCAAATTCAAAGACTCTGGGCCTCGATGTCTTGGCGCTACGTGAGCTACAGACCGTCTTTCTATTTTATCAATTTAGAATACGTAACACACCTGACCTTCCTTCTGCAATCACGACATCAAATAAAATAAAAAGTTTCGGAAGATACCTGAACGTGGTTCATTCGGGCGTGAAACTCGATTTCAGGGAATAGTAGGTTTCCCCGCCCTGCACTTCTCTACCTTTTTTTTTTCCTTCCGGACCCTCCTTCCCTCGTCACTTCCGGCGGCAGTCCCTCGGAAGCGAGTGTCTGGAGGGGGAGAATGCCATGACGTCACGACAGTCCGGCTGACATCCGTCCCAACTCGAGGTCGTCAAGAGCGGGGACGCACCACAACGCCGAACGTACAATAACGCCGAATGTACAATAACGCCGAAAACCATAACAACGAAATGACAAATTGACCACAACGCCGACAGCTAGAAAACTGCTGTGTACCACAACGCCGAATTACCACAACGCCGAAATACATTAACGCCGAAAAATGTCATTGCAGGACTGCCACAAAAGTTCGGTTAGGTAAGGTTAGCACACAAATCCATTCAGTTGTTTTTTTTTTTTCATTTTGCTCCTGTGCCCCCCCCCCACCACCCCCACCCCGCAGCAACATTTTTCGGCGTTACTGTATTTCGGCGTTGTGGTACACAGCAGTTTTCTAGCTGTCGGCGTTGCGGTCAATTTGGCATCCGGCGTTATGGTATTCGGCGTTATTGTACGTTCGGCGTTGTGGTATTTCGGCGTTGTGGTAATGACCCGTCAAGAGCTGGTACGGTGAAAGGCACTTTCGATACCACAGACATGCCGGATTATCGAACGTCAAAATAGCCTTAACAATAGTATACCCTATGCCGAAATGTAAATTATGAAATGTACTGAAATGAAAACCAACAGTAACGATAAACACAAAGCAAGCTATAAACAACGGCAGCGCAGTAACGCGACCTGGAGTTCAAGTTCAACAGCCTGAATCTGCCTGGAAAAAAAAGGGCGATTGTCTGTAAAATCGATTAACGGACGATAATTTTACGTGATAACTTCATAAAAAAACAATGATGAAAAATAGCATACTTTTTAATTTTCAAATATTATTTACAGTTTTTGCAAATTTAATTTAAATAATTTGTTTAAATATAATCACGAACAATTAGTTAAAACGCCCGCCTTAACCCGTTTGATATTATAGAAGATTTTCTCGCAAGGTGGTTGGCCGGTTCTAGTACGCTCGGCTCAGGCGGAATGTGACAATGAGTCATGCTTGTTCGTGCGTCCAGCCGGCGTTCATCGATTTATACATAAGACGTTATCACGTCAAAAATTATCCATGCGAGCGGCTTCATTGGAGCCGAATTACGGAATGTGCCGAACCATAGAAAACCATATTCAATACCTTTCACTGTAGCTGTTCCGACGTCAAATCTAACGTTATTTAACTCATTTTTAAATCGCTACACTGTTAAAAATTTTCACCTTTAGTTTACGAAGAACGGTTAGAATTCATCCAGGGATCTTCGAAATTTTACGGTATTCTTCGTAAATTTATATACACTTGAGTTCACTTACTTTTAACATGAATCCAAAAGAATATTCTTGGTACACTAAAAAAAACTCTTATTTTATCCATGTGTGTGTTTGCCTTTTTTTAGAGCGTAACATAAAACACTCGGAAGTCGAAAAACGGTGTAGTTTAAACGAAGATTCAGTTATTTGAAATTGCGAAGAACTCTTTGTTTATTTGAGTTAAATTTTTCGTTAAAAAAAAGTCCGAAAATGTACCGTAATATCTAACAGTGAAGAACACAATCTTAAATCTCACAGATTCGTTGTACTAGCATGATTGCACTTAAACTATCTCAACAGTGTGGAACTGATAAGTGGTATTGTCTGTGTCAATTTAACATTTCATGAAACCAGTGGTACCAACCGTCACCTGCAAAGCAACACATGATGCTCGTCTAAAAACACATACGGCGCCTGGAGCCGGAGCGAGGTTCGAGATTGTCATCTTTTATTGTGACGTCACGGCCGTCATATTGGATGACCTTGAACCAGGCTGCAATTTTCAATCCAGCCATCCAGATTTCTGCCATTTTTTTCTATGACCTTCCGCCAATTTGTTTCCTAGAACTTTCTGCCAATTTTAATTCCGCTAATTTTAATTCCGCCATTTTGAAAAATTATGACACTTCCCCATATTGGATTATGGCGTGCACCGAAAATCCCAGGAACTGTTATATGTTATATATATAACGAGCACTGTTGACAGAAAAACAGTAGGCAGAAGGATTCGTGGAACCATTGGCACATACTTTCAAGAAACTGCCGAATTCGAGTCAAAGTTTGCGTGACGCAGACCATACAAACATTCCGGTGATCGATGTATGTACCATGTATGATGCACAGTTCTAGCAACGCCCTGGTCTTGACGCGCTGAGGTTCGATATGGATCATAAAGTTCTGGTAGGTATGCGAGTAACGCATGGAGACGAAAGAACTTTTACTGTCCCTGGCTTGCCCGTATATAGGTACAACAACAAAAAGGGGTTGAATATTACAGACAAAAAAATGTAACGCACAGGTTACATACGCCAGTGATATTCCAAATTGAAATTTAAAAAAATAATCACTTTTTTTTATTTTCCTTGTGAGTACAAGCAGCAACGTTAGTAATTTATTTAATGAATCGGTTAGTTTTATCCAGCGGACCGGAAAACCAAGTCTTCGTTCGCCGGGACTCGGTAATGGGCGGTCATTGCCGACTTGAACGACGCTACAGCAGACTGGGGCGTCCCGGCGCGCAAAGAAGGAGGAGAAGAAGAAGAAGCGACGACAAACGAGGCTCCGTCGAAGAAAACAAAACCCCTACGTCTTGGATAGGGGGGAGGGAAAGAAGGCAGTCTGTCCTCCCTCGCTCGGCGATAATTATACTAGACGCAACATAACTCCGAGCCTGGGTGACGGTTAGAAAATCGTTGTGTGTATGTGAGTCCCGACACTGGAGAAGGCAGACGTGGCGCGGCAGTGAGAGATAATGCGTAACTTGATAACAGGGGCTACACGCTACTGCACAGAGTGAAAACTTAGTCCTTCGGTGAAATCCGACGAATACGTTGGTACTTACTAAACGTTTTCGTTTACAGTTTGGATCTGAGGTTTGTATGCATGTAGTGTATCACTTTTGTTCAGAGCCAGTGTTACATATGTAGTGCAGTACTTCAGTAAAGTACAACTTTATACATAAAATGCCTCCAGTGTTGTCAAAAGTTAAGAGTAAAAAACTGCACTCGCAGGCGCGGGAAATCGTCTATAACGTTCTGCAGTTTATGGAAAATGAAGCGCGATTGCAGGAACCTTCCACTTCACTAGAGAAAGCACAGCTGAGAACAGCAAATGCGACGGGTGTGTCTCGCACGACTGTACAAACAATATGAAAAATGGCTCACCGAACAATTAATACAAAATCTTCCACCAAACATTGTTGTTGTGTTAGATAATCACAATGTAAAAATAAATAAAACACCCACCTCCAGCTCGACAAAATTGGAAATGCAGCAGTGGTTAAGTAAGGAGAATATTTCCTTTACTAGCGACATGCTCAAACCAAACTTGTATAACCTCATAAAGGAGCACAAACCTTCGCAAGTGCAGTACTCGGCAGACATACTATTGGTAAATAGTGGCCACACATTACTTCGTCTGCCCCCTTATCATCCGGATTTGAATCCGATAGAAAGCATATGGGCTAAAGTTAAAGGAGAAGTCGCTTCAAGAAATGTTACTTGCAATTTGGCAAATGTAAAAAAAAAAAACTTTGCGAGGAAATATTTAACCGAATGGGTCCAGAAGATTGGATACCGATTTGCAATCACGCCAAGACACTCGAGAACGAATACTGGGATAAGGATGTGCGTTTTGACATTGAAATTGATAAAGCGATTGTTCAGTTAGGTGATGCAAACAGTGACAGCAGTGACGTTTACACATCAGACTCTTCGGATGGAACAGTCAGTGGCGTTGAAGAACTGAGGTAGTGCTTGGAACGTCAGTGGTAAGTGGTCAATGTTTTCTGCTTTTCTCTACCTGCTGTGCAAGGTCGCCGTATCTGCTTATACCCCCTCCTCATCCACCCGACCCCCCACACGTGTTGCAGTCAACACTTCTCATGTGTGACGTAGCTCAAGTTCGGAGTTATATTGCGCCTAGTGTACGGACGGACTCCCTCCGATGCGCTGCGTCAAAGACACAAAAGAACGCTCTAGAGTTACGCTTGCGCTGCTTGTTACCCGGGTAACCATTCGTCTGTCTGCCTACCTTACCCCCTCCCTCACCAATCCCTTTTCCCCAGCCTCCCCCTCCCTTGCGAACAACCCTGCCATCGCCCCGCCCTTATTATTTCACGGCTTGCCGAGCGTGAAAAGCTACGAGGTCGGGTGCTAGAGGAAGATGGTAAAAAAAAAAGACGCGAGTTCTGGGCTATTCAGGATCTTAAAAAACGACGATCTGATAGTTACCGTCGACTTGAGGAGGTTTCCGATATCGTCTGGAACAATGCTTCAGCAAGTGTTGGGAGGGTTAGAGAAGGGGGGTGGGAAAAAAAACAGATTCGTCTTTTCTTTCCCGGCACCAATTAATTTCGGCTATCTCTTCTCGAGAAACAAAAGAGGCAATGGAAGCCATTACATAGAACTTTTTTCATTAATTCGTTGTACAACAAGTCTTCGCGAAATGTAGCAGAACGGATGAAATTAAAATGAAATATTCCAAAATATACACGATAGATATGACTATGGTTTTTAAATATAATTAAAAACAGTAATACACACATGAAAGATTACACAAGAACACATAATCAATCGCCAAATCTGGAAGATTATAAATACCTATTCATGAAATTTCTTAGCAATTGGTTAGTTATGTAAATTAGTATATTAACTGTTGTTAAAATACATTTTAAATGAGTTTTAATTCTTAGTTAATTATTAAGTTTATAGCTACCTAAGAACTCTAAAATGTTTAATCATACTGAAAAAGTTTTCAATTTTTTTTTAAATTTAAACAAAGTGTCTTTCATATACAAATATTTAACTGTGGGCAGCAAAACATAAATATGCACAACAGTACGTTTCCAACTTATACAAAAATTACAGTCACTTAGTTTTAAATGCAACACACTCTTCCCAAGAAGACTCATTTAACGTAAAATTAGTTGTTTATTTTTAGTTACAGCAGTGACCTTTTGTTTGTTTTTGAAAAGTGTTGAAATCATTTTGATTTTTGCGTTTTTTTTTTTTTTTTTTTTTTTTTACATATTTATAAGTTTCAATTATCATTCTTCATTTTCTGAGACCAGCAAATGCTTTTCATTTACGTTTGTCCATTATTTTTTGCAGAGTAAGGAGGTTTTGAAATTATTTTGAGATTAATTACGAATACATGCCACTCGTAACTGGCTCTCTTCATGAATATAAGGACCAATAAAAACGATCAAGCAATACCAGATAAGAAATAAAATACCACTGCATTAGCTACCAGCGAAAATTTGTGGTATTTTTTCTTTCTTATATTTCTACTTTATTTTCGGGTCCGACCTGTTTGATAGATTTTCTAATAAGTGAGTGACGAGTCTCGGATTCGCTTTCCGGCTGAGTTGGGGCTTGAAAATGGTACTTCCCTGACTCAGGACTGGATTTAGTGTTGCCTTCAGCGGAAGGCAATTGTAAGCCGCCGCAGAATCACCTGTTATAGTATGCCTTAGTCTCACCATGGCCATCCCCCGTGGCTATGGAAGAGGAGCTACACCCAACCTCTAGGCTGATAAACGCCATTGTTAGTAAGTTTTGTGTAGTAGTTTCAAGATGAAAATGCACATAACTCACTCGAGTACCCAGTCTACCCGGACACACATTAGGTGTGAAAAGCATCACCTTAAACCACGCTCTTTCAAAACTGCTTAAGATATCGGAATGAAGTCTGTTAACGAAAACCATTTAATATTGTGCTGGGGGCGTATCAATAGTTATGTATCCGCACTTCGTTTTTAAACAGTATTTTTAGAGTAATGAAAGTGTCTAAAACGCGTGTTTTAGGCTTGAAACTTCCGGTACAGTTTCTCGAAACCACCACTGAAGAGACTTCCATTACACTTTTATCTTCGTATCTCCTCCAAATAATGTTATGGTTCGCCGTAAGACTTCATAGTTTCCCTACGTACGACGAGAAGACTGCGCGCCAGCCCACAGCCTTGCGCTTAGAGGCGATGCCGTGCTTGAAGGACCAGCGAGCGTCGCACTTATGATCTCGTCCCACCAACAAAAATACATCCCTTACTAGGCAGTCTTCTTAAGAACGGTAGTATCCTAAATTCATATTTCTGCATATGATTAAAAAATAATAATTATAACCATTTTTAATTGTAATTTTTACGTCAGCCCTATCATCTACTAAAAGCATTAAATAAATCATGTGGTATACAATTTTGGATTAACCGTCCATATTTATGTAGTTTTCGGATTCAAAATCTTTATTTTTGGGTTATCATTCATAAATCAATAAAAAAAATTCAGTCTTCCCAAAAACCCTGAAAACTCGGATTTTTGCGTGTTAGGACTGACACAAAAATTAGCATTTAAGATCTTTAAAATCATTAAATAAGGACTTGTTTAGTGGGAAAAGAAGAAGAGACTTTCATAAACAATTTATATTATGTATTTATTGAAAATCACGTGCGAAATACGGGAAAATATTATAAGCGGTGTAGTTTTAAAAAAGTTTTTATTTTCCAACAAATATTAACTAATTTGCATTTAATAACTGTAGAAAAAATCATTCACATGTACATAATTATGATGACTTGCGAGATCTTTCAATACACGAAAATGGAGTTAAATAAATATCTCGTGTGGAAAAAAAAAATGTTGCCCAGAAACCAACGCAAAAGGGGGATGTGAGCGAAACTTTCAGTACTCGCCACAGATGTGTAACGTCTAACTTCGGTAGCGAATAAATCCATGTGCATTTAACGTATAATTCTTTAAAATAATGCCAAGCGTGATAAATATACGCAAATTGTGTTTTCAAATACCTTTCTGGCCGTGAATCACTAGGGGCATGCATTTTTCGCGAAAAGATTCTGAGAATAGATTAAAGTTAAAACACTGTAGCATTGTCTGTGTTTCGTGATTGGGTAGTTTCTTTCAGGGACTTGTACACTGTTACAACACCAATAACAGTAATTTAGTGCGGAAGCAAACGCGTCCTGATTGGCTGGGTTAAATAAGGCAATTTGGTTTCTTGCAAGTGGTCGCCAATCACAAATAAGCAACCGTTGGTATGGGTATAGCTTGTTGCAGTCTAATAGGCGTTCAGATTTATTCTATAAAAATGCCTGCCCCTACGAATCACACATATATACTTTCTGCAACTGCCGCTAAAATTAGCTGCCGGAGCAGCTGCTATCGAATCATTTGATTAGCAGGAAGAAATTTTAAACAATATAATGAAACGGCTCCGTTGAAATCGAAAAAGACTTGTGGAAAATACCAAGCCCCTTATTTGGACGTGATTTTCGAACGATAAATTTCATTGCAATGTTGCCCATCTTGTTTAAAATTCACTAAACAGTTAAGACTATTAAGTTCCCCATTGGTTTTGAGAAACTTGGTTCACGTCTTCCGCCACATACATATGGCAACACCGTGGTCACGCATTACTGCCACCGAATGTTGTATACCAAGAGCCGAGATGTTACACATCATAAATCCGGTTATTCCTACAGTAATGACGAGAGAATGAAAGAAAATGTTTTGTTTTTGTTTTTTTTTGGTGCAGGAGACCGAATGCGGGAATGTTTCGCAGAGGGACCGAAAACTAGGACTCCTTGTAGCCGGCGACGGTAACGAGTTACTCCTTCGTCTTGTGCTTCTCTCTCTCTCTCTCTCTCTCTCTCTCTCTCTCTCTTCCGTGTTCTTTTGTGCTGCGTTTCCGCAGTTGCTCCCCCCCCCCCCTCTTTCCATCCGGGAGTCGCGAAGCTTCTCAGTCTCGAAGTCGCGTCCCACGGGTCCCTGGGCGAAGCCGCGACCATAACTCTGCCCCCCCCCCTCTCTCTCTTCTTTATATCCAGTCCTTCCCGCGTGGAGGGGACTCCACCGCGCTCCACCAGACATCCTCCTCATTTGCCTCAGTCGAGGGGGGGACAGAGGAGAGGGACACACTTGCTCCTGTGGTCCCAGCTCTTTGTATTCCTCAGGAGCGGCAAGGAGGGGGGGGCAGGGGTCGGCGGCGGCGGGCCTAACCGAGAAATATGACCGCACTCGCCGCGCGCGACGTCGGCCCTGTTTGTTCCGGAGCGCCCTACCGCCCTTCCGTCACGGCGGCGGCGGTGTCTCGCGCGCGGGAGCAAACTCAAAAATACGCTGAATAGTATTTCCTTCTTAGAGAATTAAGAGGCTGCGTCGAGGAAACTTCGCGCGAAAAGACGGTCCCTTCCACAAACACACCTCCCTCCTCCCCCTCTCCGACAACACGGAATGTGGTAGTTTAACTTTCTAAGTAAAAAGGACAGTTTTGAAACAGAGCGTGTTCGGTCGCGTAGCGATGTGTCCGTCTGGCGCACACGAGGTCTCGGGTTTCCATCTCGGGACGTCTCCTCTTCAGGGGTGGTATTCAACACAGGAATAAAATTTTCTGTATTTAAAAAAAAAAACTTTGGAAATCATTGGCCAAGAAATAGTTCCTAATACTGCAATGAAGATATTGTACTTCTGCGCAACATTTTGCTATGGCTATTTTTTTTTTGCACATATGAAATACACTTTTTAAGAGAAAATTCTGAAAATTATGTTTCATTGAAGCATATTTTTTTTAGAAACATGGGAAATATAATCGAATATTCAACTATTTGGGTTTATTTTGCTGTATCATAATTATTAGTCTGCCCAGTTAATTAGGAGAACCGTTTACAAAGAACTTTAACTATTGGAGGTACTGGGACAACACAAAGCAGAAATGCCTGGGCAAGAACCTGAACCAAGTATTACTGCGAACACTTTTTTGTAGTGATAAAAAATTTTTACATGTAAAAGTACAAATTGCACATATATCATTTTACGTTTAAAATTCCGTTCCATTTACAAAAAAAAACAGCATATCCACCTTTATTTCAGTCGAATGCCGATGTCGTTCCTTAGCGTGAGTAGCTACTATTTTCCCCCATGCCCGTATTTTAAAACTGTTGGTCAATTTCTTTAAAACTATTATAAAAATACAATTAAAAATGATTGAATCTAAACTCGTTAACATTAGAAATGTCGAAAATGCTATATTTTAGTCCTGTATTTAGGATCATGAAAGTGACAAGTGCCAGAAACAACTGGTGACATTTTTGACGATTAACATAAGACAAACTTTTAAAGAGGACAGAATTTAAAATCCCTTAGTAAGCAACGGAAGGATTCAGTTTCAAGTCGTTCAACTAAAAAAAATTAAAAATGAAATACAATATGTATGAGCCTTACAGCCCAAAACTTTGACCAAAAACTAAAGTGAAGCAAAAGAAAAATATGGAATAAACTGTTATATAATATAATTATTTTAGCCTATAGTTAATAATAATTAGTTAGGAACAATTGAGTTAGACATAATGGTTTACGGGATTAGAATAAAATATAGTTATTGTAACAATACAATAAATATTTAAAACCATTAAATTTTACGGCTTAAAATGAAATGATTAATATTAAAAAATTTTAAAAACTCTTCATAAACAGGCAAAGAAGTGAAAACCATGAATGGTTACCTAAATTTTCTGGTAACAGTGTAAGTCGTTAGAGATGACGACGGATCGTGAGATGAGAATGGAGCGTTGAAAGAATTCATTGTTTGAGA
This sequence comes from Bacillus rossius redtenbacheri, assembly GCF_032445375.1. Classification (NCBI taxonomy): domain Eukaryota; kingdom Metazoa; phylum Arthropoda; class Insecta; order Phasmatodea; family Bacillidae; genus Bacillus; species Bacillus rossius. The sequence goes on along the minus strand of NC_086330.1, from coordinate 20,521,621 downwards.
AAACGAGAGTACTCCAAGAAAAATGCAACGTCCGCCACGTTTTCAACTCACAAAAATTCCAGGTTTTACTATTCCGGGAATCAAACCAAGATCGCCTGTATGGGAGACCGAATGATCTGACTACTCAACCAACGTGACACCTAGAAAATCATGAAAATAGCAGCTACAGTAAGGAAAAATGCAATTACTCGTATTCTGCTAAACATATTTACATGGAAGATAAAGTTAGTTAAAAAATGTAGTGATAAGATCTGTTATCATCAACATTTATCAAAGAAAGGATAAAGAGTGCCCCGAAGTCTGCACACGAAAAAATATGGAAGACTTATAAACGGGAATCATATTTTCTAACGAAAATGCTTGTAAGAAGCTGAGGAGAAAAATGCTATGAGTCTTATCACCAATTAAATCATAAAAAAAGTTGCGCATCTCGTAGAGGATGCCAATTAAGTAATGAAAAGTTATTTCCTCAGTATCTAGAAGATGCCAAAGTGCTTAATTATCGAGCTACTAAAGCCTTGGACGTTACGGTGATGTAAGAGGTCTTAAAGAAGTTCAAGTAAAATGCCCTTATAACTTAAAAATAAAATAACTAACTGTATAAGTTGAAGAAATATTAGAAGCAGCTTTAAATGAAAGGGTTGTGTGCAGGAGATTTTTTTAGGTGGTATATGTAACGATTATCCAAAAACAGGCACGATAATTACTTATTGGTTTGAAATACCAGGTGAAAGAATGCAGGAATTTTTTGCCGATTAAATGTGATCAGTCCAGATATAAGAACGTTTTTGTACATTATTGGTAAAAAAATCATTTTATTTTTTAAATCGTTATAAATATTACCTGAACAACTCAATCTCCCTTTCCAATAATAAAAAAGATAAATTAACAAAGCTGTTTTAGTATTTAAAATTTAGGTCACTGATATAACTATGGGCGTAGTTATGATGAAAGTGTATTTGAAGATAACAAAATTTAAAACAAAGAAAGAGTGAGGAATTTAGTGTTGAACTTTGTGAAGTTTGAATTAGTGTTAGGTAACATCATGTTTGCAAAAGGATTATGGCATATGTTTCCTTCACAGATTTATAGTATTAAAATTAAAAATTGATTATTTCCGCCATACTAAGACTGTACCTATGTGTTGCTAGCATAAAAACATTTGAGTTGTTTTATTTTTCTGGGCTTGATAAAACAAATTATATAGCCCCGTTTAATGGAAAACAATAATGTTGCTATATTAATTCACATTTCGTTTATGATAATGTTTCAGTTGCCACGGCATATATTTAAAGGTGTTATTTGGAGCTACCATTGTCTTGCAGATTTTCCTCCATTTTTTTTTTAGTGAAGCTACTTATATAACATGTGATTGTTTAAAAAATATTGGAATTCAGTGTTTATAGTATATGTATGTAATGTAAGTTGAGGTATAATTCATGCCCATGTATTATTAAACACTTGCTACCGCAATAATAGTAGTTACGTGTGTGTGAAATAATGGTCCCAAGTGTTTAATACGTACTTATCTTTTCAGTTGGTAGCAAAAGAAAGCGATAGTTTTGCCCCTTCTAACATAAACTGCACATCAAGTCTGAAACAGTGAAATCTGCTGCGGATCAAATCATTCGAAACTTATGCCTTTGAAATCAGGAGTTCATACTGAAGTAACTGATTTTTCTGAGTTTCCAACTAAATGTTCAGTGTTTTTCACTTTTTCTTGTGAATATTCTCAATTATAGTCATTTATTCCAAGTGAAAAGCGCTATCCCGTTGGTCCGCAGAATCTTACAAAAAAACAGGTCGAAATTACTTAATCATCTTTGGAGTTTATCGGAATCAAATCATCATCATAAGTAGTGAAACTATTTGCTGAGTGTAGTGACCCCATACGAGCTCACGCTACATTCTCAAATAACCGTAGCCATCTTTGACGGTGTTCAACTTCTCTTAAAAAATTGTTGAAGGGTTAAAACCAGTGTTTGCCTTGATCAATCCATCTGCACTGTAAATGTAACAGAAGTTTTCATGTAAAATGACATACCTATATTTGTAATTTTTTTACTTTTACATGTAAACGACTGTATCGCTACAAAAAAGTGTTTGCAGTAAACTGGGTTCAGATTCTTTCCCGGGCATTTATGCTTCAATTGTTAAAGTTATTTGTAACCAGTTCCCTGAATAGCCTTCCAGTATTAACTGTGCACATAATGAACATTAAAAAAAAAACAAATTAAATCCTAATTGTTGAATATTTTTGTAAGATATACTCAGTATTAGCTCGAAAATATCATTTCGTATTTTCAAATATAATCATAGCAATGTATTGTACCAAGTAACAATATCTATTAGTATTAGTATTTTGAACTGTTTCTTCTTTTTTACTGTGTGCTCGATGTCCTGCCTCGTGGTATTCTGCCTACAGCCTATCCGTCCAATGATACTTTTCTCCACGTTGTCACAATCCCTTCTTACTATACGTCCGAAAAAAAAAACATTCAACAACAATTTTTTATTCTGAGTAATTTTCCTTTCCGTTGGCGTCGAAGGAAGTATTCTCGAAAGGGAAAACACAGGTTAAACCACTGACCCCTCTTAGCCGAAGCCTCTCCGGGGTATAATAATTTATAAATTTAATTATTTGGAGGAAAAATTTATTTAATTATTAATTCATGCATGTTGTTTCAATTATATATAAATTTAACTACGAGGCCAGGAAATCACCATTGAGGTCCATCTGGGGTGAGCCACCCAAATAAGTTTGTCCATCCCAAAGGGAGACGGTAATTAGCCTGGAGTTTATTTTGTATTTGACCTCCAGTTGACACAGGGATGCCACCACCCAGCGACCCAGCCACCTCAGCAAACATTCAGCAACATCATACCATTCTCATCCATAAAAATTACACTAAAACATCACACATTAATGAATATGTAGGGACCGGAAAAAATTCGCGGGTTCAATGACCTGTATGATGAACTCCATAGTTCTACGTACACTCGGTCAAATGCCACCCACTCATTGGCTGCTGTCTTGCGAGACGTTCCAGCGTAGCAGCCTGTGATTCGATAAAGCTTTGGTTGGGTGTTTCTCATTGGCCCAGAGTCATCCAGGCGAGTTGTGAGCCAATAGCAGAGGCAGCACTGAGATATAACGATTTGTATTTTACCCTATCGCGAAATGAATTCGCGAATTTTTCCGGTCTCTATGAATGTGTAAATAATGTAAATGTAATGTAAATAATGTAATGTTAATAAAAGGGAAAGAATATATCGGGGCGTACAAGGAAAACCCTTTAAGTCCATATAATGAAACTATGAGAAAAATTGATTTTTAAATATTCATATGGGTTTGTAAAATATTGTAAAATATATACTGTACTGAAAAATGTTTAATCTAACATAATAATATACTGGTCATATAATATACTTGTCATGAAAAACATTAAACTGGACTTTGTCATATGAATACCTATCTCATGGACTTAGTGGGTTTTCCTTGTACGCCCACGATATATATAAGTTAAAACAGTATAAACTATCTCGAGAGGGACAGTTCTCCCGATGTCGCAGTCGGCGGCGCGGCGAAGCGCAGCGCCGAAGATGCAAGATCTTCTCAGAAGAAGCGCTCCCGGAACAACCCGACGCGCCTGCGATTCCCAATCGATTGCTGCAGGTCGACCTGCCGCCTCGAGGCTGGAGCCGCGCCAAGAGAACGGAGCCCCGCTCCACACAGTTGATGCACTCGGAGCTCGTGCTGTGGGTGGACCGGCGTGTCGCGTGGACCAATAGCGAGGCCAGAGGGGAGGTCCCGGTGGTCCGGAACTCCCCCCTCCTTTTCTGTAACTTAAAACAAACAAAAATTGGTTGTCTGTAAAGTCGGTTTACGGACGATAGTTTAACGTGACAAGGTCATAAAAAACATTGATGAAATGATTGCATACTTTTATGAATAAAATTGAATCATTTTTATTTTAATAATAAGAGAATAAATACTTGAAATTATGCTAGTAATCAGATTTTTAAAATGCAAGAATAATTAACCTTTATTGCCGAAATTTGTGTTGTAATAAGCAATGAAAACCACATTAACTTTTCACTTCACTTTATAAACAGTCGAGGAAACAGTTCACGTGCACATGACTTGTAATTAATTTTATAAACTGGCGTTTAGCTATAAAGTTTGAATATAATTATGAACAAGTTTTCATATAAATAATTTGTAATCAAATATCTATCATTAATTATATGAATCACCATAATTTTTTAGTCAATTGTAACATAACCTATTATTACTGCACTCGCCGACAGCGTAACGGAACACAGCGTAACGGGACACAGCGTAATGGAACAATGTGCGTAACGGGAAACTTTGACCTTTGAATATATATACTGTATAGAAGTCGCGAGTGGATAGGATTTACTCAACGTTTTTCAGAATCGTATGATGAGCAGCTTGGGAACTTCACCGCTGCAGTGCGCTGTCGTAACGCCCTGTATCGTCTTAGTTGTTATTTACACGTTAGAGCGCAGCGCTGTCGCCTGCTGTCATACCCCGCACCCCTCATCCATCATTCACTGCAGCTCAACGTCGTTCATCGGGAGGGGGAAGGGGTGTTTGAAGAGTTCGACACTTGTCCGCTTGGGACCACCACAAGTCGATGCCCTAGAGATGGTGGCGATTGCGGCGGTGAATTAACCAACTACCTCAAAACCGTATTAGAAATTTTAACCTGGGCTGGCGACTTCTATACAGTATATATATTCAAAGCTTTGACGTACGTGCAGCCGGCGTTCATCGATTTATTAGACGTTGTCACGAAAAACAAAATGCCTAAAGCAACTAAACTACATAAGGTTACAAAGATAGCACTCTGAGCTCGCGATGCGGGTGGGCCATTTCGCGTGGACCAGTGTTTTGGCCAGCGGGGAGGTCCCGGTAGTCCGGACAGCTCCCCTTCCTCTTTAAGGAACATAAAACAATAACAAAAAACATGCCAAAAGCATCTAAGCTGCATAAGGTTACAAAGTTACCATTTTGGAAATATTATCGGAATCCTCAGTGGGCAACCAACTTTATTGTGTTTCCTCCCTGCTACAGGCCTCATACGCAGGAAGCAAGCACAGTCTATATTTCACGCCATTTCGCACATGTTTTTTTATACGAACTTGGACATGTGTGTTTCATGTATTCATTAACATTGATATGTATGCATTTATGAGTTGCCTTAAGGAAATCGAACCTTTGGCTTGAAAACAATAAACTAAGAGAATTAAATAAAAAATTAACAAAATATATAAATGTACAGTTTTCTACTCTCAAGCAAAAATCGTTACGTACGTAAAAGTTATGTGTGTAAACGTTGGAGCACTGTAATTCTACTATTCCCTGAGATTTTAGTGTGACAAATATTTTTCACTTTAAAATTTAAAAAGAAAATCCATTATAAAGGATACTTACTTGTTAAAATTTTTATAATGGCTATACTGAACCCCTCTCCTTCACAAAATCCTGGCTAAGACCTCGCCTGGATCAGCGGAAACCTCCTGGTGCTGGAAGAAGCAGGCGTTCTTTTTTGCGATAGCCCTTCGCGAGGTTACTCGCTTCCAACGACCTCGAACCTTCACAGCAGATTAAATTTACTGCAGAACTAACCAGCAATAACTAGAGACCGGAAAAATTCGCGGATTAATTTCGCGATATGCTAGAATCCAAACAACTGTACATTTATATTGCTTCTGTGATTGGCTTACAATTTATCTGAAGGACTTTTAGCCAATGGGAAACCTTCAACCAAAAAAAGTATCGAATCGCAAGCGTCCCAGTTGACAAGTGTCACGAGTCAATAGCCAATGAGCAAGTGGCATTTGCATGAGTATGTAGAGGGTTGTGGAGTCTATCCTAGAGGTCCTCGAAAGCGCGAATTTTTCCAGTCTCTAGCAATAACTCCCTAACCAGGAGCATGTATTTTTTCGTGAAAATTTTCGAAACAAGCTGACGGTTAAAATACTGTAGCGTCGTCTGTGTTTCGTGATTGAGCAAATTCTTTCAGTCATGTGTCCGCTGTTAGAACACCAATCATATTAATTCAGTGCAGAAGCAAAAGCGTCCTGAGCGGCCCGGACATGTCGATGGCTTCTCTTGCAGACGGCCGCCAATCACAAGGATGGAACCGTTGACGCAGGCATACCATCATGTTGCTGTCTAATTGGCTTTCAGAATTTTCCGCGAAAAACATCTGCCCCTACATATAATGCATTGAGAATAAGTTTTTTTTTTTTTGCCTGAACAATTGGTTTGGTTTTTTTATTTATAGTTTATTCAAAAGAATATTTTGTAGATTCAAATAAATTGATTTCGTCAATTTATTATTCTTTTTTTTTTCAGCCATTAAATATTATTTCGCCATATACAAACAATTATTCGTTGTATTGAACAAATATTTTTCTCTATGGGAAATATTGCTAAAAAAAATTCGGTAACAAAAAATTAGGAACAATAATATTTTCTGTTAAAAATGAGATAAAACTGTTCTTTCATTTTTTTAAATATTTGAAACATCCATAGGAAAATTATCTTTGCCTTTCTGACTTGAAAGCATAGTGTAGATATAAATATGCGTTGTTTACAATCCTAGGCTGATTATCCTTAGAAATGGTTCTGAAACTTACGTAGCTAGTTTGTATTGAAACATCAACATCACGAAAATGACAAAGGGAAGGCCATTCATATAACCAGAATATTTTCTCTCCCATTTTCACCATTCCAATTATTTATCGCCTTTCATCTGCATTTTCGTGGCTCCGTAAATATTTAATGCAATTTTTAATACGAGTGTGATTTTAAATCATATATTACGCATTATAACTTCACAAAAAATAATATTTTGTACAAACATGCGTCAACGAATGTTTGAAAGTCGATCTGGGGGGAAAAAATGAATAATTATATCCTTGAAAAAAAAACCATGATAAATCTTCTGAAAGTAGGCCGATGTTCTGATATTCGAAAATGAAATACTGTTGTGTTTTCGTAACGCTGTTGAAATTTATAGCCAGGCTTTCCACGCGTTCTCTGATCCATTCTTGAAAATCTCTGACTATCTCCAAATCACGTCTACCGTTCCTAAACATGGGAAAGATGTAGGAAACGAAAGTCACCATGTTGGTTTAGACTGGTTTTATGCAATAAAAAATTTTATATTTTAAAATTGTTCTTAGTTACGGCAGGGATCACACAGAGATTTTCAATGACTGTAAAATAGTGTACATTCACATTATTATTATTATAGTTGTACTCATTCACCAGAAGTTAATTACTTATTAAACGCCAGTGACTTCACGCGGAAAACTAATTACAGCATTCAGTCACTATCAACTTCAGGCATTCTACTTAGATACATACTATGATTTAACAAGGCCGGATATTGAAAATCAAACGAAATATACGTAATTGTTATGGTGACTAAACGGTTGAATGCAAGATCGCTTATCTAGGTTGCTTACCCTCCTCCTCAAATCAATTAGATAACTTGCATGGTGTAATATTTGAACAAAGACAAGATTTACATAAGATAGGTTCTTAATCTAGCACCGGATGAAGCGAAGTCATGTAGAGCAATTTCAGATTTATAAGTAAAATTTAACTTAGAATGAAAGCCATAGCTTGATAAAACTAATAAAGATAAGAAACTATACAATTTTTAAATTATTAAGAATTTTCAATGGCTTTTTTTGTTGTTTCTTTTCTTCCATGTTGTGAAATTAATACCATTTTTTGTTCAAAACTCACTAACTTCGTACGAAATAACTCAAGGCCAGAAATTTATAGTAATGATGGAAAAGGCTTTCATATTAATTATCAAACTAGAGAGTAACACAGTAATGATATTTTATACTAAGTCTATAAATGTTTTATAATACTTACTAATGTTACTGGTGGGAAATAATATTACAGCTCAGTATAACACATTTTCGCTATCCATATCATGAGATGTTGAAGTTTAAGGAGCACGTGATTTTTTAACCTTGCAACCATTTAGTTTGTAGGGAAAAATTTGCAGACTTACACCCTGCTTATTGAGAAAATTATATACAAATCAAAACAAGTGAAGTCATACCTGAAAAAATATAAATATTTACATTTTTTTAAATAATTATTTTTAAAATGTAATTTTTTCTTAAAAATATACAAATTCTACACCGAAAACAATACAGTACATTCCTGTAAAATATTAAAAATTCTAGTGGTCTAACTTAAGAAAAAATAACATATGGTAGTCTTCCAAATAAGAGTTGTTTGGCTTCTGGGTTGTAGCCGCGTCGAAGGCGATGATATCAACAAAGTTTCGGTATGTGACACCTGTCTGATGATGATGACTTCAACGTCGACCGAAACGTCGGTGATATCTTGGCATTAGACGACGCGCCTACAACCCAGAAGCCAAGCAACCCCAGACAATGGCCGCAAAACCCTGCAATCTTTTCTAGTCTTCCAAATTATTTATTTTATTTGGTTTGGAAAATATGTGCTATCCAACAGCTGGAGGCCATTCACGGAATGACACAAAATAAAACAAAACATACACTGACATATAAACACACAATTACAGAAAAGTAACTCTTAAAACAAAAGAAACATATATGCAATTGAAAATAACGTATTTCTAGGTCGAACGAGGCATTGTGAACCTCAGAACTAACAATGTTTTCCAATTCTTACGTACGTGAGATGCTTCATGAGATGTTTATTTCCAAAGAAAAAAGAATTGTCTGCCACAATAACATAAAGGTCGCATATTTCTCAGCCAGTACCCCGTAACACTTGTTATTTATGTAAATGTCTCTAAAAACATCAACTCTATTTACACTGAACGCTTACAGACGTTAAGAAATATTTTTTTATTTAAAATTTAAAATATTAACTGTCATTTGTCTCTTACGTAATTTTCATTTTGTGTTTTATCTATGATCTACAACTTCTATTAACTCTAAAAGATTTTGGACTCTGGATTTTATTAGATGATTGAACATGTTTATTTACATTTTTGGAACTTTTTAAATATGTTAATATTAATTTTAGACATTTAAATCATTGATAAAATGTTGTGGCAAAATTACATCCAGTTTCTGCCAGCCAACTTCAAAACCCCAATAACTAATAACAAGAGACAACTGCATATTAGCAGTCAGAGCAGCCAACTTGACGTGTTTCTATTTTGAAAGCAGAAGTTGGTCGAGTTTGAGCTTACGAGCTGCTTGTTTCAACAGTAGCTTGAACATGTTCTCGTCTGTGTTGTTGGATGCTGCAGTACAACTTTGATTGTAACTCAGCCAGTCTCTTGGGACGCAGTGGATTGAACATACCAGTTTCTGTGCACCGACATAAGCCTGAACGATGTACAGTAGGCAAAAGTAATAATTATAAACTACTGAAGTAACTAGAAAGCATATCAAAGAGTTGGTAATAAAATATACCAATATATATGTTTAAAACATTTTAACTATAAAAACTACTGATAAACCTGAAGTAGTTTGGCTTCTGGGCTGTAGCCGCGTCCTTGGCGAATAATTTACCAACGTTTCGGTTGATATTGCATTCACCATCATCAGGGAACAGTTACCTACTTACCTACTCAGTAATAATTCACTGACGTTTCATTCTACATTGCAGTCGTCATCATAAAGGAGCAGTTACCTACTTACCTACTCAGTAGGTAACTGCTCCCTGATGATGGCGACTGCAATGTTGACCGAAACGTCGGTGAATTATTCGCCAAGGACGCGGCTACAACCCAGAAGCCAAGCTACTTCAGACAATGGCCGTGAAAGACTGCGAACATTATTACTGATAAACCTACCCTGGAATCTCTGTTTAGATGATTAAATTTGTGTGAATAATTAAAAATAAAATATATTTTAGTGGTTTACATGAAGTTGGCTATCACTAACACATAGTCTAAAATTTTATGAACTGCCCAAATCTAGAATGGATACCTACTTTAGCAAAACATTGATAATCCAATGTGACTTTAATAGAAAAAATATAAATTTCTAGCTTTAATTCTCTTGGTCCAAAAACTTTATTAAAATTTTTGTTTATTTTCCATTTTTGCTTCTTAGTTTCCAAAACGACTTAATAATTTATAACCAAGTATATGATTGTGGTGAACCAGAGAAAAATCGCAGTTACTCATTACACGGGACTATGATAACTAAGAATTAAAGGTAATTAACTGTAGAAAAATCTAATTCAAATTTTCTCAAATTATTTTTAATAATTTTTACATGGCTTTTTGAAATTTTATTTTACTGAATGTTACAGCTAAGTAAATGTATGACATGTGATTAGATTTTAAAAAAATAAGTATTACTTCGTGAAAACGTCGTTGTGGTGAAGCAAATATGCGTAACTCAGTTTGCCTTACTATTTGTTTATAAGTCATCTATTACAGCAGAACTTTCATACAGAACTTACAAGCATATATGTATATATATATATATATTCGCACAATACGAATCAGTAAAGTATGGGATAGGGATTTAAAAACCGGCGCTGACATCGAGTTTATTGGAATGAGTAAGTAGCAATGAGATAATTTGAGAATGGGCCATCGACGAGTTGCATGTCTGGGGTAAGCGAGAATGCCTTGGCGCGTGATAACGTCTGCCACATTTCCATGGCAACGTCTGCCACATTTCCACTTGTGAAAAATTTAGGTTAAAACCCCACGGAGAACCAAACCCAGATCACCTTTGGTGTAGATGTGAAGTAAAGTGGTGAATAAAGTGAAGCTAACAAACGCCCACAAACGCCCGACTTCTTTGTCGGTCGATTAATGCTCGGTTTATGGGCGGTAAATAAAGGACTTTTATCTGGCGTTAAGGGTGATTTACATGGTGCTGCTTTCGACGCAAGTCGCTGGCTTCTTTTATCGCTCTCTCAGTGGCGAATTACTGGCAAATAAAGCCGCTAGCGTTGAACCGGTGTGAATAAAACATGTAATAATGTGCACAGAAAAACATTTTCAATAATTTTACGAAAAATTCCTTTTGAAAACCATTTTCCAAGAAATAGTTTTTAATGCTACAAGACAAAACACATGACTACGGTTATTTTTTTCCCAATATTAAATACGATTTTCAAAATCATACTATTTCTTACGGTATTAGCGCGTAATTTCACATTTTAATTGATGTTTCATTCAAGCATAGTTTTTAAACCATGGAAAATATAATCGATTATTCAATAACTGCACTTCATTTTGTTTTACTGTGCTTATTAATGTGCGCAGTTAATACTGGAAAGCCATTAAGGGAATGGTTAATTGAAACACTACTTTGCAGTGATACAGTTTTTTTTCATGTAAAAGTAAAAAGATTTACAAGCATCTGTGATTTTGCATAAATATTTCTGTTCCATTCACAAAGTATGCCGGTATACGGAGAGAAGATTGTGGGGGACAGTATCGCCGAGTAAGATGCTCTCACGGGATGATGTATCGCGAGACATTGTTCCGCTTTGTGCTCGAGATTGAATCGATTATTTTGTAACGAAAAAAAATAATGTGTGGGTACGGAAATGGAATTTTTGGCGGGATTCCAGATACTGAAAAAAGCTGTGCTTGGCTGGACGTGTTGCGAACCCCTACGGCAAACTATCTGCTTCCCGGCATCCCCTATGCTATGTCAACTACCGTTCTGACACAGCACTTCTCGGGCAGCTACTGGTTGTGTCGGTCATATAATCGCCTGACGTGAGCGGCGTAGCATGGGAACTTTTCGTCTGTACCACAGAGATCTCAGGATGCTGCGACTTCGACCTATTTTGGACACCAGCGCACGAAAGAAGTCGCGTCTTTTGCAAGACGACAGGTTGGCTGCCCAAAAATGAAAAATAAATATCAGCGCCGTGTAAACCACCCTCTAGCTTTCCACCCGGTGGCGCAATGAAGAAACATTAGACTCCTCCCTACAACAGGACTCTCCAACCATCCTGATCTAGGTAATCTGTATGGATTCGACATATAACCTAAAGCGAATGTTGTGATAGTTCCTCACAATGTACCGTGGCCAATTTCGCATGTTATCCAAAATTGTGCTGCAATGGCGTTAACAAGATCTAAATCTCCTATTAATTAAATAAAATAATTAGAAACATCTACAAGAAAAACTCATTTTATTCGTCCTGAATGAATCAAAACTTCGGTCCTAAACGCATTAAGGGACCCGCCTACTTGGTAACGCGCAAAATGTGCAGGACTTCAGAAAAAAAAACACCACGAGATTCAATAACTGCTCAAGATATCATATGGCGTATGTTTACGTAAAGCATTTAAAAGGGTGGGTGAGTAGTTGTGTTTCCGTATTTCGTTTCTAAACTGTATTTTTTTTATATTGAAAATGGTAAAAACGCGTGTTTTCAGAATTTTTTTTTTGGTCATGAATCTCCCGGCACATATTCTGAAAAACAGTCAAAGAACTTGCATTACTACACTTTTTTTCCCCACCATGAAATGAATGTAATTATGGGCGCTCAAATTTCGTAGTTACCCTACGCACGATGAAGAACGAGACCGCGCACTAGTTCAGAGCCTTTCGCTTAAAGCAACTTGCGCTTAGAGCAACTTGCGCTTAGAGCACCTTGCGCTGAATCCATCGGCGAGTGTCGCACTTTAGCAGCGTTGCAATGTTTTCCGATGAGAAAATCGAGTAAGTATAATACAGAGTTCATTTCTCGTCACTTAGTCACGTTTCAGCGAAATTTTTCATATTTTTGTTTAGATCTAAATTCAATGGGCTACAAAAAAAAATAATGTCTGAAGTTTTTGTATCCAGGGAAGGGGTGCTGGGTGGTTCATGAAATGGCCAGAGATCTCTTCTTCGACCTCGTGCTTGGAATACTGCCGGCTTCTCTGGAGCCTGTGTCCTCTGCCACAAAGGCTCGAGTCCCGAGGACCACGAAGATGCCCCTTCCACGCAGAAACGATCGTTGGGAGAGGGGCGAGGTAGGGACAGGGAACGTGTCATATATAAGGGCGGTGAGAACGGAGGGGGAAGTTTTTTTTTCGGGTCCGACCACCTCTTCTCAACTTCCTGCGCTCCCGATCATAACCAGCCCTTGTCAGCGTGCGAGGGGGAAAAACCATACATTTTTATCAGGGCAGTGTGCGGCGGCGGATTACATCGCAATAAAAATACCCAAACGGGAAAAGGGATTTGGGAGGGATGTGTGTGTGTGTGTGGTAGAGGGTTGAAGACCCGGTGGCCCGCCCCAGATGACGAAGTAGGAACTTCGAGTTCCGCCGCTTTCGGGGTTTTATTCGCCACAGAATTTTTCTCCCCCATCCGCCCCTCCCTTTTTTTTCTCCTATTCTTTTTTTTTTTGTCCACTCTTGCATGGGAATAGGAGTTTTATCCGATATTACAGCCGTTGAAGTCTCCCACGTGTGTGTGTGGGCGGAAGGGCCTTTGCAGGGGGGTCGCCTCACTTTTCCTTGGCTTCTGAGAAGAGAGAGAGAGAGAGAGAGAGAGGTTCGGGGCCACACTGTTTCTCGATATTGCTGCGGCGAAGACTTACTGCTCGAGCCGCGCGGTCTCAAGTCACTTCGCCCGCACCGGAATCCAGAACCATTCTTCCTGCACCTACACCCACCATCCTATGCCCCTACCCCCCCCCCCCCCCCCGCGGTGTGGCCGCATGCCTTACCGCCTCTCGTCGACGGAGACACGCCACTGCCGAACGGCCAGTTTATGCAAAGCAGCTTCCGTGAGGGGAGGGGTTGCGCTTCGATTCCTGGTCTAGGTGCCTCCCCCCCCCCCCCGCAACCCATCGTCCCTCTCCAAAACACACACACACAGCCTATATTTAGAGAGTTAGTGCTAGCGGACCTCTTCGCAAGCCTTTATGATATCCTGCTTCTTTACGCTCAGGAAAAAAAAGTGTAAAAGGCATGCCGTAGGATTATTGTTGATAAATTAATTTTTAAAATATTTTTTAATTTAAAAAAATATGTGGGTGCACTTGTGTACGCGCTTTTGAAGGTATGCATTTTGTTTTGTTTTGTTAATTTTTTTTATTTTGGACTGCAGCCTTGAGGCGTGTGCCCCGCCTCACGTGAGTTTAACAGTTTAACTGTTATTTTTATTAATAATATTTATATTCTCATTTATTTATACATTCTTGTTTACTTATTCTTATTTATGTTATTTATATTATTTTGGGTAATTAATTTGCACAGAGACGTGGGCAAATATTTATTGCACTCGTACCACGCGTTAGAGACTTTGGCTGGGTTGCAGTACCTGAGTGAGCACAAGTGACAGTTGGCAATGGTCAGTACCTTTCGGAAGAGTTGGTAGCATGTGTCGTGTGACGCGTAGCGCGAGTGCGCTGCTGGCGGCTGTGACGTCAATGACTGACAGCGAGACGAGTGTGTGGGCCGACGCGCGGCAGTTATAACTTGGGCACGACGGGAGTGAATGCCCGGTAGCACGGGAGCGAGTTACCGGAGAGCGAGTGTGGTCGCTGAGGACGAAGCGGAAGGTGTCGTGTGCGAGGCGCACGCGACCCAGACGGCTGCAAGCACACCCAACGGGGCCTGAGCTGGGGCCTTTCGACAACTGCAAACTACGAGACATTCAAGTAAGGTCGTCGCCATTTGCCCACCCCTCGATTCTTCTTTAACGCACTCCCATGCAATATTACGAGTCGTCGAGAATTTTGAAAAACCTTTTTTTATGCTCGTCTGTGCTGATTGAGCGCCGCCTCTGAAAGATTCGTTCCCCGAAACGTTGTTCGTTCAAATGATTTAATGATATTTCTAAATTGACTTTAACGTTTGCGGAGTTGATTAGCTGCAAGTTTAGCTTTCACAAACAATGTAATTAAGAGAACTCATAGTGCTAAAGACTGGAAGTTTTGTTTAAATCATTTTATTTCTCCACTTCAGTTTTTTTTTTGTTAATAACGAGCTCAACCCATTTAACACCGGTTGCTGTGCACGCTTCGTGACGTCACTACGTGTAACCTACGCACCTTTCCAACTGCGAAACGTTGTGGAGAAATCCCTACGCTATGTCACCCAACAAGTAAACTTGCAATAGAAAATCAAAGGCCATTCAGACTTTGCATTTCCGTAAAAAATCTGGGTACGAGTGCAACACAAGGACTTGGACTCTATCTTTGAACGTACTGTAATATCTTTGTTTTTTTGTTACTGTTGTAAATATTTTTGTATTCAGACGTGTAAGATCAGGCGTGTAAAACCGCTGCTTTTTATGAAGTCAAGCTTTTGTTTAAAATAAATGTATCGCAGTCGGAATCCATGAACAAGTCATTGTTAAGTCGTTTGTACACCCTGTAGGTACCAACGTTGCGCGAATTATTCTCATAATATTCTGCGCTAGTGTTTGTTTTACTCTGCTTGTTTGCGTGGGTGTAGACAGCGCGTTTAGTTGGTCGATTTTTTGTGAAATTACAGCTGGTCTACACCCAATATTTAAGTTGAGGCCCACCCTGTGGGGTGGTTTAAAGCCTCAGCCTTTAGTTGGAAAAATACATAATCGTTAGCGCAGTCTTGTAAACGTTAGCGCAGTCTTATTAACGTTAAAAAGAACCAACAAAATGTTAAATATCTTGGCTAATAAATAAAGTTTTTTTACGATAATATCTTCTTATAAATTTTAAAGGTTTACGGAAATTTGCTATCTTAAAATTTAATTTGACATACAGTCCCTCGAAGTTAACGAAAGCATGTATATAAGGGTGCATGCTGCCACACGCGGATTAACCATCTTTACGACTTCAACTTGTGGGTACAGCAGAAACGCGCATTCGCATTTGTCTCTAACCTGTTAATTTCCTTTTCGTGACGCGCTCATTTCGTTGCATTTCCACAGCATGCTAAAATTTCATCCTCAGTGCGCCTAAAGAAGAATAATTTGAAAAATATTGAAAGCATACAAAGCATTATGTAAAAGAAACTAAGCATTCACTACGAATTTCGAAGCGACACTGTTGCAGTGAAACTTCACCCATGAAATTCCACTGTACCTGGGAAATTTGAATAGTTATCGAGTAAGAGCCAAAGGGTCGCACATTTTTATCACAAAAATTGAATATGTGCTTAACTAAAGCGTGGAAGTCAACCTTGTAGCCACACTCGTAGGTGGAGTTCCACCTACCATGATTTATCATTAAAGCATTAAACTTTTCACAGATTTGACTGTCCTGCAAAGTGTGCCAATTGTGTACATATTATTTTACAGTGTGGGAGTCTGCGCACAACATCCAGTGACCTCCGATCAGTCCCGAACATTTCCGAAGCCTGCCGCTCGTTCAAGCAACTTCATGGTCTGGATTATATATATAACTTTCATGATTTTAGAGTATTTAAATGTTACTACCCTACCACAACTTTTCATTATAGTTATGACTAGCCGAAGTACCCTTGCTTCGCTACGGCAATCTGCAGGCAGAACACAGTCGCACTGCTCTCATCTTGGGTGCGCCACTGTTGCTGCAAAAACTGTTGCCATGGATACGCAGGAGGCATAAACAATGGGAAAATGTTTTTTTTTTATTTTTATATCTCCGGCTCTAGTCATCTTAAGGAGAAAAATATACACCGGGTTTTTTTAAGTCTAATCATAAGTTTTCAAACACAAAGTTTCATCAAAATATTTCCTTTAGTTTTTGCGCGATGCTTGAACAAACAGACAGACACACTTCTGCGGTTTTATTGTTATATCTCTTGGCTTCCGCTATCGTAGCGAGAAAAAAAATAAACGAGATTTTTAAGTCAGATCATAAGCTTTTAAACACAAAATTTAATCTAAATCGATCAGGTAGTTTTTGCGTCAACCTCAAACAAATAGACAAATTTCAGTTGTTATAAAAGTATAGATAATCTTGACGTTAGAAATACTAGATAC
Organism: Bacillus rossius redtenbacheri; assembly: GCF_032445375.1. Classification (NCBI taxonomy): domain Eukaryota; kingdom Metazoa; phylum Arthropoda; class Insecta; order Phasmatodea; family Bacillidae; genus Bacillus; species Bacillus rossius. Next base: position 20,504,686 of record NC_086330.1, on the reverse strand, counting down.
TCTCGCGGAAAAAAAATTGAAGAACGAATTATGTGCGAGGATTTTAATTATTTAACACTCCTAAATTACCTACTTTTTTTATTCAAACAACAGCAAAAAAAACTCTCTGAAGATGCACGAACGCGGATTATTTGGAGTAAGACGCAAAGGGCTGTGTTGGAGGTCTCACAGCTGCCACAGTGTCGTTCTCCGCAGACACGACGGTAATTCAGGATTACCACCCAAGGGAGGAGGAATTATTTCTCTGGAGGGTTGGTACCGCGGCAGCGGTGGAAAAAGAAATCCTGGCTGCCTCTCAAGGTGTCCCAGGTCAGCGACCCAGCTGCGAGGGGTATTTGTAATATTTATGCGCTTGTTTTTTTTTTCTCTCCCCCCTGGGCTCAAGGCCGAGATTCCCATTGTAAATATACACCCCCGGCTGGCAATTTATGGCGGGAATCAGCTTAATGGCTGTGGTCGGTTCCATAAAAATAAAAGAATTCTTTATTCGCGTTAATGGAGCGAGAGGAATGAACGAGAATCAAACTCGGCGAAATAGTGCGGTCTGTTGGAACTACTGTGATCCCATTTCCACGTATTATTTCCATACACTGGTATGAATTCAGTTTTTATTTTAAATTAACTTTAAAAACACTTATTTTTTGTAATTTAAATTTGTGTCTTTATATTATGATGATTTCATTTCCTGATGGTCTGAGTTTATGGAACCATCGTGTTAATCGAAACATTTCTATATCAAGTATGAATAGCAGTTACATGCTTCTTCAAACCCAAAACGCATGTTTTTAAACTTAGGAATTGTTTTTCATTATTAAAACAGAAAAACTAAATAAAAAATTCGTTCATAAAAAACTTTTAAAATCAAGTGCTAGTTATTTTGGGAACCTAGGTACTCATAAGGAAAAATACCAAATGTAGTAGCAACGGAACGAAAATAAACATGTTTAGTTCTAATTGTGTGTAATTTCCATAGATGTTTCTAATATGATTTGGGCTGGGAAATGAGGGAAAAAAAAACTGAGAGGATTTATTTTATGTAGTTTTAAGATAATTATGTCACTTAAGCAAAATAAATTGTAAGCAGTTTAAAAAATGTTTCACGTAAATTTGGCCTAAACACATTTCATATTCAAGCCTAATGTCTGCTTCGCAAAGCAAACCCAGCTTGGAGCAGAATGACGCAGTGATAAGACACTGGGCTCTCATTCCGAAGAAAGTGGTTCGAATCCAGTGCTTAAGTGGTTTCAATGTTCAGTGTTATTAAATAATTTCAGGAAAATGCTGAAATGGTTCCGTACTATAGACCTATAAACTGATTCAATTCCCAATACCCCTTATCTTTGTCGATTTCCGTAACTAATGACAGAGATTATAAGAATTGCTTTCACGTTAAAATACAGTATTCTGTACAAAATTTGTAATTATACCCAATTTTGTTGTTCCACAGTGGCCAATCTTTATTTATTTTTCAGTTCTCCTTGAAACATTGTACTTAAAAGCATTTCCAATTTTAAAAAAAAATGCCTGGCATTAAAATTAGTTTTGATGGTCCTGTTTATAGATGTTTACTTCAAAACATTTAAACTGAGAGTTGCATCGTAGTAGTACAACCAGAATAACTTTAGAGATACAAAGAACGAAAACTCACCACCTTGTTCAGAACATATTTATCACACTAATATTATAAATTCGAAAGTTACAGGAGCATGTATGTTAGTTACTTAATAACGCCCGAACCGTGCGCCATCAACTACCTCCCTCTATAACCTAGTTAGGTTAAGAGTGAAAGGTAGGACAACACTGAAAGCCCATGAACCAAGGGCTCAATGAAGTGTTTTGATGTGAGGTTAGTTGAGACAAAAATTGGCTGACTGGTCATGCACACTTACACAATTGGGGTAGTTAATTAATAAATTATAATTTCATGTTAATAATTTATTTCAAGAATAAATTATGTTATTTTTACTTATACACCTTTGCCACTTACATAATATCACTTGAGTATCGTTATTTACGTAATCATTTTAAAATTATTATTTAGATATACTTATATTTTATGTTTTTAGCAAGGGCCCCGCTATCACAAAAGGTAATTAACGAACATTCAGAAACAGACTTTTATGAAAAACATCTCTTAAATTTTTGTTACACAATTTCTCTTTCTATAATTATTCCTTGTTACATAATTATTTTTCTCTAATTATTATAATATTTTAGTTTTGTCGTTACGTTGTTCCAAAAAAATTTAACTTAATGCGTATTAGACTTTAGACGAAAATGTCCGACGTGATTCAGTTAAAAAAAAATTTAACACATGCTTTTGATTGAGGTTAGTAGATCATGCCAAAAAATAAATTAGATGCCGGCTTTCCTAATAGATGCGGTCACTGCATGGCTTCAGGGCCGATGAGGATAGGCTTCATACACCACAGCACAAGGTAGATTCAAGTGAACCGTATGGCCGGTACCCGTCGACCGCTAATAATAAATAAGTAATATATATTACCATATCTAGAGTTACAACCATTACCAGACGTTCTTAATAAATATATCAGAAAAACTCACCACTTAGTGCGGTATAACAATGCTCAAAGCATGTTAAATTCGCAAACTTCAACAGGCACGAATTATCAAAATGTAATCATGGCGTCAAGGTATTGAAAAAGAAAGTCCTTTCTTGCTCACAGCAAGACGAAGAAGAACATAGAACATAGTACTAGTAGAGAATACTTTTTGGAAATACAATATGTATCGATTATTACTTGACAATATTTTACCACAATCAATGAATTAACTTATAATTTATGAAATAATCTTTTACATATCTACTAAAATAATTAAATAAGAATAAACCATGATTCATAATAAACTTGAAGTTACGTTGGCACAATAACAAAATTGATGTGTTAAAAAATTTTAAGTTACAATTAATTACAATTATTATAAACAATTCCAACTTTGTTCAGTAGTAAACTTTAAATATTTAAATATGACATATTAAATTAATAAATACCAAATTGAATAATAAAAATGTGTGGAAACCAGTTCGCAATTAAAATAAAAAAATAATAATTATAAGGTAAATAAAGTTGAGCAAGTGCCACCAAACAGTACAATGGCACAACCGCTGAACGTATTCGGATGAGATTTGACATAATAGCTAGCTCATAATCCGGATAAACACATAGGCCACACATTATTGTGAAATTCGTCCCTATTAGAGTGAACAAGGGGTAAATTCATATTTATAACAGAAAATTATAAGTCATGGACATACAGACCGCGACAGTGAGTGCATTCCTCTTTGCGCGCACACGGTCGTATAGTAAGGCCTGATGAGACCCGTCCGCTTAGTAGAGCTCGCGGCGGTTAGAAAAACTAACGGTGCACATAACAGTTTAGTTTTGAACTTCGTCAATAGATGGCGTTGCCTTGAAATTTAAACGCGCTATCGTTTAGTGCATTAAAACGTGACAGTCCCAGCCCTCTTGAAAGAACTTAGTACCTTCATCCAGGAAAAAAAAAAAGAATATTCCTGCAGGATAATATTATCAATAAACTCCGTAACAATAGAGACCAGTTGTATGTGAAACTAGATGGCGCTTCCAATCCAGGCAGCTGCTGAAGCGACTGGAAGCTCAATGCAGGTGGCTGCTCTACGACAGAAGAACGCTGACCACACAGCATCTCAGAGTGCCTCTGAGACGGCGGCTTCTCAGTATATACAGACTGTGTACAGAGACGTACTGCAGTGAAATTTCTGCTCTCGAAACACCCCGAAACTATTACAGTCTTTTTACCCCGTGTTGAGGCCCCCTGTCTCTCAGTAGGCTATATCTTGACAATGTGTGAGAAATGTGTCCAATAAAGCAGTTATGATAACTGAAAGAATTTTTTCAATTATTTTTTTTTTTAATTTTTTAGCTCTATAGTAAAAACGGTAATACATGCAATGGTCAAACTTGGTGTGCTCATAATCCAAACTCTTAGGTTTAACGTTAAATAATAAAATTTGGCCACGTGCGTGTCGGACTGTAGCTAAGAGTTGCATAGTGTGGTGGTGCGGAACCCTTGGTTTACGAGTCCGACTCGCTATTTACAAGTTTTTTTTAGTTAAATTTAACTGTTAAACCACCGGTGAAACCGCGGGGAACATCTAGTTAATAATAAATTAATATTTTATTACTGTAGAATATCGAAGGAGTAATGTCACTGCAGCTACTATAATAATTCAAAATAAATTTACCGACGCTTAATAGCTCAGAATAAATTGTGATAATTTTATTTCCGGGAGGGAAGTGAAATTTCACTAAAACTATGGAGGAATAACTTCGCGTCACGAACGGGAGTCGGTGGAATTACCCACGAGGTACGTTCATGCGATAAATTGGAAAGCGAAAATAAACAAAAAAACACCGTAACGTTCTGCTGCGAAATAGCTATCCGTGTTGTGTGATTACATTAATTGAAACCGAAGACTGCAGGAAGGAACGAGAGACACGCTACGCGATGGACAAATTTGGCTAATCAATTCCGTTTCAACTGCCCGCCCCCCTCCCCTCCCGCTCCCTGCCCCCTTAACTATCAGCATGCTAGAGTGTTTTTAGTCACTCCGCCATGTCATGGAAAATGTAAGGAAATCTTTTGATTTCATGAACGAAAACTGTCTGTTTGCACACAGAACATCCTAGTTTAAGGACGTATAGTTTATTTGAGCCTGTTACTTTCAAAAAAATTACAATATTATGGATTATAAAGACAAAGAGTTTGTAACGTGCCTATTTTAAGGGCACTTGTGTGATTTACAACAACGTGTTATGTTTCGGTAAGTTTTAAATTACCTTCTTTTTTTTAAGGCCGTGATGTTTAAATAGAGTGATTTATGAGACGGTAAATTGGCACTATTATTTTCGTATAAAAATAGACTGTTAACAAGTACAGCACCTATAGCCATGAGCGTAGACCCCGGGGGGCAGCTCCCTCCCCCCCCCCCCCCCCCCCCACCGTCACTGGAATTAATAAGCCCCTCACTGAGGGGGCCTACTTGCACTTGCAAAATCGTAACTGCGAAACGGTGTTGTTAAACCAAAACGTCAAAACTATGTTTTATGGAAAACCTTTTTCTATGTTTTAAAGTTTTCTGCTTATTGCTCGCATAAAGGGCAAAATACGGGCAGTATGTAGCATGCAAGGAGCTTATACAGAGATGACTTGTGTTGGTTAAAACCCAAGCTCAAAACGCTCGGAGATTTCAAATAACTTGTTCTTCGTATTAACTAGGCCGTATTTCGACTTGATAGTTGCATTGTCGTTCTAAAAAAAATTGATAAAATAATAGTGTTCTTGCTGTAGACTTAATTACTTGATGTAAGTTTTTGGACATACGCCATTGCTAAGCACTTTTTCTGTAGAAGAAAACTAAAAAATAAAAATAATAAATAATAAATAAATAAAAACACCTAAAAGACAAAAAACACAAATTAAGCAAAAAATTGCTGTTGTCATCAGGATATAAACACCGCAAAATATTCCGTAACAGGAATATGGTCAACAAACAAAGAAAAACAAAGAAAAATGTACTAAGAGAACAAAAAAAAACACAAATGATGATGACACAAAAATATTGAACCCACAGAAATTCAGCACAATGGTTGAAACGAGACAAAAACACGACAAAACGAAAAGACGAAACAAACACAATAGTTTTCCAAAACCGAATAGAACGATAAAAACCCCACAAATGATGACAGCACAAAAATATTGAACCCAAAAAAATTCAGCACAACAGTTGAAACGAGACAAAAACACGACAAAACGAAAAGACGAAACAAACACAATAGTTTGTCCAAAACAGAAACAAGCGACGTTTCGGGAACTGCTATCTGCTCCTGTCCTCAGGCAGAGACGCAATGGTACGAAAACACTTCTTTTTTTTTTTTTTAGTTTTCTTCTACAGAAAAAGTGCTTAGCAAGGGCGTATGTCCAAAAACTTACATCAAGTCATGCACTCCCATTGCACAAATCTTTCAAAGATAATAGACTTAATTAGTTTTGAAATGTTTAGTTATATACCAAAAAATATTTTCTTACTATTCAAGTTCAAAGTAAGTGAACTCAGTGCCCGTGAATTTACAAAGAGTTCTGGGTAATTTGTAACCAGCTTTTTGTGTGAACTGAAGGTGAACATTTGGAACAGTTTGTGACGGCTTGACCTTGACGGCGGTCCCTCTGGGATGGACCACACGGCAGCTGAGAGACAACCTCCTGGGTTCGACTTCGGACCGCGGCATCTCTTGGGCGGCTCCTCTCCGCTTTCAGCCAGCGAATTCTAGCGGCGGGTGCGATAACTACGTGTGATCCGCGTCCATAAATGTAGTCGAAGACACGATTTGCGTATATGTATCACGCTCGGCATTATTTCAGAGGACATAACATTAAAATTGTGTGTCTGAGTATCGTATTACAAGTGTATTTTCAACGTGAGAACACGTGTATTTGCTATTTACCGAGGTTATATGTTACACATCTCTAGCGAGTACTGATAGAATCGCTCTTTTTCTATCACATCTGTTCGGTTATCTTGCCTGCTTAATAAATGGAAGACATGTATTTAAACACGTCTGTGGCCGCGGATTCAACTAAGGCTTTAGATTAAGTAGCGTCAAATCTGTGATTCTATTTTTCTTCTTCTTCCTGAAACCTGTACATTTTTATGAGCAAAGCACTTTATGATAACCTCAAATGAAATAATATGCAAAATGCGTGTTTGTTGTATGCAAGGAGAATGAATATAACGAGGTCATTAGAATGAGTTTCAAAGTTTAGTTTTTTTTACAATTTGGTGTTATATCATATTTAGAGTGAAGGATACGAATTCTGTGTCGGAAATAAGCCAGAAAGTATTGAAAATATTGCTTACAGCTGTTTTTGACATTATAAAATTTAGCAATTATCATTTGGTCTCATTTATGACGGCAATTTTGTTAATTACAAACTTATTTCAGTAGCCCAATGATAACTCTATTGCATGATGAGTCTTTGAGAAATAGCAGAATTTTTTCTATGTTTTAAATAAATAATATAATCCATACAAACCAGAAATTAAAATGAGGATGAGGATTAGTTTTTCTCTTTTTTTTTAATTATAATTATTGTATGCTAATTTCTGAATTTCTCATGTTCTGGAACAAACTTATGTTCTTAACAATCATAGTAAATTCATCCTGGTGCTGTATCATATTCAATCATTAGTTTAGAGAAAGTTTAGATATAAAAAAGATCATATTTTTTTTTAGTTTCAAGCCCTTTTTCTGTGAAAAATGTTATATCTCCTTCATCGTTCTAGATTAATCGTTGGAGTTTATTAATAAATAAATAATACCTACATTTGACTGTACTGTTCAATTATTGAAAGACAATTAAGGTACATTATGAATTGTATTAATTACACTTTTTCTATCATACTACCAATATTATTTGTAAATTTTTTAAATGGTTGGCTAATGAACAAAACTGTTTTAGTATACCCAAATCATAATTTCTCATTTTTACTGCAAAAAAAGCTAAACAATTTACACGATTGACCGTTATGATTCAGTGTATGGATTTTAAAAAACAAAAGATCTGGTAATCGTAAGGCAATTTGCAAAGAATATAAATCTGGACTATCGGCATAGGATACTATAATTTAGTTTATTTACACTTCATTTTTTTTCTGAAATCAAAGCACTACTGCCAATCTAGATGTTTCTAGATCAAAGTAAAAGGAAACTTAAAAGCATTCAAACCTTTTATAACTACAAACTAATTTTTTACAAAACAATTTCAGATTTGCAGACACAGCTACTATCCAGTCTCCCCTGGGGTAGTATTTATTTTGGGAAATAAAAATTATAGCAGCATGTTAAAAAATAAGTTTATTTTAAGGATAGCATGGTAATTAACTGTCTGAGTTATGTTTAAAACATTTTCAGTAAAATAAAACTTCCAATGATTACTACCAAAATGTTTACGTAAGTGCATGAGCGGTCTTGTTTCTGTGCATCTACTCCTCCTGCCGTGTATGTTTTACCTTTGCACTTTTGAGAGATCCAAAGGTAAAAAAAGTCTTCCACGAAGAAACGATTCAATTAAAACTTCGAATCTCTATTATCTCCCGGGGCACTTTGCCGGGTTTTAATTAATTTTAAGTTTTTCTAGTCTTATTTCTGGTTGCACAAATATGATGGGGGTTTTTTTTTTCGTTTTTTTTAAGGGTGACTTAATAAATATTTTAAAAAAACCAAGCAAAATACAGAAATCAACTTCCTAAAAAAACAGTAAATATGAAGGTATTAATTGTACCAGTGGTCTACAACACGCCCCCGGCGACATGTTTCAGTAAGAATTTTGTTTGCTTATAACCATAAGTGGCTATAAAACAATTAAATACTTTTAGCTCCCTGTTACCATTACTAAGCATATGATCTGTTTCCTGGTATTTTACTGTCGAAATGAGGAATATAAAGAAGCTACAAGATTTCCTTAGCTTTGTGGGTTGATTTGATGCCTGTGGGAATGATGGTACACGCGACGTTTCGGCACGCCTTGAAGCAGCCATCTTCAAGGGTGATTAACAACTGAAGTCCTGGTGTTCTGACACGGTTTTAATGTACGGTCGTTCACAGCCGAGGTGTTTTTGATCCCTGTTAGCAACCATGATTGAAGGAGGGTGTGGTAAATCAGGATCAGTTTTACCTGTAGTCTGGTATCAGTAACTGACGTTAAAATAAAATATGCTATTAAAAATCTTGTGGCAAGTTCCCCCCACCACACTTCAAAAACTTTTTATGGCTGTACGTACTGATTTTTTATTTTACCTGGTTTCTATTCGGTACTGTGTTTTTTTTTTTTTTTTTTTTTGCTAAATTACATTTTACTCAATATGTTTGCTTAAATATTTCAGTTTGTTCATAATTTTTGTTTAACTGTTACTAATTTATTTTCTTTGCAAACTTTAGTAGTCCCGTAATTAATGTGTTGCGCCTAATAAGTGCGCTTTCGTTATGGCAGCGTTTTCTCGTGCGTGCCGAAATTACGGCGGAACTTGTGTTTCGCAGATTGGCCACGGCGCGGCGCTGGGAGCGCGCTCTGAGCTAGGTGTCGACGCTTAAATATATTTTCCTGTGGCCTGGCGGAGTCAAATTGACTGGAAGATTGATTTGATTCCAATAAAGATTGCGCATTTCTGTGAAGTCTGCTCAGTGACTGAGTCTTCGTTACTTTTTAACCTTTCGGCTGTAAAGAGTGCCTGTTAGAAACTTTACCTTTCGTGTCACAAGATCACTAGTGGTTGTACTGAACTGTGGCGCTTTGATGGGAAACATTTTGTGTAGTGTAAATAGGGCAGTGCTTGAAGAGAAAAACAAAGCTGTCACGTTGGCCAGCCTGCCTGAAAGTTGAGGAATTTTCGGTTTAACAGGTGGTCCACCTGACGCCCGGAGGTGACGTGTTTCTACAGTCAGTTTTTTGTTGTTGTTGTTACCTAATGTTTGGTAAAAACGTGTCATGTCGTTGCAGTGCAATCCGATTAATATTGTGAAATCATTGGTGGTTTGTTTTGAATAATGCGCGCCATATTGTTGGTGAACAAACACATTTCGAGACAAAATCATCGGACGAGCCTTGTGTTGTGAGCAGTTTTCTATAGGGCAGGTCTCCTTAAGCGCTACGTCTTATTTGGAAACGCTTTAACTACCGTCGTGGGAACTATGTTTAGTGTATCATGGATGAATTTACATACAGCTAGACATTAACTCTTTCTGAGCAGTACTCTGATTTTGGCGCTTGCAAATACAACTCCTTAACTGGGGTCGGAATGAACTTACAGGTGACGCACTATAGATCCCTGTGAAATATTTCGTGTCGGTTGAGCTGTTTGAGCGTGAACTTGCTTGCAATGGCTATTGCTTTAGTGCTGTATACATTTTGACCAGACATTCACGCCTGGGGAACACCGACATTGGCCGTAGGTATAGGCTGTTTTACCCCCGTAATTACACCCAGCAATCTTTTAATCATTTGAGTGCTAACTTTATGTAAGCTTTAGGACATACGCCATTGCTAAGCAACCCTAAAATCCAGACTTGCTGAACATACATGGGAAAATAGCCACAAAATTATCTGGGAAAACTCCACACCACTCATTCAGGAACCCGATAAAATAAAAAGGAAAATCAAAGAATCAGCCTTTATTATTAGCAATCAAAATATTTTCAGCCAGCAGAGCATTGAATTAAAAAATATGTGGATCCCTTTGATTAAGAGAGAAACATCCCTGCAGCACAAAACAATAGACAATACTCATCCTACCATAACCAATCCGCTTTAACTCCATGGTGCACAGCCAATGGGGAGAACTGGTCTGCCATTAGCAAGATGTAGTCCATTCTCTGATAAATACCCTCATTTTTCCAGTCCCCTACTTAGTCGCACCTGTGTTTTCGTACCATGTGCGTCTCTGCCTGAGGACGGAAGCAGATAGCAGTTCCCGAAACGTATTGCTTAGCAATGGCGTATGTCCAAAAGCTTACATCAAGACATGCACTCCCATTACACAAATCTTACAAAGATAACATTTGAGTGCTGTCGAAGGACTTTTTGTAACTGTGCACTTTGATTTTATTTTTCGCGCCCTGGAAAGTCTGAGAACTTCAATTAACGATGGTGCTGTGAGCCGCGCATAAGCACTCCCTGAGAGATATGCAAGTTGGTTCGTCAAATTGCAACTTACTCGCTGCGTATGCTGTAACATATACTAGGCAGCGTATCTTCGTTACTAGAACCTTTTTTTAGGCCTCCAATGCTAACAATTAGGCCTATTAACAAACTAGCGTAGACTCTTTTTTTTCTTTAAAGCTTAGTCACTGGTTGTACAATCAATGTGTGCATCTAAATTGCTACGTGTAATTTTCTCTATGTGACTTAAATTTTTCAGCTACGAGAACCTGTATCGTAGGCTGAAGCTATGACTCTCTGTTCTTCCTGATCTAAAAGACTTTTATTTCTTCAATTTTAATAAAAAAAATATCATTTCCTCTGCGTATGTACTGCTCTGACATAGCATAGAAATTTTATTTCACATTTTTTAAAGTATTCTAATTAATATGTTGATCCTATGCTAGTAAAAATGATATTGATTCTTTTAACAAAGACATGTGTTGTTAATAACTAGTTTAATAGAAAATTACTGCTTTAAAGAGTAATAATAGAATGACATGGAAAGTTTAAAATATTTTTTTATGTTTCTAATTGTTATTTACTTACATATTTTAATTCGTGCATTTTATATGACAAAATTTTTATATAAATTAAATGTATGGATGAAACTTCCTTCCAAAATAACTTACTTCTAAAATAATTTGCTGCTTCAGTGAGAAATCTTCGTGTTTTCTTCTCATATATCCAAGTTTAATTGGCTACAACATAACTCGTTTCACCTTTATTTACTGCAACACTTTAATCTTGTCACATAGAGGATACTTTTCAAAGCTCTGGTGAGACACCAGTCAGTATTCCATAAGTTTACGGCGTCACGTTTTATATCTTTTCTTTTGCACTATAACTTTCAATGTCGGAAAATTGTTAGACGTGTCTCGGGTTTTACAACTGTCCTACAATTTTCAAAGTGCACAGGTTTTTGCTGTAAAGAGGAGCATAAATCTTTGCTCCCTACAGTTGTCCGGATTTTTTCTATATTTCTTTTTAAAGTATACAAACTTTGACATCGACTGTATGCAGCTTACAGTGAACAAGTTATGTTAGTGTGATGAAAACCATTAAAAAATATTTTTTAATTTTCATACACAACAATAATATATAAATAATATTATTTTGTCAAAGAACTAAGAAATTTTATTTTTATTATTAGCTGTAATTAATCAAACAGTATTTTATTAGCTCTATTCACGGGTCGATCAAAGTCTGAAATGTTACTCTTTGGGGAATAAGGCAGAACTTAGCAATGCGATTCCTTGGAATTTTTCCGTTTTTTTTTTTTTTTTTTTTTTTCACTCTTCATATTCATTTTCTTCTTTATTTGGAGCATCTCTCGTTTCACTGAGAGATAAGAATTATTTTCCGTGACGCATCATTACCATAAGTTAAAATTCCGATGCAGTTCACCAAGCCAATTAATGCTCTTTGTTCCTGTCTATAACGGAAATATTTCTTGCGACAGTTATATTTTTCATCTGAAGTAATTCCTTTCAAAGCATAATTACGATTTTAACTTCACCGTAAATAAAAATTTATGCGCAATAAGCCCTAATATTAATTAGTGCCTGAGGATAAAATTTACTTTGATTTTACACTTAATTGTACTCCAGTTTGCGTATATTTGTTTTAATTCATTAAGTACAAACATTCAATGAAGAAAAGGGTTAATGCTATATTTAAAATAGAAACATAATTAATTATAAACACACATTTGCTTGGTGCGTATTGATAGATAAAATTGTTAAATGTGCACCTATTTTATCAGGGGCATTTCAGCGGTGTTTAGAGAAGCCCACCGTAATTTACAAACATGTGTCCCATTTGACTTTGTTACCAAGTGCTACAACCCTGAATTATTATTTAACCACATGTATGCGATATTCTCAGTCCTACTATGTTGCGTATTATTTTTAAGTAAAATTTAAATGTTCTCTCCAATTTTACTTTAGACAATTTATATTTTTTTTGTTTATATGATTTGTGTAATGTAAAAGCATGTACTAGAATCACATATTACCCCCATGTCCGGCACAGACATACTGAATGCATTTTCATAAGTCGAATTTCATGACACGTTTTTTATATATTACAGTCAACTAGCCGAAAATTGAACAAATTTTTTCCAGAAGTTTTGTTATAGCAAAACCTACTTTTTGAATCTTACGAAAATGATTCTTTGTCCTAGACTGATCCTTAGTTGCCGTGTCAATAAATTATATTGAAGGACATAATAAATAAGTGATATTTCTCAGAGATAGTGGTATTTTGACTTCATATTACTTCAGGATTTAAATTTGCACGGAAAGTTGTCATCCAGAGAACTTTATATTAAGCTAAAAAAAGGCAAAGCACCCCGGATATGTGTGTGTATGTATATATATATTTATTTATTTATTTATTACGTGGCTTTAATTTTTAAACTTTTTTCAAATGCGACAATACATATCTAACATTCTAGAGTAACCCTTTCCCATTATGATCACCGATTATTTTCCATTTTTTGTGAGTTGTTAATAGTTTAAAATTCTTGTTCTAGAGAATCATTTAAGTCTACTCAAGGTGATACAACCCAACATTAATAACTAATGACTTCTTCTGAAATTTAAGTGAGTATAGTATATCCATTTACTCGTCCGATACGAGACAGAGCTCGTCGATATAACACAAGGCCAAGACATGTTCAAAATTTGCACTCCGAGACACAGCACCATATTAAAAATTATCAACAAAGTAAAAAATATATTAAGTATGAAAAAAAAATCGCTTACAAAATATTTGTTCTTAAATTTTTGTTTCGTCAGCTTTCGAGATGGAGTCATTAACAATTCTTTAGAATATACACTGGTATTCCTACGTAAATGTATCCTAGGTGAAGATTGCAGTTTCTAGAAAACACAGCGTTTCCTCGTCTGTACCCTGACGGGGTTCGATCACTCATGTGAACGTGCCTGATTTGCATCCCAAAGGATGAGGATTCGATTTCTCCCCCCCCCCCCTATAACACCCCCCCTCCCCCCTTTTTTCCGGGCAGCACGGATGGTGATTCATCCGGGCGGTCCGACAATCCAATTTCGTAAGAATGCCAGAGGACCTCAATACCGCTCGGATCTCTCCTTTTTCACGTCCCCAATTCCAGGACAAACCGCAAGAGCGAGGTCGGGGCGAAGAGGCATGGTCGACACTTTCTGGTGTAAATTAACCTCGTGGTTAAACGACTCGGATGTTCCTAGAAGAAGAGGTTACCTTTTTAGCTGTGGAAAGGAGCCATTGAAAATTTTGTTCCGTATATATAGTGTTTATACAGGACGAAAAATTGTTGTAGTTGAAACTGAAGTTTATTTTGTAATATATGGACAAATGTTCAAACAATTTTTTTTTTGTTAAACTGTGTGTTTCTTAAAATTACAAGAAAAATAACAGTAGTGTTACAAGGATATTGTTTTTAATAATAAAGAACTTCTGTAAGTGCTCGTACCATAAACAATAGCCGTTAGATGTCACTTGATGTAAATACGTGATTTGTTGTGCTTTCCACCATCCCAACTCAGCGTGTAATTAGTCCCTTGACTTAGTATATGTACTTACCAAGTGATGTATTATTCCCTGAATAATGTAATTATTGCTATATATATATATATAACGTACAAATGTAATTTTATGGCATGCAAGATCTTGGCCAACTGATAAGTAAATAATTTTAAGCGAAAAGCAACTTATTCGATTTTCGTATAGCCTAGATGGTGTTGTGATTCGGCAGCGAATTCTCGCGACGGGTGCGGAAATTACGACAGATTCGCATCCGTACACCAAAATTCACAAAAAAACAAAGGATGTCTTTATTGTATTAACCAATTAATGAATTTTAACCAGATAGGGGGTATTTTAATGAAATTCCTTGTCGAAAATTAGGTCTGTTGTGGCCATCAGGCCACATTTGTATTTTTTTTTATTTTGGCTGTTCTGATTTTTCTGAATAATTTCTATTTTAAATAACCGTTTTAATCTTTAAAAGTCAGTCGCAGTATTTTTAATTATTTAATTTTTTTTAATAGTTCTTTTATTAATTATTCATTTGTTTGGTTTGAGTCTGTTTCTTTAATATTGTGCATCGATATTGGTTCTATGGCCGGCTACTGGGCGCGGTATCGTCACTTTGAAGTCAGACTTCACCAGCGCCATAGCGCGGGTGTGGGAGTCAGCTGTGAGCCTCGGGGAGTGATGGACTGCGAGTCGCCGCGGGCAGAGGTGTATAATGCTTCGACACAGCGCCAGGCAGTCCGTGCCTGGATTGGCATGGATGGGGGCCGTACTTTGAGCTGGTACAAAAGGAAGTGCCTCGCAAGAGAATACTCCGATAAGGTAAAGAGGCGACACGTAGTATTGTTGGGATTTGGCACAAAACTAATTTTCATGATAAGTAACAATTTGGTGCAAAACGTTTGAACGAACTTCCATCTATGAAGCACTATTAATTCACGTGCGTGTGTTAATTAGAAGATACTCTTTTTGTATGCAAAACATAACTGTGTCTATTCTCTTTACAATAACGTTGAGCAAACTTAGAGCTGTCCCGCAATTTCGTACGAAGTTAATCTACGTCAAGAATCTTTTAAACTTGAACTTTGTCTTTGGAAATAGGTTTGTCAACGGAACTGAATATTTTTGTCTCGGCCCCCTGCATTTTCTGTGGTGGCACACGGCGCTTTTGACTGGACAGTGTTATTTTGGTGAAGGTCAGGGACACAGCTTTTCGTCACGTCATATACCAGGAAGGCGAGAAATCGCGTATTTGCGTGTGGCGACGATTAAATCCCGCCCCAGTAGGACTCAAACTTTAAGTATGTATATTTAGGGATTTTATTTAATTTATCTTTTTATATCATTAGGTGTTATTATTGTATTTTTATATTAATCAGCGCTGACTTATAATGTTTCAGTGTGGTTGTTTATACGGGCGTTTAAAATGGTATAAATTTTATTATCTATGTAATTTATGGTTAAGCTCTTACTAAAATACAGTAACTGTCATTATTACCATCTGAAGTATCGTGACGAAGTATAATTCAGTAAAACTCTGCATATTTATACTCTGCGTTTTTATTACTATTGGCCAAAGACTAGCCTATAATTTGGTTGATAATATTTCCATTTTTGGCTCGACACCGTGGGTAAATAGAGGGGTTGATTTTTTTGAGCTCTTAAAATTTGTTGGGCATTCCATATTTTTAATAGTATTTCCCCATCCATGTTGGACGGAAGGCGGGTTTCACTATAGTCAGGGTTTAATATTTTATTATGACTTATTTGCTTTTATCAGAGCCATTCTGTATAACGGCTCTGCAAATCGAATGATTCGATAGTCCACGTAGCTGCTCCGACAGCGAATTCTAGCGGCGGGTGAGGAAGTTACGTGTGGTTCGCTTCCAGAAATTAAGTTCAAAACACAATTTGCGTATATTCTTCGCTCTCTGCGTTATTTTAAAGAATTCTACGTTAAATTTCGTGTCTGATTATCGTATTATATATAAGTGTATTTGCAACATAAGAATACACGAATTTGCTTGTTACCGAAATTTGATGCTACACATTTACACATCCTGGCTAGTACTAAAAACTCGCTCACTTTTTTTAATGTGTAAACATCTTATCCCTCGGTATACGGTCTTAAGTTGAAATTTCATGAAAGAAACGGAAGGCGAATGAGCATAAATGTCATCAAATTGGCGGACCCTATTTGTAGCAACATAAACCCGTATATAGTCCCTTTCGTAGACATAAAGGGACACAACATACGTATTAGTATGTCAAATAAAACTTCATAATAGTGAAACTACCCTGCCATATATTTGCTAAACGAAAGTAATCACAAGTTTTAAATTACGTAAGATTACTGGCGTTACACTGTTTATAATATATAAATACGTAAATAAAGAACTGTATTAGCAAGTTTGAACCAGATCTTCTAATTATTTTTATTTTAATTTTAAATATTTTATTAATTATTTTTGCTTTGATGTACGTATTTCACATACGATTTTTTTTTACTTTGATAAATAAATAATATTATTTATTTTAAATAAGCCACAATACATGGCTATTTCCCATTTATTTTAAAGAAATGTAATGGTAGCTCCGTTAAATTCTAAGTGATATTTTAAACAACAGCTCTTTAAATTACAATTTTTATTTATATATAAGATTTATATATTTTGCCTTGGGGTAAGGTTGTATAGTGCTCTGAGCACAACAAAAAAATACTAACCCGTAAATGCTTTATGTTATAATTATATCATAATAAGGAACAGTTAAAAAGTAAAATTTTGTTTTAGTAGATGTTCGAACATATTTATATGAGCTATTTAATTTAACAAGCCAAGTAACTAAACCCATGTTGAGTGAAAAAAACTCCAACCACGAATAGCACGTGTTTTTGGTTTCAGTCCAGGAATTGAAGTAAAGCGAAATAATCTTAACTGTGAATCGATAACTCGTTGCCCAAAACAAATCTGCCGTGAAATATTTCTGCGGAAGGAGAAGGTTGGAATTTTCGAATTTTTTTTTTTGAAAAGGGGGGGGGGGGAGAGGGGAAGAGAGCACTCGAACCCCGTAGCCGCTCGGTTTACCAGCAATAAACAAAAATTTCACGGCCAAATTGAAGAAGAATAGAAATCGCGTCTCCTTTTTCCCAATCTATTTTTTTCCTTTCCACCCCTCCGTCGAAGTTCTCTCGTCCTCCAACCCCTCTTTTTCAATCCTGGGACGAGCCCGTCTGGATTTGCTCAGCGTAATTCCGTAGGACAACCGCATACTTCCCCCCTCCCACAATCCCTTAAAATTATCCCAATTTTGTTTCCATTGTTGGTTTCTGACTTCCACGCAGCGCACGTATATACACTCGCCCCTTCGAGAGCTAGGGGACCCCGCAAACCAACATCTATATTTATTCATACAACTTTAATAGAATTTAATTCGCGAAATTGCATGACGTGAGATGGAAGGAGAAAAAAGGTACGGCGTGCCTGGGGAGGGGGAAGAGAGAGAGAGACTAGAAAAAAAATGGAATAAAAGGGGGGGAAAACTGATTTCCCAACCCGGAGCCAATTAGCGATTATGGCGAAGGAAGAGGTGGAAAAAGCGACCGGGGTGAGTTCTCTTCGTCTATTTCTCTCTTCCAGAACCTTCGCTCTTCTTCTTTCGTCCGTCCTTCCCTTATATCCCCCCCCCCTTAAACATACGGCTGATGGTTAATGGAGACAATAAAGACTTCGTCCAGGGACACGAGGTCTAAAGAATTTTTTTTTTTGGAGGGGAGGGGGGAATCTTTGTTACAATGCGAAACACATCTTTTCTAAGGAACGGTGGTGAAAAAAAATGGCCAAATGTAATGGACTTCAGAATATGTTTTTTTGATCAGATAGAAAAGTAATGGATTCTCAAAAAAAATTAATAATATAAATTCAAAACATACAAATAAGAAAACTGTTAAAGATTTTAATCTAGAATTTTGTGTAGCAGGTTGGTTAATATTCATCCAGGAATCTTGGTAAATTTACGAGTTCAAAGATTACTAACTATTAATATTTATTCATAAATATCACTTTGAATGTTAAAGAAACGTTTAAAGATATTTTCATACCTACCACAAAACTACTCTTCCTTATTCTTCGTGCCTGTCTGCGTTATTTACTACAGAACAGAAAACTCGGAGGTTGGAATCCTACGTGGATTCTACAAATATCCAGCTGTCGAAACTACGAGAATACTTCATTTGTTTGAAGTGCGTTCTTCATTGAGAAGTCTGCAAATATTTCAGGAATTTCTAGCAGTGCAAAGATAGAATCATTTTGCGTTCTATGTACTAATTAGCCAACGAGATGTGTTTGCCATTCAATTTTTTTTTCATATTAGATTTTAAATTAAGTTTGATTTTTTTAAATTATTTTCAGCGGGGTTATACATCGAATTTTTTTTTCTTACTTGTAGGTACACAAATCCCTATTCTCACAATCTGCGTACTTTAAAGTATGTTATCTATGGTGTAACATTAACTTGCGATTTTTTTAGTTAAATTTACTGGATTTGCAGGGCCTGAACCTAATGGAAAATCATAGTACGTTTTTATTTATTATTTATTATCAGTCAGATGTTTTTTTTTTCATGAAAGAACTTGTGCTTTCTTGTAAAGAAATCTAATTGAAAATATTGATTTTTGATACAAAAAAATAGAATTAAAAAATATTCAATGTTTTTGTGGAGCAAGTATTGACGGAAGCTACGCGTGGCGTACGGGGCTTGTTATGTAATAAACTAATGCGTGCCCAGAGGCGGAACGTTCACGGAATTGAAAATAATAATTACGATGGAAAATGGATGGCCCGAACCTGACGTTATCCTGCGGCTAAAGGACAACCCGACAAACAACCCGTGCGGACGCTTGTTCAAATGTGTTACAACACACATGAAAAGAAATTTTGCAGCGTCATTAACACAGAAACAAAAAAAACACGTGTACCTTAGCAAAGCTATCGCATCTCCAGCTTTTATTAGTGGCACGCGTTAAACCAGTAAAGGGAGTTTTCTACGTGTTTATTCGCTTACGAGGATTACCAAATGTGCTAGTTTTGTTTTCGTATTACCCATCACAGTTCATTTTTTTTTATTTTTTGCTTGGGTGTAGAAAATTTCATCAAAGAGAAAATATCTTATTATGTATATTGAATGCTGTGTTATTTTAAATAATTTTTTTGTAGCAGTTGATATCCAAGCTTATTAAAAGTGCACAGAACAGGCTTCAAAATTAACATTTACTTTTTTTTTTTAGAAATGCATCTTCCTTAAAGTGACTGCACAACCGTCACTTTAATAACACATATTGTACCCTGGTTATTTAAAAATTAATTACTTGAGTTTTGAATTATATTTTGCGAAATATGTAGTTTTAAAGCGCTTTTATAAATTACTGTAAATTGAAGGACTTTTCAAACGAAGGATTCACAGCCAATAAACGAAAGTTTTTCCTTAATTCTTAAGATAACTGGATTGTCGTAGACATTACAGTAGAATCCGAATCACTAGTTCTATGTTCTGTTTGAACAGGGTAAAGATGGCATGGACGGAAGAAGAATGTTTTTGCTGTGGAATTATCGTGTTTCTGAAAGTTTTGTTAACACTCGCCGATGATTCTTGCGGGTTATGCTCGAAGCAAGTAAACACCCAATGTCCGTAAATTCACAAAGCTCTCAGCACATGTACGAATATAAGTAGGTGTATTTGGTTCGTTCTGGGACACCGGAGGCCGGAGGGAGATTCAGGGATTCTAGGCGGCCATCTTGGATTACGTCACTTCCGGCGGCCATCTTGCATCTCCGGATGTCCTACAGCAGAAAAAAGGGGGATATTTTCCCTCTTCAATTAGGGGGAAATTTTAGTGTAAAATTAGCTCTTTTGAGGTGTTTTTGCCGCCGGAAGTGACGTAATCCAAGATGGCCGCCTCGAATCCCTGAATCCCCCTCCGGCCTACGGTGTCCCAAAACGAACCAAATACACCTACTAATAGCTATACCATGATAATTTATAACCACACTGTTAGAGATTACAGTAAATTTACGGAGATTCCAACGGAGAATTCACCTAAAAAAACAGAGAGTTCTTCCTAATTTCAAATAACTGAATCTTCGTACAAACTACGGCGTATTTCAACTTCGAATTTTTTTTCCTTATAAACAGGGTACACACACTTGAGGAAGAAAAAAACTGAGTTTTTACATGTGTGTTTAGTTAATAAATTATTATTTTTCCTAAATACGAAGATTAATAGTTTGGGTTCATGTTCAAGTAAGTGAACTTTGGAACCTTAAATTTACTAAGATAACGATAAAAATTATGAAGATCCCTGGATAATTTGGAACAGTGATCTTAAAATTAAGGTGAAAATTTTTAACAGTCCAGAGTTCTTCACAAATGTTAGATAAAAAAAATTTTATTAGTTTTTTTTTATTGAAACCAGTAGTTTACTTGCAAATGTTTTCAATTCTTTTTCTTTGGTTTCCACGTTGATTAAATAAATATGCATTTATTTCGTAATTTAATTGATTTCTTGATTGCTAACCTGAGGTCACTGCACGGTATCTTCCTATTTTGTGACATCTGTTTCCAGAAAGCGGAAATGGACCTAAAAACTCTAAATAATTCTCTCTTGTATAAAAACAACTCCATTAAAATCAATTTTAATTTACAGTCGTAGATTTTTTGTTTTTTTTTATTACTCAGATAGTTTTTGTTTAACACTTTTGTTTCTTTCAATATATAATGCAATTATTACCAATAACATTTTATAAAGATTTTAAGTAGATTAACTTATAGCGGTAGATTACAATCACTAAAACTTTTAAATATAGTGAGCTTTATTTTGATTTTTATAACTTCACACCATTTAATTATGTAAATTTGTATAGTTACTGAGTAGGTTAAAGGCTAGCATTCGGCCATTTTTAACTACAGCTATTGAAGACAGTGGAGTTTGTAATAACCAACTTGTAGCTGAACCTAATTTTTCAGTGGTTTTATCGATATTTTCTCATTCAGGGATGAGAATTTAAAAAAAGTGTTTTTTTTTATTATGATTTTATCATTAACCTCTCATAAAAACTACAAGACATCATCTATTACTAAAAATCAAATAATATATTTTAATTAAAAAACATAATTTTCATTTTATTCTGCTTATGAAATGAATAGTATAACTGAATACATACCTATACCCTGCAAGGCAATTTTTAAAAACTGCTGGTTTTAAATAATCCTATTTTTTTAAATAGTTTGAACAAAATAATATTATAATTCAATAAACACATAGAAAATGAGCTCTTCAACACATGAATACCACAAAAAAATACACCCGCGTACAGCAACAGTCGCATGCTTAGAAATTGTTATTGTGACACTAAGGCGTGTAATAAGGCTGTGTAACAATAATTTATTTTGGAATTAATTTCAAAACAATTATTTATAAACAATATATTTTGTACTTTAAAGAATTATTTTATTATATGTTTATAATATAATTTCAGGGATTTATTTCTGTGCTGCTAACTTTTAGGGCCCCAATTAGAAATATAACATTTATGCATATAATAAAACATTCGTAAACAAATTTAATTTACTTGACGCCAGTATTTAGACTCTGCAAAATAATTAGCACCTGCCCCTAAGTTAATTAACGAAATAGACCATAAATAAAATAATTGAAAGACTGTAAACGTTTGAAAAACTATTATTTTTTAAAATCTAAGATAAGTTTTAGGATTTATATTTATATTAGGGCACTTTACAAAATATTTTCCTTCGTATTACATAAGTTACATGAGCAGAATTTATCGTAAATAATGCTGATACACAACATATTTCAGACGTTTCATTAAGTTTATGTTTCCAAAATAAATAACACTCCTAATTCCGTATCTGCTCATTTAAATAATTAAAACTTACGGAAAATGCGTAATACTTGGCAGAACTTCATATTATTTCACAAATTTCGTATTCACGCTAGAATACTTTCCGGTTTCAAATCATTCAATATGGACATATTTTTACCTTATATATTAAAATTATTTCTACTATAAATGAAGTTCAAATAGCCATTCTTTTAATATTCTCAATAAATTACATCGTGCAAAATAATAATGAAATGCGGAATTTTTTTTTATCAAAGTACATGCCTTATGCACGCATTTTTTTACATTCATTAAGCGATGTATGGAATTTCTCTTCTTTTATTTGTGATTAAGCTTCGAAAATTTCAACGTACGTATACAGAAACAGCCTCTCTGAAACTGAATTTTTGTTTCAAACGAGCTACTCATAAAAATTTTATAAGGTCACTGCTAGTAACATTCCATTTTCGTGATATGTTAACTTGATTAAACTTATACAATTTAGTTATTAATTTAAAATTGTTATGTTTGAAAAAGGACAAGTATGATGATTATATCACGCATACGGTAACGTGACTGTGGTTTGATTTGCATTTGCTATCAACAAGCACATTCTTCAAATAAGATTATTCCAAACTAATATTTTACTGTTTTTTTTTTTTTTTTAATTTTTTGTGGCAAGTTTTCGAAAATAAGAGAACATCGTGAGCGACACAACACGGGAACTAATAATTCGCAAAATATATTTACACATTCATAAAATTAGAAGGTGTCAATAGACAAAGACAACGAATTATTAAGCACTTACTAACAATTCACGGCTTCGCTCGCACAATTACAGGATATTCCTGATATCTTACGATTGAAAAAAAAAGTATGTGATTTATTTCAAACATGATTACTAAATTGTATATAGGTACAATACATCATCAGATGCAAAAAAGATTCAATTCAAAATAAAAAAAGTTCAAGAAAAATATTTTTTTTTAAATTGGTTATGCGTAGACTTATTATTTTTGCCATTCATTTAGTATCTGATTTTGAAACTTCTGTTTTAGAGTGTTCGAGGATATATTTAACGTTGATGAAATCACAATTTGCTCTTTTACATTTCATGAAGTAGATAATTTGAAACATTGTTAAACACGCACCTATTTCATTTTAACTAATTTTATGTCATCGTTTACACTAACACTTCATGTACATGCTTAGAATAACTAAATAATCTCACTTTATTACTAATATCTCACATTATTTTAGGATATTTCATACAGTCGCATCTTTAGTTGAAATGTATAATACAGATATCAAATGTATTATCCAACGTATTATCTGATTCCTATTTAAGCTTAGTATTACTTTTAAAAAATTTCCATTAATTTTTACCTCTCGCCTCTTTTCACACAGGGATGACTTTGTAAAATTTCAGAATTAAGTTGATATGGCAATCTCCGTTTAACAAAACAAAAACCAAACTAATCTTTTTTTATTTTTACCTCTGATGTGATCTCCAAAATAATTATAACAAACTTATATTTGCATTTAGTTTGAATTTATCTTGCCAGTACTGATTTAATGGGTTCCAAATATTTTTTTTTAATAATACTAACCCCAGTTACAACTTAGGAAATGATATTTCGGAGAAAGGATGTGGAATAAGCGATGTTCGCTTAAGGTATTTATCATTTCCATATTCTTAAATTAATTTTAATTTGATCAGAAGATATTATTTTTAATGTTGAAACCACATTTACATTATTTCACTCCTTAAGAAGTAGAACTTCTGCAAGTAGATTTTGCATGTTTGTAAATCATACCGCATGGCAAGCACCCCACTTGATTAGTTTTAGTGATTCGAAAAACTGGCCGCATTTTCACCCTTTTTTCAGTCTAATACAGAAAAACAGTAAAGGTAAAAATATCATGCTATGGAATCATATAATGTACGTTATTTTACCCCAGTTTCTTACATCCAAAATAATTTGCTTGGATATGTGATTTATTTCTATAAAATTGTCGTAACCCCGTTTCACTGTTTTTGGGGTCGAGTAACGGTAACTGGTAAAAGCAACCTACGTAATTATTTTTTAAATAATTAAAGCTCAGTTTCGTACTTTCAGCTTTATTTGCTATGAGGATATGAGTTTTTTTTATGATAAAACACAACTTACTCCCTTTTCACACTCTAAAAATTTTAATCCGGAAAATTGAAAAAATTCAATTCTTAACTCTGTATGTTTGTTGTTTGTTTTTAATTTATTGCCTTTAGATATACTAGATTCGTAAATATGTAATTTTGTCTTTAACCAAACTTAACTCTTGTAAACCCATTAGGGACGGAATCTTGCAAAGTAATAAAATAATAATTTGTATTTTATTATTTTGATTCTTACCAAATAATTGACGATTACTTAATTTGTTTTTTTTTTTAATAAAAACTCACCCCATTTCACCCTCTTAGAAAATGAATTACATTAAATGAAACATATTTGCAATACGTAACTCTAGATGAAAGTTATTTTTTTCTCTTAGATTTTTTCTTCCAGTTCTAATTTAATTTTGAGTGTTACTTTTTCTTCTTAAAAACATGGTAAAAAATGTAAAATTCTGGTAAGCAGTTTTTTGTTTATTATTGCTATCCAGTATATTTTTTTATTCTTGTATAGCTTCGGATATATAAATAATTATCTTAAAATATATTTACCCATTTTTCACTCCCTAGATAGAGGAATTCTGTACTTATATATAGGCTTGTTTTTAAGTTAGCCAAATATATTTTTAATAAAAAAGTTTCATCAAAACCCGTCAAGCAGTTTTCGATAGATGCTGGAACGAACAGGCAAACAAACAGTTAAACTGATTAAAAAAATTTTTAAAGTATATGATTATAGAGTTCTCAAAATGTAAATAGCCATTTCTTGTAGTTTTTTTTATAATTGCATTTATTGTACAAGCCTTTTAACTCAAATTTTTATTATTGGAATAAATAGATTACAAGAACTAGGAATCGCAAGTAAATCTACAGAAAGCCGAACATTAACAATGCGTGTTATTTCGTTTGGTATTATTTTAACTCCGTACTTCGAAAACTTGTTCAGAAGTAGGTTTTTTTTTTAATGCACTCACTTCACTAATGGCTAGATCGCCAATATCACTTTAAACAATCGCCAGAAAATAACACATTATCCTCAAATTATTTTTCAACTATTGGATTCCTATTCCTACAGCAAAAAAAATAAACTTTTTAACTCTATTCGGGTCGTAAAAATAAAATAATTCCTGGAAAACTGAAGATTTGATGTACACGTAGTGGCGCACAGGGCTTTCCTTCACGTTGTAATTAGTGATTTTATTTGTGAGTAGATTTATTTATTTTAAAACATTTTCATCTGTGTAGAAATTAGTTTCCTCTTTGGAAAATGTTATTTTTCCAGAGACTGGGGTTGGCAACAATTGTTGTTTAAATTTATATTTTTCTAAATTATTTGTGTTGGTTGGAAACCCTTGTTAAATATGAAAAGGTTTTAATGTGAGTTTTTTTTTATTTTAAGGCTTTTTTTTATCCTGGTAGGTTTCTTTAGCCTTGTTGGTGTTTGAATTATTGTTTTCATTGCACTGTTTGCATAGGGGTTATGTAACCCGTCGTTTTTAAAATTTTAAAATTGTGAAATATTAATTATAAAAAAGCCTTATAAGATTTGAAATTTTAGAAACATCCTGATTTAGCAAAAATGAAGAGACACTTTTTGGGCTTTATGGTAGCCTAGAGGCTGTTTTCAGTGCTTCTGAAGAATTTATTAATTTATATTCACAGAAGGTTGTAGCAATTGACTGGTGCTATTTAACTAACCCCAAGAGTTGTGTTTAAGTCTTCAGTAGATAGTATATTACGATACTTTTTGCTTTTAGGGTTTGTTTTGAGTTTTAGAAGCAGTGCTAAAACCCTTTTGTATTGTGTTGGAATAGATCACCTTGGATCCACGGTAAGCCCAAATGTATGTTCTAAATGGAAACCATCGAAATTGTATTATATTCCTCATTGAGTTCCTTGTTGAAATTTATATCAAAAAAAGCTTAATAAATTAATATATCTGAAGATACCAAATTAATACTGCCAAAAATAGTTACTGAGGCACTAAAAATAATAACAAATTTAGTTAATTCATGCTCAGAGGTCTGAAAGAAAGTGATTTATTAAACCTCAGTTAGTTAAGCCTAATACGTTATTGAACATTTAAATAAACAAAAATTTATTTGGAATTTATGGAAGTTTTATCTGGAAGAGTGAATCAAGGGCAGAACATTAATGTTATCCATGTCTTACCTCAAAGTTGGATAGAATATTAATCCATTTTAATATTGAATCTTATTGGAAGTAGTTCGTTTTAATAAAGATATAATTCAGAGTGTTTTTTTTATTCTATTCCTTGTCGTTATGTATTGGCTATGTATTTGTCAAGTTCTGAATTTGACTGGGTTTTGTTTTATTTGTGTGTGTGTGTGTGTATTTGCATAATCTAACTGGCATTATTTTCCAAAGTAAAACTTATAATATAACTAGCCGAACCCGCCCGCTTCGCTGGACGTGAAATAAGGTAACTGCATTGAAGGCAAATAATTAATTAATGTCTGTTATATGCAAGACCCCATTAAAATTCGTATAGTAGTTGTGTAGAACACCTCGTACAAACAGACAGACAGACAAAAAAAACTACTGTTTTATCATAGTAAGATAGATAGATTATTCTTACATGTTCGCATCCATGCAGTATATGAAAAATCATCATGCATAGCCCTATACCTATAACTATACGTAGCTGCTGCCCACGACTTTTTCCGCATGTAATTTTGTATTATCTTGCACCATTTAGAAATTTAAACATTATAACATAACAGTTGATACAGTTGTAGTTTTCTTATGTTCACAAATGATAATTTTTCTCACCTCTATTTCAGTCTTTGCAATAAAAATATGTTACTACCTAAATTTTGGGTAAATATGTTTCTACTTTCAAATGTAATGTCGCGAAAACACTTCATAAAATTTCTTTGTAAACCACATTTACTGTTTTCCCGTCTTGAGCTAGAATGTAAAGATTGTCTGCATTACTGACCCGCGAGCAAGCCACATACATCTGGCCGTGGGAAAAACAATCAGTCCTTAAGTCTACACCAGCTGCCTTAACCCTGAGACTTATTTATTGTCATCGCGAAACAAACTGCTATTGGAAACTGTGTGCGCTTGAACCCGAACGGGAAGTTATTCGGGATGATCGGTATGCGTGGTATGAAAACAGTTTCACCTGAGCCACATTTAGTAAGAATCTTAGCTTCGATTATATTTCGTTGTAGAGTAGTTACTTTAAGTCGGGTTCCATTGCACAATTTTGGGGGAGTAAGGTTCCTCAGAAGCATTATTGGAACACCGACTTTGAGAACAAATTTGTGAACAGGAAGACCACTTGCTGTGAGAGAACTCAAAAATTCAACTGGATAATTAGTGGCGTCGTCCTGATTAAGGACGCTGTTAAACGATGTGTAAACCACTTCAGCCCCATTCAATACATTTAAAATTTTTTCATTGATTGCAGCAGCTTGGTCATTTATTGGAGTGAGTATGGCACATTCACATAACCACGTATGTTCCTGATGTATGTTTGACAGATCCCCAAATACCGAACGTATGAGTTCGTCTTCCGAAGATACGACTCTGCCAAGTACTTCTGTAAGCGTCACCTGACCGTGTTGCTCAGGGAGGGCACCTTCTCCAACTTTTAATAGAACACCGGAAAATTCTTCCACATGAGAATTACCACCCAGCTGTGCTCTCATGTTAATTGTTAATTGCAGTTTTTTTTATTTGAGGCCTGAGGTAAGAATTCTTCAGTGAAGCTTTGATTTCATCGGCTCTAGTCCCTCGACTTACAACTGGTAGAGTTTGCCGAAAATCTCCAGAAAAGAGTAGTGTGACATTCCCCATGGGCCTTTCATCGTGCCTAATGTCCCGTAGTCCACAGCTTCAACTGCTTTTTTATTCGCCATCGTGCATTCATCCCAAACGATTAGAGAGCAATCTTGTAACACTTTTGCCATATCACAATTTCTTGTTATCAACATGTTGGGGTTTCATTAGTGTCTAAATCGATTGGAATTTTTAACATAGCATGAGCTGTTTTTCCACCAGGGAGTAAAGTAGCTGCAATTCCTGATGAAGCCACTGCCAGGGCAATCTTACCTTGTCGCCTGATCTCAGCGAGAATTGCTGTTGTCACAAAGGTTTTTCCAGTAGCACCGAGGGCGTCCAAGAAAAATAGCTTCCCTTCATTATGAAGTACACTTCGTATGGCTGTTAGAAATATATCCATTTGTTCTAGATTGAAACGACCACACTGGTCATTTACTGTGATGGTCAATGCTGCAGTATTGTAGCTAGTGTCAGCAACATATTCGCGATTGAGGCGTGGTTGATCGGGTAGAATTTGGGGAACAGGAAGGCCATATTCACTTACGGAGTTGCCCCCAATCGAAAACACAATATCTTGAATGGAACAAAGGCAACTATTGATTGCTCTTTCATCATTCGAATCAATTTCCTTTTCTGAATTGTGTTGTAGGAGGCGTATGAAGTCTTGAGAAAGATATGTCTTGTATTTTTGCCATAATGCCAATGGATCTGAAACACCACAGAACACCAACATCGCAGCGAACAAATGACGCAAGTTTTTGGGACTATCGCTGACACAGGCCTCTTCAAGAGTTTCGTCCCAATGTTGGTCTCCTTCAAGCAAATGGAGTGCCCTGCAAGCTGCTTGAAATGTTGCATGCTCTTCGCCATTGGCTGTTTTCAAAAAGGTAAATGAAGTGGGCCCTCGAACAGTATGCAACAATATGCGCAAGTAATAGCATTCGCCATTGTTGGGGTGAACAGTGTACACTCGCTCTAAAGCAGCATCTCTACACACTCCTGGAAATCCCTCCACCAGCTGACCGCGTCGTCGACGATTGAAAACACGTATTCGCTTGTCAAAAGTATAATAAGATTGTACTTCTTCGTAGGTTAGCGTTTTTGCAAAGTCATCTTCTTGACACAGCTTGAAAAAAGCCAAAAGTTAGGTTTGCCTAGGATTTTCCACATGGTCTCTTACATTTCCAGGGTCAAAGTATATCCGCTGACCATTTTGCAGATGAACCTCCACATGCATGACCGTGGGATGTCACTCGTGTATAGAGAATCCTAGTATTCACCATATGGCTTCAGAGGTACTTATGTAGCATCCGGTTTGGTACCTGGTAACTTCGACTCGGTTGGTTCCTTGTAGAGCAAATGCCGCTTGATCGCTCCCTTTGTTTACATATTTACTAATGTACTTTATTGCCGAAACACTGTTGCAAATTTCCACGTTGATGTGTGCACAAAACGTTTTAGAGAGTAAGGGCGAGTAAGGAACAATCCAGCTATTATTGATTGTAATTTTCTGTCCGCATACTCTATTTTCTCCAGTGAACCCGCCCTGTTCTGGGGATCATAAGATGCTTGACCTGTCAAAAGTGCTTGTATGATTTCAGGCCATTTTGGGTTTGTGGTAAACGTGATGAATAGATCTGGGCGGCCATATTTTCGGACATAGCAAATGCATTTTGCGTACGCTCGTGCATATAACATAGCCCACCTGTGAAGCTGGATGGAAGGATCACTAAACGGCCGAGATTCTCTAAGTCAGCATCTTGTTGCATAGCATCTCGTAAATGCACATATTCTTCAGCGCGCAATTGTTTTTGGTTGGTCCGTATGTACACTAAGCGCTCCGTCTCGATTTTGACATACATATCGACAATAAACTGACTGAACAACCCCCTGAAATCTTTGCAAGTAGACAAAGCTATCGTGTCTTACTTGCAGAAGAAAAGCATAAAACTGTTGCGCTTATATTTTTTTATTCAAATTGGGCTCTCTTGTGCTGGGGTTAAATTGAGGTATCCCAAAGTTGTATCCATTTTCGCCATGGCAATATATTAATGGGTACTGGAATTTGTCATAAGCCCGGTGTTCGCCCCAAGGAGACAATTTACGTGGCGAGACCTCGTGGACATAGAGAAATGACACACACTCACTATTTATGTGTCTATGAAACATGATTTTTTCTGCAATTTAAATTGTAATATACAAAAAGGGTATTGAAAATTGAAACAAATATGGCGACACTACAAACTGTCAGGATCTTTATTTTTTCTTTCTCTCTACTTAGTTCCTTACAATAGCAAAACATAATGGCTTCTTATAATGATTATATTGTATGTCATAATATTAAGATTTCTTTGCTTTCCTTAAACCGATTTTGATGAAATAAAGCTTATATTTCTTTCTCTGCTACGCTCAAGTTAAATTGAAAACCCCATTAAAATTCGTATAGTAGTTTTGTAGAACACCGCGTACAAACAGACAGACAGACAAACAGACAAAAAAAACTACTGTTTTATTATAGTATAGATGAATACTTCGTTTAGTTCTAAGGGGTACTCGCTCCAGAAGTGTAACTTCTAACCTCAAATAACTACTTCTTGGCTTCTGCATTGAAATCAGGTCCGAGGAAAATAATGTTCCTTGAATATGTCTGCAAAAAGGCGTGTAGAAACATCGGGCACACCATATAGTTCGTGGTTCTGGCCATTAAAACTAACAAATATAGATTTTGGCGATTAGTTTACGAATAATATTTTTTTAATGAACAGTTTTTTTTAAACATATACTTCTTTAGAGGCGTTATGAAAAAATTATGAGTAAAGTTTTACTATATAAGTGAGGTTATGTTTCTGCATTTGCCTTATCAATTATAGATCATTATATTATTATTTCATAAATAAATAAAATGAATAAATTAGAATATACATTCAGCATATGTATTGGTTCTCTTTATTAATAGAAATTTATTTCTTTTTTTTACTTAATTAAATAATAAATTTAACTTGAATTTATAATAATATTTAATACTGAGTATTTATTTTGATTGAATTTATACTTTACCAAATATATTTATAATATCACTCCAGTCCTTTTTATTATTTTATTTATATTAATTATTTGCATGCAGAATTAAAGTTGGTATTTCATTGTGCCAAGTAAGTATAACTTCTGACACGAACCCCCCCCCCCCTTCACACTCTCTCTCTCTCTCTCTCTCTCTCTCTCTGCAGCGTGACATTCACTGAGCTCTGGTGGTTGCGAAGGAGGGGAAGGGGGGAAGGGGGAGCTCGTGACGAGTGCTGTTCAGATGTTCCGGATTTATTGATTGGGTGGACTCTATCCCCCCCCCCCCTTCCTCTTCACACGCGCGAGCGTGGCTGGCGACAATGGTCCCTGCACTGCAATGGGTGCCCTGGTCACCGCCTGCGGGCTTGCGAGGGGATGGAGGGGAAAAAAGAGGGGGACTGGAATTTAAGGGGGGGTGGGATTTTGTTCCTCTCCCGATCCGCCCAGCGACACGACACCCCTTCGGTCTCTTGCGTGAGCGACGTAAACCTCGCAGCGTTGCTACGCAAACGCAAGCCGCGCCCGTACGTCTCGCGTGGGAAGTTCTCGTTCCGATAAGGACTTGGACGGAAAAATCCAAAGTTTCTGTTCGATTTTTGGAATTTATACATGACGTATGTCACTTGTTTATGAACACGACATCTGCCGTAGTTCTTTTTATTTATTTCACAAATCACGTGCAGACTGCTAAATAAAATATAGAGTTGTCATCTCGGTCGAATTCCTAAATGAGAAAAATCGGACAAAGGAGTTAAATATATTTTTAAAAATTCAAAAATGATACTCTCTTAATAAAAATATATAACTTTGAATTTAATATGCATCCTAAGAGTAGAACCAAAAAAAACATATTTTTTTAAATGATTTCTGATAATACCAACCAATAGCTACTTAATTGAGTCGAGAAAATAGGTTCATAACTCCTTTTGTAGGTTCACTATCAAATCCGTTCAAAGGTACTGGGAACTTTTTAAATTTTCGCTAACACATTCTGTCCGAAAAAATTTTCGATACGATGAACCCTTAACTATTGCGGATTAATTGGTTTGATGCTTAGCTTGTGGGAGTAAATGGGCACAGCACACAGCCTATAGCTACGAGCACGTGGCCAATGTCAAGCTCGTGGCCATGTTCTTGATGTAAGCTTTTGGACATACGTATACATACATATGTCCAAAAGCTTACATGAAGTCATGCACTCCCATTGCACAAATCTTTCAAAGATAATATCGTGGCCATGTTATTCTTATAGAGAATATTCTAGAAATAATACGTACATAACTGGAACATCGTATAGTAAACACTTAAAAATATTAGGTTGTATGAAATATGTGAAAATGTTCGCTCTTTTTAATATATTCCAAAACATAAATGGTGATTTGTACGGAAGGATTACAGACCTTTCCAGATATTTTTTAAAAAATTCTGGAAGTTTCCAGAAGATTCTGGAATGTCAAATATATGTGTTATTTCTGTGCAGCTTAAGAACTAGCGCTTAGTCACTCGTTCTTAAGCTCCACAGAAAAATAATGTTTGTACTTTTACAAAAGATTCTTTTGGAAACCAGTTGCCGAGAAATAGTTTTTGATAATACAAGAAATATATTGTAACTTTGTACAACACATATCATTGGCTATTTTTGCATATATTAAAGAAGATTTTCGAGATATACTCAGTATTTCTTATGGAAATTTATGCCTAATTTTTATAAAAAAAATTATGTTTCATTCAAGCATATATTCTATTAAATCCTGCAAAAGATAATATATTCAATGATTGGTATGTACTTTGTATAATTCGGCTAATTATGTACTGTAAAGCTATTCAGAAAACGGTTTACAAATAACTTTAACTATTGAAGTTACTGGGAAAACATAAAGCTTAAATAACCGGGTAAGAAACCTAACCCAGTATTACTGCAAACACTATTTTGTAACGATACAGTTTGTTTTCATGTAAATGTACAAATTTACAAACGTCCGAAATTTCACTTGAATAATTTCAGTTCCATTTACAAAATAAAATGTTTACAGTATGACGCGCGCTGACCATTGTCCCCCAAAGACACAGGACGCAGCCCCAGACGTAGCGATTAGAAAATAGCGCCGCTGACAGTTCAGCCACGAGGCCATACATCCAGACGTAGCGAGGTGTGTCTTCGGTCCGAACGATCGCGGAAATACCCGAAGAGCAGCCGCCACGGCAGCCAACATCTACTCCCCAGAGTGTCTCTTCCTCCGCCACGTTAATTTCCCTCGTGCCCGCGCGCCGATCTTCCGAGGCGAGGGACATTCATCACGTGTGATTGGCCGATGAGAAAAATAAGACTTCACAGAGTCTGCGTCCGGGGTAGCGCCAGAGTTCAGGGGGAAAATGCAGATGGAGCATAAGGTCCGATTCAGGGCGGGAGGGGCGAAGCTAAAAAGGGGAGGGGGATTACAGCGTACCACACGTTCCAAAAAAGTGGCCGTTTGTTTACAAATGTATCAGCTGTACCTGCGTTGGAGGTTAAATTGGAAAGAAAAAATACGTTTACTCATATCATTCCGTTTTTATCATGAAGATTCGCTTTGGACTTTTAATAGATATATAAACATAATGCCTAACCAGTAATATATCGATCTAATTTTCTTCCGATCAGTTTACCTACGGTCTAAATAAAAATAGGCTCTAACAGCTGATACAAATATAAACAAACGTCCGCCATATTGGGATGTGAAAATAAGGAGGGAAAAAAATTAGGAAATAAACGGCTTCACTTCTGACGGCTAATGCCTCATCTGTATCCTTTTCTGATGTCTGTGTAGTACAGGGTTCAGGTTTTTTTTCTTCTAAGTGTCGGAGTCGTAACTCTTCATAAAGGCGAAGCCGCTCTGTGCATCTGGTCTTGACGCGCGATGTAACACGCCGTCGACGAAATGTGTGACGAACGGCAGGTGTTCACAACAGTCAGCTTTGAGATGGCGTGGGCGGTCGGCCGTCAAAGTTACAGTCACTTTTTGCGTCGATTACATCGAGCTACACACGTCTGCGTCTACCGTCTACACTCGTTGCGAGCAGACTCGCTCGATGTAACACACACTGACTCTCTTTGGTCCAGCGCCCCATTATTGCTATTCCTATGATTTCATGGATTGTTTATCAAGTCTAGATAAACGTTTTAATTATCAATATTTTCAAAAATTCAATATGGTTATTTAATATTTTTAATGAAAGTAAATAATTTATTTGTTTTCATAACTATCCTTCACGCTTTTCGGATGCTTCAAACTAGCAGTACAGAAACGAAATAAATGTTCTTTTTTTTATGGTAACTCAAATTAAGTTTATTTAACCGAAGCGTTCATTTTCAGATAACAAAATAGTGATAGTTTTAAATGCTTGTCAGTTATACAGATATTTATAATACAACTACACATCTCCCCATACACAGGTTCATATTTTACGCACCATAGAGTAGCTCAACTATTTATTTAAAAAAAAAAAACACAGAATTTTCGTTCAGCATGGAATTCTATTATATGTGCGCGGGCCTTTATAGAACAATAGCGGGATTCAATAATCATTATAAATGGAACAATTTTTAAAAAAAATGA
Source organism: Bacillus rossius redtenbacheri (assembly GCF_032445375.1). Lineage (NCBI taxonomy): Eukaryota > Metazoa > Arthropoda > Insecta > Phasmatodea > Bacillidae > Bacillus > Bacillus rossius. Next base: position 20,469,875 of record NC_086330.1, on the reverse strand, counting down.
AATGCGTAACTTATTTATCTGCGAGCTAAATTGCATTAAGTGTCCACTGGCTCCGGTCTTTGTCACCGATAGCAGCTCATGATTGCAGGCTGCATCCCGCCTTGTCAATGTTTGTACCATCTGGCTCGAAAGAAAATTTGATTTACCTTTATCCAAAATACCGATCAATCTTCCGCGTTGTGTGAGGTGAATCAGCTCTTTACTTTAACCGCGCACGACGCTATGAGCTACGCCATAAATAGCTCTGAATACATAACAACCAAAACACTAATAACGTTGTTCTTTGAAAGGCAGTCTATATTTTAGGCATACTAAAAAAAATTTGATTATTTCATTTCTTTGCCAGAAATAATGATCGTTTGTTATTAAAATACTTCTTTATTGTACTAACCATTATTTTCTTTTGTTGGAGCTCTTTTTTGGACAGGTCAATGAGGTCACTATGATCAATCGAGAACAATAATATATTTGCCCCGTAAAGATCAGCTTTTTATCTATAATATAATTTTTATTTTTCTATAACTTTTATATTTCTCTATATGCATGCACATTTGTATCTTGAAACATTTACATTCATGTAAATTTTTTCTCATAAAATAACTCTGGAATTATCTCAGTAAACTGGTTTTCATCGCATTGATTTAATACATTTCAATATTCTGTACTTATCCAAATTCATCGCATGTTTTATTAAACATTATGAATTAAAATTTTTATATATAATAGAGCTGAAACTATAACAAAACTAACACTATTATCTTTGGCTGGTTATTATCGTCACCACAACATTATTACTGTGTTCCTTGCTGCAATTTTTGTCCTTTTTGGAAGTAGGGATTTGTTAATTAAATTCTCGAACTGTCTTGAATTACAAACATAGTTAACATAAATTATTTTTAAATTAACAATATATGTAACACTCGAAGTAAAAACTTACTCTCAGTGCGATAATAGATTTAATTCCCAGACTTTTGTTTTAAAAATGTTTTAATTTTCAAAAAATATTTTTTTTTAATTTTATTAATGCGTACCGTGTTTTAATTTATTATAGAACTATGCTTTCTTTTCGAATCAAAAGAAAAAAAATTGTTAATATGAAAATTTTTCAAGCATATAAAATAGTATTATGAAGCGCTCTCAACATATAGCCTATATATATAATTTTATAGGATTTTACATCTCGTGATTATGCACAGAAGCGTAACGCGATGCGACCTCCAGGACTATAGTCGTGTACAAACCACATGGATACCGACTCAGTGCTCATAAAGGTCAGTCGTACCGGCATTTCGCGATCGAACTCACGACCCTCTAAATGAGACGTTGTTGTTCAAAATACGAGAGACACTCCGTCTGCTGGGTATTTCACTGGCGGTTCGTCCAGTTGTGCGTGCACGGGCCTCATATAAATTGCAGCTTGTTTTATTCTTCTGACAAATGAAGCGTTTCCGTGTTCCCTCAGAAGACGTTCGCTTCAATCAGATGGAAAATTTTCACCTCCTTCTGCGCCGCCCCGAATCCGGTATTACGGCTCACTTGCCGATGACCCAGGGCTTTTTGTGCCGCTCGTAACCACTTCTTCCCGGGAGTTCCGTTTCACTTCCGTTCCTCTTTCTTTTGTTTCTGCGGAAGGAGAAAAGACGAGATGGAGGCAACGGAAGATGAAAAAAAAATGAACGATATCGCATATCTTTTTTTTTTTTTTTTTTTTGCTGCCTTTTCCGTTCGTACCTCGAGGAAGATAGGAATGGCATTTTCTCATTCGGTTCGTTCCAATGCCCTCAAGGGAGGCCTAAGACTTCACAATTGCTCTGCTGACAAGAGGGGAAAAACGGCTCATGTCCCCCCTTCCCCGATCCTAGGCTCGGTCGTGCCACCCAAATAACGGAAGGTGCGTGGTGAGATTTTGGGTTTCGGAACTAGATCTCGCGGAGTCAGCCGAGACCATTCACGGTTCAGGCCGTGTGTCCCGTTCCAGGCCACTACTTTACATTTATGTTCCACGCGGTTAAACTTTCCGGCTTTCTGAGTGGCTGAACTGATATATATCGCATATACCTTTCGCATAACTAGCTAGCAAAGTTGCATTTTTATTGTTTCTCTGCAGTACGGATAAGGAGAATTAAATGGAATATAAAACTGTAATTTTTTTTAGGTTTTAAGTCAGCTTTACTGCCTGCTATGAGGCATGGTTTAATTTATTTCAGAAAAAAATTATTAAATTTTACCTGTACTTGAAAAATCATAAAATTTTTTTATGATTTTAAAAGACTAAATAAAATTATATAATTGTTTCTGATATAATTTTAAACAGTACCATGCGGTAGCCACCAGTATTGCCTTTAAACCCAAAAACCGGTCCAGTTATTTATTCAATTTGGTTCTCTTTATCCATACTGCACAAAAATGTGAAGATTTAAACTTTGCTAGCTAATTATGCAAAAATGATATATATACATATATATTCATTCTTGTGAAGTTCGGCTAAACAAAAATTCTACAATTTTAACCGTGTTAAACGTAAAAATAAAATAATGACCAGGAACGGGACATACACCGTTAAAATACCGCGCGTGGAACACTGCCAAGTGTTAGGCCTATATCAGCGCGAAAAGTATTGATTGAATATTGAACAATATTCTTGTCACCAATCCATCGATTGCGTCTTAGGAACGCCAAGTTGTGGCTTTCAAAACTCATTTCATGCTGGACAGAAATAAACATAAAATATAAATACAATCAATTTAATAAATAATTAATATTAAAAGTTTATATAATCCACAGTAATCATTCCAGTTGTATTCAAATTAGTCGTTGACATATAGGATACATTTTCGGGAACACATACTTTGTTACGACTTATCACAAATAAATTGAGACTGTTGAGTGAAAGCAAAATAACGTATTCGGTGCAATTAAAAATTCTCAACAGTGTTTTGCGCACATACCTAGAACACAATTTAATAAGTGTGAGTTGAATAAACTTTTGTTATATGATTCAAATAATAATTACTACTTTTTTTCGAATATATTTTTAGCATATCTCAAAAAAATTCTGGACATTTCGCATTTCAATCGTTCCTAAAGCATAAATAAGTTCAGTGAAAAATTTATTTCAAGCGTGTAAATTTAAAATGCATTATTGTTTTAATCGAGATAAATAGGCGAACAAGACGTTATGAATGTTGTAACTAAAACTAAACAATGAATGATTAATAATTTTTGGCATCAGGAGACCCTCTTATGCGTAACATTTTTGGATAATCGTTCTTTGACTTGCTGTTACTTCCTAAGTTCGAGTAGAGTTTATTATTTATCAGTTAAGTATCGTACTCCGTATAATTATGTTTAAAAAGATTTTGACTCAGAATCCAACCAACAAAAATGTTCTTCAAAATAAAAATATGTTTGCAGTGTAAGGTCAACAAGTCTTCATCAAGTAAGTGTGCAACAAACGACTTTCACGTACCAGTTAAGTTTTTCTACCGTAAAAGTCTAATGATAATCATAATCTACTTACCTGCGTTTAAAGTTAGGCATTGCACTATCTTAAGTTATGTGTTATAAAATCATTCCTCGTTTTAGTTCTAGAACATATTGTTACGATCGCGCTTGGCTGCAGTGCTTGGAATCGCCGCGCTCGTTCGGCCTGTCTGCGCCCCCCTTCCACCCGCATCCTCTCCCTGGTATCTCGTGTCATACTGTCTCGCAACATCCTGACCGTCGCAGCGCGCACCTGCCTCAGATCGAGTTACTTAAAAGAGGCCGCACTGCGGAATAGAAGGACTCAGACATGTTTATGGGCGCGTTTTGTGGGAACCCGATGCTTGTTGCGTTTATCGGCGTTCTTTGAGCATCCGCCGCGTCCTTCGAGGACTCACGACGCGTTTCTGGGCATTTCGACGGCGAAGGTCGCGCGATATCTCGGAGACATTCCCGATTGTTCTGGACGGGAACCCAAGGGCTATATAAGGAGGTTGGGCCGACCTTCGAGAGCAGTTCAGTGGGGAGTTCTCCCGCGGCGGAGTTTCCGGGCGATAGTGCCGCGGGTGCGGCAGAGTGGCGAAGTCCTTGGACGAAGGTTCCAGGGCAGAGAGTCTGAGTGAGTGAGTGGAGTCGGGAGTTCTCCCGCGGCGTAGTTTCCGGGCGATAGTGCCGCGGGTGCGGCAGAGTGGCGAAGTCCTTGGACGAAGGTTCCAGGGCAGGGAGTGAGTGAGTTCAGTGGAGTCGGGAGTTTCCGGGCGATAGAGTCGCGGGCGCGGTGGAGTCCCGAGTGAAGTGGCGAGCGAGTCGTCGAGTGGGATCTCGGCGAAGGGTGTGACGGCGGCGGCGGAGTGCGGTGACGGAGTCCCGCGGCGGAGACCCACGAGGGGTGCTGCGACGAGAGTTGCGCCGGAAGTGCGGCCCAGCGAGGTGTGTGAAACGAGTGACTGGGGAATTGACATTTCTTTACGTGTAATTAATTATCTGCCAATTTAGAAGATTATTTGTAAGTGACAAGTAGTGGTAATAAATAAAACTGTGTGTGTGATAAAAATCTTTAATTGGGCTATCCTTTACGAACCCGCAGGAAAATGGTAACAATATAGAAAGGTGATGACTTTGCTATCATGAACAAACTACAAACCGATATGTCTGGTTAGCTGATTCTGCTATCTAGTAAATTGTGGTAAATGAACCGTGTTAACAATTTACATTTTGATATTATAATATGGAAAAGTGTAGGTTTTTACTTTAAAAAAATTGAAGTTATCAATTTCATGGGGATTTTTTGAAGGTGGCATAATAAATATGTATTTTATTAAACGTGTATTAATGCAGAACCAAAAATATTAACCTGAATAATTGACCGTTGCACATAAAATCTTTCTGACATACAAGATTTATTTGTTACGTTTCGACGTTAGGGGCACTAGCATAGTGAAAGAGTTTTTTGTGGTTTTGATGAAAGTCCTAAGTTTAGAGAGTTCGTGCATCAATCAATGATATCACACACAAAATAACGACGTGGAATTGGCAAACATGTGAAGAGCAAAATGCCAATTTTCGCGGAATTTTCTCGTCAGAGAAGCAGATTCAAACTTTGTCTTTGCACAGTTTCAGAGCACTCATCTCAATCGCTATAAACCCGTACGTCGTGAACTAACACATTAATGGACTGTTTCTTCAGTCATCGACGCTGCGCGTTCAAGCACTGGCCGAGAATTCTGCTGTGCAAATGATGGAGAAGAAGGAAGAATGTTACTTTTCCTCAACTTGCTGATAAACATACTAATTTTCAGGATGCACGCCAAAATTACAGTTGCAAGAATGCTGAAGTTGAATATGGAAGATATAGAACGAAACCAACACTGGACCCTTAGAGAAAAAAAAAATTCAATGCAGTCATGAGGACTACCGACAGAAGTGAAAACTTAAAACTATAAACTTACAGTTGTTATTTTTGGATATCCAAATTAATTGTTTGATCTTAAATTAAAACTTGTAAATCAAAGTAACTATTATGAATATTCATAATAGAATTAAGTAAATACAAATATAATTTGAAATAAGAAATACTAACGTTGTAAAATATAATTGTGTAATATAAGAAAATATTTTTTGTTAAAAATCATAGACTTATTCGCAATTTTTACGAAAACATATTATCAAACAACAAATTTGTTTTATCACGTTAGTAAAATAACTCCAAAATTACTATAAAATACGCATTGCATAGTAATTATAGGTATTAAAAAAATAAATAATGATGTTCTTAATTTTTATGTTATATTGCTACAAAGACTCCGTTTTCTTCTTTATTCAAAATATATATCTATATGAGAATATTAATACATTTATACTCACTTTTTACAGCACAGTAATCGTATACTTAAGATTTAAAAGCGCAAAGTTATACTAATAGGAACAGATATAGTATTGTCGTTAACACGTCACGTGACCATATCATAACCTAAACATATTTCGTAAATGCATCGGCCGGGTATTACACATTCTCTTCTCATATCTTTGCTTAAGACCGCAATCAATGGAAACCAAATAATTGTTAAAATAATTATTATTACGTACCAATAATAACTATTAAATTAATAATAACAATTATTACGTATTAATTGAATATACTAAACACAGCGACACAACAGCGAAGAGCAGCTGACTGTATCTTTCTCGCTCGGGTACACTCGGCGGTCCCGAGTTCACCCGATCAAGCCTTTCACCTCAGAGCGTGACGGATCAGCCTAACTTACTACCTACGAAAAAATGTGTGTGCGGTGCGCCAAAAGAAGTTTTCACTAAAAAAAATATATAAGTCAATATTTCTTTAAGAATTTTAAGTATTTATAAAATATAACATAAATTATCACTGTACTGACCAAATTTCAGGCTATTATTACTAATTAAACGTTAACTGAAGAAAAAAATTGGTTGTCTGTAAATTCGGTTTACGGACGATAGTTTAACGTGACAACGTCATAACAAAACATTGATGAAATGATTGATCCAGAAGAAAAGGAAATATCATATTCGGACTGAGACTGAGCCGTAATAGGTTTTTGCAACCAAACCATTTAGGCATTAAAAATATTATAGTCTTTGAGGAAGAATTTTTTTTTAATTTTTCTATCTTTTTTATGATAACATCTACCTCTGCATACTTTTATGAATAAAAATTGAATCAATTTTTATTGAATTATCGCTATTTTGTATGGATACAAAGAAGGAGTGAAATGAAATGTACAATTTAGTTAATTACTTTTATTTGCATTCATAAATTCAAATATATTTATTACTTTTGAAATGTTGCGTGCGCCGTGTTTACTTTTACAAGTACAAAAAAATCGCAGCTGCCGAGATTCGAATCGATAACCTTTTGGATTGGAAGTCATCCATGCTAACCACACGGCCACGAGACCATATTAAGATAATTGTTTCAGATGGTATAAATTAATTGTATTCCACGCACGATATTTGTTTGAATTTCTTTTAACTAGCATATTCTCTGTTGGACTCGAAATATTTACACGCTCATGGGCTCATAACTATAATACGGTGTGTGATTTAGTTGAAATAATAACTCGTGATAAATAATTACCAATGTCAAACTAACGCGTGAAAAGTATCATACCAGCAATAAATATTTAGTTACACAGCTAAACAATACTCATACAACACTGTTTAAATATACTGATTTACACTAGTAATTAAAATAATACGTACTTGTAATAACGCCATTTCCTTGCGAATATACTCCTTTGGCGCGGTGCACGTTTTTTTTTTTCCTAACCTAACTAATTACTACCGTCCGCAACATACCAGAGAGATGCCACGCATGCGTGGGACATCCGTAGTGGGACATCCATAGTGGGACAATTTTTCGTGCGTGCAGCCAGCGTTCATCGATTTATTAGACGTTGTCACGTCAAAAATACACTCATGATGTTACAACAACGTACATCGCCAACACAACATATTTGTGCGGTATGATGCAATATTAAGGTCTTAAATGTGTGGGTACATAAAACATATGAATTTCATGTTTAAATAAAGGAATAATATTTTATGAAAAAAAAATATGTGTAAAGTATGCAGTCATATACTAATTTTATCTGTTATGAAGTGGTTAAAGTAATAAAGTACTTAAGATAACTAATTTATGACAGTCTCTGGAAAATAATATCACAAGGTTAATAAAACTATGTAACATCCTCCTAGCATACCGTGGTTGAGATAGTGTCTAGTAATACTCAAAGATTGAAAGCCATTAGTAATAATATACAATTTTCACGATCGGTCAACATTGACATCCACCGAGTCTGCATTCCTGAGAGCCGTGTATTTTGAAAGAGCGGAACGCGTGTGTGCTTGGAGAAATGCAGTAGAGAATTACTTCTCTTTGGAAACCTGCGCGCGAAACAACGCGTTTACGCATGAGGCGTTTACGCGGGCTGGCTCCGGAGAATTCTCCGCCCAAAAAAAACATGGGGAAACTTCTCGCTTTCACGTGTGGAGCGACCGCAACAAAGCTTCCAGGCCTATTTAATTATAATTAAACTCTTGAGCACAGGGAAAGTTGTGTGAGGGTCGCTGCTGAAACGTCATAATCAAAGAAGATATAATTACATGTTTATGTTCTCTTCACTTTGATTCCAGGAACAGCAAATAATGGCATGTGTACTTTGAAATCTCATACTAAATATTCTCGGTGTGAATTATTTTGAACGTGGTGAATTTTGGAAAAACAAAAACGAAAATTACCAATCTTGGTTCATGTAAATATATTTTATTTTATGACAGCCACTGTAGCCAAGCTGTAAACATTTGACTGCTGTTTTGAGTGGCACAGGTTACGTAAAATTAACGTTGGTTTTGCTAAGTCTTATTGAAATATATATATTTTTTTAAATCTCGCATGTAGTGTGCAGATATTTTTCAGAATCTTTGACAGGCGTGTGGTACCATTGCACTGAGAGCTACAATTTTTGGAATGAAAAGTGTTCGTAAAACTAATGTCTAAAAAATTAAAGTCAAAAGTTTAAATTTTTAGATCACCGTTTTTTTTTTATCTTAATAGATTTTAGATCATTTATATATTTATTGGTTCATATGTATGTGTGAGTATTCCTCATAGGAATTGTATTCTGTTGGCAAAGTGTTTGGTAACTTCACCTGGGCATTTGTGTTGCTACAATTTCGACCAGGATTTTTCAATACAAAAAAACTATAGATTTAACTATTTACGGAGTTTACTATTTGTGTTGATAAAATCCTAGACTGTTTAGATTTTAAAACAATAAGAAATCATTTTTAATTTTGAGAATCATTTTAAAGTGATGTCGTATTTAATTCTTGTAAGATTATTTTGTTTTATTTATTATATGAAGATGGGAATTTTTAGGAGACTACCTTTGTGACTTGACATAATAAAATTCATTTTTTTTTACCTCACCATCGCATATTGTGGCATTGTGCTGATGATGGTTAGTAAGTGTGAATTATAATCTACGTCTTTCACAGTCACTTCCATAAAATACAGCGTTTCCACAATTTAAAAAAAAAAACTGCACTTCAGCCAATATTTTGAGCGTCCAACTAACGTAGCACAGACTACGACGAAAAAAATGTGGTTTTACGCGGTTACCAAGTAATCATGCAGATGGCCACCCTCAGATTTATTATTTATCCGGAAAACAGTGAGGTCATTGGAGACATAAAAAAAATCCCAAATCAGGTATATTTGGGAAAGGGTTCAGCCGTGATCTACAGTGATGATCCATCCCCGGCAATTGCCTGTAGTGATTTGGGGAAACCACATAGAAATCAGGACGGCCTGACCGAAATGCACCGGAATTATTTATAAGTTTTATTTACATTTATTTATTTTCTTTAACTTTTTTATTGAATGAGACCTTTATGAGACGAATTTAAATGATATACAAACTTACACGCATGTCTTACCAGGGACTCGAACCCAGAACTCCTTGCCCCGAAAGAAGACGCGCGCCCGACTGCGCTATACGGAGGTCGGCACCTCGCTACGTATGTTCAAACATTCAGATATTCAGCCATTCAACCATTCAGACAATTCGGTCATTCGAACACTCAGCCATTCAGACATTGGGCCATTGTGTCATTCAACCATTCTGACATTCAGTCATTCGTTGAGCCATTGAGCCATTCAACCGTACCGACATATAGACATTGTGACATCTAGAACATTCAGACGCTCAGACGTTAAGACATTTCAGACGTTACACGATCAGACATTCAGTAAATCGTATTTATGCGAGGTCCGTGAACGCCGTCATCAAGAGAGCTGACTGCATGACATGGCCAGTGCACGGCGGTTGTCTTCTGAGTTCCCTCCGGTGACTTCCTTACGTTATTGCGATGATTCTTGCAATGTGGAAAATTGATACAAAATTCTACTAATACAACAATATAGCATTTGAATGTTAGCTACATTTAACTAGTACATTATCCCATATTTTAAATGAGTAACTTATAATCACTTACATATAATAATAGAAATTATTTATATATAATAATTTAATTTTAATTTGCTTACAATAATGTCAAGTTTTGTGCAGATTGAGATAGAAAATCATTAAGCTTTTGTATACTAAACGAATTATGTTGACTGCATTTACTTCTGAGAAAAGTAATTTTGTTAATATTAAATATTTTCAAAGGTTTCTGCAATGGCGCCCAATTTCAGATAACATGACTAGTACTTTCAATCACTAACGAGATTGATTTTTTTTTTCTATGTGTTTAGCTGGTATCCCTATAACTTTATCGGAGACATAGTTTACTTACGCAGGTACATCTCACTTGTAGGGATTAAACGTGCACTTTCGTGAGTGAAACTCTACAACAGTTGCGACGTTTCGGGAACTGACTTTAACGAACCCACTGTGTTTGTCTGGGCTGTGATATTTTTCTGAATAGTTCTTTCCACGAAATTTTCTGCGCAGTTTATAAATTTCACTTTTGACATCGATCGATTTTTTTTTCTTCGTGTACTTTCTTATTCGCCTTTTTGTCCGTTTTTGAGGTTTCTCTATGGAATACATTATAACCAGAAATTACGTATGTAAAAATTAATGTGAACAAGTCTTCAGTACTCGCCAGTGATGTTGAACAACTAACCTCGGTAACAAGAAAATTCTTTTGCACTTATGTCGTAAATACACTTATAATACGAAACACGGACACGAAATTTAACGTATAAATATTTAAAATAATCCCGAGCATGAATAGTATACGCAAATTAGGTTTTCAAATACATTTATGGACGCGAATCACACTTGTTTTCCGCGCCCGCCGCTAGAGTTCACTGCCGGAGCATCTACGTAGACTATTGTATCATTTTATTAGCAGACAGAAATTTTAAACTTTACAATTAAACGGCTCCGGTAAAAGCGTAAAATATTGGGGGAAAAATGGTACTAAACCCCGGCTTCGGACCTGATTTTCGAAAACAGGAATTTTATTGAAATATTTCCAAACTTGTTAAAATTAATCAAACCGTTAATAATGCAAAGTTTCCCTTTTTGTCTTTGTCTTGTCTTTTGACTTTGGTTCGCGCCATCCGCCACGGATGTCAGCACCGTTGGTTGCTACGCATTTCCGTTCCGCGCGACCTCTGTCGTATTCGCGGAAGTTACTCCCGCCAAATTTCGTATACCGAAAGCTGAGGTGTTACACATCAAATGAATAATAATTTGTGACGTGACAACGTCTAATATATCGATGAACGCCGGCTGCACGCACGAAAAAGTGTCCTGTTACGCACATTGTCCCGTTACGCTCTGTCCCGTTACGCTCATTGTGCGCTTGCGCCGCATCTATCTCTCCCACTCGATTGGAACAACCATCGATTAGACTTTTTCGAGGCACATTAAACTTGAAACACTCCCATTCGTTTCCTTCTTTTCCTATCATCGTCCTATCCTTAACAGAATAACGCAGATTTGAAGAAGTTAAATTGCAAACATGTATAAAAGTTATAGTTAAAATAATCTCTCCGTTTAAGTCATAAACATATTTGAATTAATGAGTACAAATAAAAGTAAATTTATCAATTAAATTGTACATTTAATTTCACTCCTTCTTTGTACCCATACAAAATAGTGATAATTCAATAAAAATGATTCAATTTTATTCATAAAAGTATGCAATCATTTCATCAATGTTTTGTTATGACGTTGTCATGTTAAACTATCGTCCGTAAACCGACTTTAGACAACCAATTTTTTGAACGAGCGACTTCCTTCGGGCAAGTTGTGCTCGGGCGCGACCTGCGCGCCTCTGGCGGCGAACAGGCTCACTCCTCCTCGCCTCCCCGGCGGATCAATTAGTCAGGGCTTTTGTGATCCCGGAAATCCATTAATATGAGTAAGCTACGCGACCACCGCAGGGCGACTGCGCGTCGCGTGGATGGGAATTGAAATCATGTAATGAAAATCCTCTTTCCCTCCGTTTCCCAGGAAGTGTTGTCCAAAAAATTTTCATTTTGTTTTTTTTTGGACACCAAAATCATTTTATTCAATGCAACAATTAAAAAAAACTGGCTTATCGATTTTCAATAGAAATGCTCTCTGTGAACAGCGTAGCTGGTTTAATTTCAATTTTTTTTTAATGAATACTCGAATAATTTTTATATAAATTACAACATTGTTTTCACTTTATATAGCCTCGGTGATTTAATGTAAATTTTCTCCTACGGCCAGACAAATAAATGCAATCAAAGTGTCTATCGGTGATTTTCTAATTTTAGGGTATTAAATATTTTTCATGTTAATTCTAATATCAAAAACAATACTAACCTAAAAACAAGGATTTTACTTGTTTGTACAAAAAAATATTTTAATCAAAAATGTATATTCTGATCCTACTGAGATGATATTCACACATGTTTTAGATAGTAACACTTGAATTATTCAATTCTTTATCTTACTGTGATACCTAAAACTGTTATAAGGTTATGCTAATTAAATACTAAAATTGATTTACGTAACGAATTACAACGCGTAATAATAAATTTACTGTTTTTAACTTTTACTAGTCGAAAAAATTCGAACAGTTTATAAAAAATTTAATAATTAAATTTCTTACACCTGCAACTTAAAATTCTACAATATTTGAAGTTATTGAATATGGTTTATTTATCAACTAACAAATACTGCGAATTATTTTAGTTATAAATTAGACTTAGCCATCAAATTAGAAGTAACTCTAATTAAAAATGCTTTAATATTGAACTTAAAAACAGTGCATGATCTATGTCTGCCGAGCAATACTCGTGACTACTTTGATTTATGCTGCTGCATGTTGTTCCAAAGCTATAGTAAATTTTCTTTTTCTTCTTGTATTCATATAGATATGAAAGGAAACATTTTTTTATATATTGCACCTTTTTTTATATAGTCTTGTAACACTAAAAGGTAGGATAGGTTAGGTGAGTAACATGAGAAAATTTATCAAAAAAAATGTATTTTTATTATTTTTATGTTTCCGCGTGTCAAAATTATCGTAACAAGAATTAAAGGTTCATTATACTAATCAATTACATAAAAAGTAGGAACGATAAGCTTTTGTAAAATTTTAAAATTCACGTAATAATTCGCTGATATTTTTTTACAGGAGGGTAGGTATTCGTCTAGGCGATCGTAACCGGATTGAAAGTTTTAAGTCTGGGCAGCGGCATTCAAAACACTATCAAATCGTGTAAAATTGTGAAGTCTCACAAAACTTTGTTGCATGAGCGAGTGCCTGGCTTCGATCATATCACTACGAATGGGGGAAACGGGTTCGTAAGCTATACGGCACAAACCCAACCTAAAGACCCATTCTTCCCACACTTTGGTTAACACGTCCAGAGTGATTGAAGCAATAGCCTCTTCATTACTGTGTCTCAACTCTGGCAAATCACTAGGCAGCGGCGGAACGTATACACAATCTTTTATGAAGCCCCAAAGTAAAAAAAAGGGGGTTGTCTGTAAAGTCAGTTTACGGACAATAATTTTACGCGATAACGTCATAAGAAAACATTCATGAAAAATTGCATAATTTTTAATTTTCGAATATTATTTACAGTTTTAGCAAATTTAATTTAAATAATTTGTTTAAATATAATCACGAACAATTAGTTAAAAAGCCCGCCTTAACTTGTTTGATATTATAGAATATTTTCTCGCACGGTGGTTGGCCGGTTCTTGCACGCTGTGCTCAGGCGGAACGTGACAATTTTTCGTGCGTGCAGCCGGCGTTCATCGATTCATAAGACGTTATCACGTCAAAATACATGGCGTTATAGTCTGGTGAACGTGGAAGCCAGCAGAAAAAGAGCTCTGTCGTCTCGACCATTACGACCAACCCAACGGTCAGGGACTTGGACGTTCAACTAGGGAAGCCTTTTTTCACAGACGAGAGAGCCAAAACCCGAAGTTCGCGCTTTTTTCCGTATCGTTTATGTAGCTATCCTAACAAAATCAACCGTCCACAATGTTTTAAAGTATTTATAATGTAGATTACCTAACCTAATTGACCATTAGTATCCTTTTATCAACACCGCCATATTTATTTACAGTGAACAAAAAAAACCGAAGATGCACGATCGGGCGTTTGGCTCTCTCGTCTGTGAAAAGATGGATTCCCGTTCAACAACTCTCATACAAAGAGATTCCAATGGGGAAGGCATGTTGAACTGAAATTACAGATTCACTCGTAGCAAATTGTAGGACACAAAAAACTTAACGATCATGAGTCGCCATTTTGCGCAGGTGGCGCTGCAAGCGAGAAAACAACAAAGCAGTACTCGCGCATGCGCTTATCTAAAACTGTTTTAGTTACTCTTTAATTGTGACCTTTAAACAAAACTCTACAACGCTTACAGTTGATACTATTATAACTTATATAAGCATGGGATATTCTTTTATGGACATAATGTATTACAACTATTTTTTGGCAACTGGTTTCAAAAGGTATATTTTGTAATAGTGCAAAAAAATTCTGTCCATCGATTGAGGCTTTATTGCCTCTTACGTTTTTTTGTAAACGTACACAAATATTTTTTTACAGTATATGACGACGTATGGGAGGAGGGACGTGTTTTCCAGACTGAACTCTTGGAGACGTGTCCTATGTCCGGGCTCTGATGGACTCGTAACAACATGTCCAGCCAGCTGTTTCCTGGCCTGTACTTACTCGAGGTTATGGCTACAGGGAGGGAGTGCGTGCGGAGAGCCAGACATGTCCCGGGAAACACTCACCGCCTGATGGGGTAAGGCCCTTAATTTCGTGTCCCTCCTGACGAAGGGCTGACGAGAATTTGAAAAGGTACACTTTCAAGTTAAGCATTTGACAGTGAAATCAAACAGTTTGCTCGCTGAGCAAACAGAATATCGTTTTATGTCCTCTATTAAATAGCACTTTTCAATGACGCATTAGGAAAATGGGTCATTTGGGTCGATGGAGGGGGGGGGGTGTTTGGTATTCGGAAATTGTAAATTTATCTTTAAATGTACGATGAAATATTTTCCTGCCAAACCTTTATTTTCCTACTGTGAAACAGAAGTCGAGAGTTTCGGCTCGCGAGTTTAAACGTGTTCTGTTTATCGTGGAATTCGTAACTTTATTATTTATTTTTCACATGAATTTCCGACAGGAATATGAATGTCTTTAATCTCGGCTGAGGATTCGACACCACTTAAAACTCGATAACTATGAGAGCTAAAGAGTTGAAGTAAATATATCTCATTAGAGAAGACTTTGTTCGTGGTCGTTACGTATGACTCAGCACGGTTAACATTTGCAGTGATGATGTAATGAGCGTTGGTGGGGAGCGTCTGATTGGAGTCAGTGAGAGCTGTCATTCCGACGGTAATAGACCGATTTTCTCGTGAGTGAGCACTGAGGGGTGCTAGTTGAGTGAGCCCTGATTGGTGCTAGTTGAGTGGAATAACTATATGCTTTGGTTTTGGGACCATTAATCGCAAAAAGCCTAAGCGAAAACAGGTTAAGCTGGATAAAAGAATTAAAACAATGGAAATCGCCCGAGAAGAATCAATTTAAAATGCTGATAAGTGACGTCGGTAGGTATCGAATGAGGCAAAAAGTAGTCAGAGAGAAATGAGCCAGTGGGGCAAAACGAGCCCCCGAACGAGGTGCGAAATTTACGTTCGAGCGAGCCTCAGCCGTCCACGTCGCGAGAAGCGACGGGGAATGTTTGGTAATGGACGTGGATATGGTCTGTGATTATTCTTATATGGAGTCAGTTGAGCCAGTGGTTGTGAACGATGGGCCGAATTTATGTCGTTTTGGTGTCCCAATTTTTCTGACGTGACCGTCAAGTAAGGAGTTCATCGAATTCACGTCATAAAATAAGCAACTGAATTTTGTTAAAAAAAATTGGTTGTCTGTAAAGTCGGTTTACGGACGATAGTTTAACGTGACAACGTCATAACAAAACATTGATGAAATGATTGCATACTTTTATGAATAACACTGAATCATTTTTATTTTAATAATAAAAGAATAAATAGCCTACTTGAAATTATACTAGTAATCAGATTTTTTAAATGCAAGAATAATTAGATACCCTTTATTGCCGAAATTGTTGTTTTAATAAGCAATGAAAACCGCATTAACTTTTCACTTCACTTTATAAGCAGTCGACGAAACAGTTCACGTGTAGATGACTTGTAATTAATTTTAAACTGGCGTTTAGTTATATAGTTTAAAAATAATTATGAACAAGTGTTCATATAAATAAATTGTAATCAAATATCTATCATCAATTATATCAATCATCATAATTTTTTAGTCAATTTATTAGCGTAACGGGACACAGCGTAACGGAACAATGTGCGTAACGGGACACTTTTTCGTGCGTGCAGCTGGCCATTGTTTTTTGTTTACGAGTATCATTTGTTTTTTATTGGATAATGTTGTCACGTGATAGTTCGTGATAGGCCAATATTCAAATGAACCAATAGGTGATGATTTATATACGTTTCAAATTTTTATGCTTTATTTGTTATTTCGATATTGTTGCGCGTAAAAAAAAATTACGTTCGTTCGTACTGTTAATCCTTTGTTCCGGTTTGTTAGGTTAGGTCAGCTACATTATAAATACTTTAAAACTAAACCATTAAAATTAAATTTATTATTTTTAATGTCCGTTCAGTTTCAAAGTATTTATAATGTGGCCGACCTGACCTAATCTACCTTTGTCCCGTTTTGTTATGTCAGGTCAGTTACATTATAAATACTTAAAACTATACAATAAGTAAAATTAATTCATATTATTTTTAATTTCCGTTTATTTTGAAGTATTTATAATGTAACTAACCTTACCTAATGGAAATTTTCTGTTATTTAGGCATTCACGCACACACGGCAAAATATAAAATTTCAGCCGTTGAATGATTACAGAGGTCTTGTATTGCAAAATAAGAACGGCGATATCTCCAAAAGTAATTGGAATTTCTTATCTCAGCAGGCTGTAATGAAAAGAGGACGTAAAGGAGCATATAATAAAAGTTATTTCAGATTTTTAAAATAATTTTTTACGATAATCCGTACACTACATATTTACCAAAATAACACACTTTAACGTGTGTAAAATGTCTACATATATTGATTTTTGATTTTTTCCAATTTGGCGCTGATTGAAACAACAGCGTGCCAAACTTTGCCTCGTCGACGAAGGCGCGGGAGTTTTTACACGCTTTTTTACACGCTTTATTACACGCTTTATATTAGCTTCACCCGTATGTTTGTATGTTTGTAACCGACTCCATTGCACTCGATTTTGACCCACTTTAAACGGACAGATTTAATATAAACTTAGTACACTTATAGAGTACCGGTGACATTACACTAATTTAATAAGTTTATCTCATTATCCTGATTAGGATCGACAGGATTAAATAATTTCCTCACCCAGCCTCTGTGTGAGAGCAAGTGAGACAACCGTGCAGTCGGCGCATGCGTACCATCTACCTACTTTCCAGCTCGAGCACTCGGGGTATTAGTATTATTACAATATATCCTCGACAGTGTTGGTTTGTTGGCCGAGCGGATTTAGGCGCGGGTCTTTGATAACGTTGTAAGGGACATTGAGCTGATGCTCAACAAACAAACAATTTTAAGGTTTTTTTAAAAAAAAATTCCTTAAATGAAACAATTGTATCTGTAAATAATCTGAGTGTATATGTATATATATATATATAATTATATATAACTTAAATGAAAAATTATGTAATTTTCTGGCAAAAGAGCACTGAGTGCTGGTGTGTCAATGCAACCTGTATTTGTAAAGAACCATGAAAAGACAAAATAAAGAGATTTTGAAATTGTCTTTGATGACGTCAACCTACGGGTTCACCGGTCGTGGGTTCTAAACCTGTCCACGGCTGAAAATATATATATATATATATATATATATATTTCTTTTCAACGAATTTTGGGATTGGTGCCGTAAATCCAACTCTAATTCGTCTGGGACTTCGCCAATCCTTCTATTCAAACTAAAAAGTGAAAAATAAATATAGTTTAAAAAAAACTAATAAACACGTTTTTGAAGCACATCGAACTAAAAAGTGAAAAATAATTTTTAAAATAAGCTTAAAACAATAATGAATGAAAAATACTAGTATAATTGTGAAAAAAGCGTGGGGCGCTTTGTCCCATATTTATCGTACATCGAGCGCCCGATGGTAGAGCAGCCGACATGTCATTGGAAGGCTCTGGGTTCGAATCCCAGTCCGGGCTATCCGAATTTTTCTCACATATTCTATACACTCTCATTGAGAAGGTCCTTTCCTCATCCTTTCTCAATCCTTATCCTTCCCAAAATTCCTGTTACGTAAATGTGGAACGCTTCACTGACTATCAATACAGCTGTACACAATAATTTGGAAAATAATTAGAGTTACTTATAGTTATCACGGAATTAATAGTAGATTTTAACAAATAACAGTTTTAAAAAATAAGAAAACACGCTTTTATAAATAAACCAAACTAAAAAGTAGAAAATAAATAATAGTTTAAAAAACTAAAAAACACGCTTTTATAGAAAATCCAACAAAAAAAATAATAAATAAATTTTAATAAATTTCAATTAAAAATAGTGTAAAATAAAAAAATGTATGTTCTTTAATAAAAGCGTGTGGTGCATTTTAAGGTATTATCAAAATGATAATCCTTCTACTCATATCTGTCAATAAAATAATTATAACTATTGACACCATGCACCCCACGCTTTTTTAAATAACTTACTTTTTTTATTTTACACTATTTTTAATTCAAATTTATTAAAATTTATTTATTATTTTTTAGTAGGATTTTCTATAAAAGTGTGTTTTTTTATTTTTTTTAACTATTATTTATTACAAGCTTTATATTAGCTTCACCTGTATGTTTGTTTGTTTTTTGTTTGTTTGTATGTTTTTAACCGACTCCTTTGGGTGCTATTTTGACCCACTTTAAACGGCCAGATTTCATTCAAACTTTGTATATTTATCGAGGACCGATGAAAATACACTAATTTGATAAGATTAATCCATTATTCAATTTGCAAAATAAGAATTTTGTCAATTTATATAATTTCACAATATTTGGTAGGCTTTGTTTATATCGCGCCAAAGACAAACTGAAAGAAAAGAGTTCGCACATTGTAAAGAAAACCATTTCGCTCATGTGCGATCTCTTTTCTTTCAGTTTGTCTTTGGCGCGATATAAACAAAGCCTACTAAATATGGGAATCCTAAGATGTACATCAAGTTCTGTCCCTGCCCGATTACACCCGAACAATTCACCTTCGGCCAACCTCGGGTTTATTTATATATATTTACATTTATCTATTTATTTTAAGCATGAGGATGTGTGCATTTGCTTGTTACCGAGGTTAGAGGTTACACATTTTTGTAGCGATTGCTGAAACAAAGACCCGTTCATTCTGATCTCGGGCAACTTGCCTCGCGGGTTTCACCCCGCACTTGCCGGAGAGGGAACAGCAACCCTAAAAGACCAGGTACTGTGGTGGGACTCAGGCCCGCAGGGACCCAGGGCGCACTCTCAGTGCCCGCCTAGTCAGGTGTGTATCCGTGTCAGTGAGGCGGGATGATAAGCGCGACGCTCGCTGGTGCTTCTAGCGCGGTGTCTCCCCTGAACTGGTGCGCAGACTTCACGTAGTGCACAGGATCAACTGTGACATTTTAACGGTAACCATAATATTTATGGAGGAGAAACTAAGATATATGTGTAATCCAAGTTCTCTAAGTGGTTTCAAGTATCTGAACCGGATGTTCTGTGACTAGAAATCACTCTGAAAACACGCCTTTTAGCCAGCATAAAAAATTACGTTTTCTAAACTTAATTCGGATACAAAAACTACTTAGCGAACTCTTAAGTGCTTTTCGTAACAGACCCCACTGGGATATCGTGAGTGGTTTTCAAATCTTGTTGTTTTACCTGAAGCTCTGCACAGTGTGTGTGCCCGGGTAGGCGGGGGCCTTAAACGCCTGACTGCTGGCTCTCGCAGCTGGGCTAGCTGTCTCCTGCACTCACGTCTCATCAGGGGCCATGCTTGGTGAACCCTTAAGGCGGTAGCATTCTGAATTATTTTTCTCAAAATTATCCGTGTATTTGCACAATCACGATTATAAATAAATTCATTATATATCCATACTTACGCGTTTATAAAAGTTCATTTTTAATGATGAAATCATTATTTTTTTTTTTTTTTTACTTGCATGCAAATTTTTATATCAGTCCTAGCATTTACTGAAAGCATAAAATATGTGGTATACAGTATCATTATATTTAGTTTTTCTCAAAACCAAATAATCTTGAGTTTTTTGGTGTTTTGGGAAAACCTAATTTTTATTGAATTATAAATGATGCACTAAAAAATAAAGCATTTTTATACGTAGACCACATACGAACTGCTAATCCAAAACTTATGCTTTCAGTTGATTTTAGGACTTATATAAACATTTAACTTAAGTTCATAAAAACCATTAAATGGTGACTTTTTTTAGTAAAAAAGGTATTTAGTAAACAATTAAATACGATATTATTGTGAATTGGTTTTAAAACGTTTTTGTTAAAAGCTCAAAAATATGCTAACAAAATAATTAAGGACACTAACAACTAAAATTGGTACCAGCTACGGCGTTTGACAAACATCTTCAGCGTGAAGCTCAAAATTAGACCCACTAGTTACAAAATAAAAAGAAGTTAATATACTATCTTAAAAAATGAACGGAATTTGGGGAATCGGATAGCAAAAAAAAAAATATATATAGCTGGATAAAAGTCAGAGATAAAAAAGAAGAGTAGAATGATGAAAAATTGTTTTGTGAAAATAACAAGGCATAAAATGCTTCGTGAGGTAAAATGTGCATTATTTAACAATTATTATAGTGGCTAAATGCCTGGCAATATATGTTTCCATCATTATCTTTCGTAAGGTATTTTTGTAAGTTTATGTATATCAAATTAATTCTTACTTTTTTATGCTTTATTTTTTCATTACAGCAATAATTTTATTCGCAGGAATCCTAATTGGCGTGCCAGTAGTGCTGAAAACAGAGCGTTTCTATGCGTTTGTACGTGTGGCTGCCCACAGACGCAAACCAATAGCAAAGAGTAAACAAAATAATTTTAAAAATAATAATATTTGAACACAAGCGACACGCTGCTAAAGTAAACACGCAGTATTATCTCACGGCCTCCGGGAATTTTAATTTATTTGTTCTCCCTCTTACTCCAGCGCTTGGGCTTAAATTCCCCTTCCCTTCCCCACGCATTTTTCATTCTACTTTCCTTTACCTTTTTTTATCCCTCCACCATCCCTCTCGTGGCTGTTACTTCCCCTCGGGCGAGTTGACGGCTCATGCCAACTCTATATATTCATTATAAAAATACTGCGGTGTTGGTGACGGGGGTAGAGAGGCTTTAAAAAAATAATAATAATTCGCTGACGGTGGTGTACAATAATCCAGACGAAACACCGTGGAGGACACAGACGCTAGAATGGGGTAGCAGCTTGTTTTTGGGATTCCACTCCCCTCCCCCCTTCTATTTCAAACGATGCAACCTTTCTCCCCCTCCCCCTCACAACATCCGTTTTTCGACATCCGAGGTACGCAAGTTCCTTGAGGCCTTTATTATTCAAACTTTAAAAAAAAAAGTTCCGAATTCCAACGTGTTTAAACTCCCGAGCTGTATCTCTCAACCTCTGTTTCACCGTGGGAAAAAAATGTTTTGCTGGAGAACATTGCATCCGACATTTATAGTTACATTTGCCGTTTACGAACACTTCCTTAAGGGGGTGCCTCCCATGTCATGTTGTGATTTTATATTTACGTCAATCACAGATAAACTTGTAGACTTTTTTTTAAATTGTTCAACTTTTACGAAATGAAAATATATATACACATCGCTTACTTTTTTGTTTGGTTACCTGTAAATTTTGCATTTTTATTGTTTTTTGGGCGTATAAATAAAGAGAATAAACCGGGAAAAGGGACTAAAACCTTTTAGGTTTAAAGGCAATGATACTGGTTACTTCATGGTAGGGTTTTTATGTATATTACATAAACTTATTTTATTTTGCTTAGCTGTCAAAATCCTCACAGATTTGAGGATTATGAAAGTCCATGTAGAATTAAATAAAATTTTCAGAAAATAAGTCTAACCGTTTCTTAAAATAGCCAGTAAGTAGGATTTCTGTTAACTTAAAAAGTTTTAGACCTGTTTTCCAGATGATTATCTTTATTTGTACGCCCCAAAAAATACATAAAAATTTTTATTTTGGCAACCTATTATGCAAAAGGTATGCAATTGTGAATATTTGTCATTCTATGGAAGTTAAAAAATTCAACATGTTTTCACTTAAATACAAAATAATGACCTAAAACTTGACGCGCCCCCTTGAAGGGCCCTTTAGACTAAAGAATCCTTTGAAAGTGCATGTTGAAGGATTCAGCAATTTTTTGTGGACCTTCCGAATTATTGCAATGTTCCTTACAGCCTTTCGTGCAAACAAGAATCGCTCTTGTCCTTTCATACATCCTTGTGGTATTTTAAGGATCTGAGGAACTATATTTTTTTTGTGCATATGTAATGACAGTATGTTGCCTAACCAGCAAACTTATGCCTGCGCCCTTTTAATGTTTAGCTTTTACTGTCAATATAATGATAAGGGGTACTAAGCCTCTCCAACTTGCAAATTCAAATATCTTGATACCGCTTACAATAAATCATACGTGAAATTTTTGTTTTGTTTTGACATATACGACTTAGCTTTGGCTACTAGTTTAAGTCGACACTTCTAAACTGATGTGAATATCATGATAGTTGTGGTTGCAATAATAAGTTGTTCCCTCACAGCGACTAGCACCTGTTAGTATGTAAGGTCTGGGATATAGGATTAATGCCTTGACTCTCCGAAAATTGGGATAAATAGTTCAAAATTAGAATTATATAAAAAATTTAATAATCAAATATGGCGGGGACTTAACGTAAACTTGTGGAAATTGAAATTTGTTTTAAAACAACGTGTGAAATTATTAATTGTAAATGCAGACAAATTACTTCCGAAAAAGTATTTATTTGTTGAAACAATGGGTTGTGTTAGCTTGGGAATAATTTGCTATATTTTCACGGCTATTACCTCACTGAATGCTGCCTTCAAATTAAAGGATCGTTTAGTTAAGGCTGCATTGGGAAAGGTTACATTCTTTCTAATAGGAAACAATTATTTTCCTATATTTCCTACACCGACCATAAAGTAGTATTATTAGTAATGACGGGAAAATGCTTATTTTAAAACAAGAAGAGAAATATTGTATTTCTATTATTTTGTGCTTTTTCTTTGTAATATGATAAAACGTTATTAAGTTATAAATAAAGTTCGCAATTAATACTCACGCACAAGCTTGCTTTTGTTAGTGTTATATTTATTTATTGTAAATCATAGTTTTATTGTTATTATCTTTGAAAGATTTGTGCAATGGGAGTGCATGACTTGATGTAAGCTTTTGGAAATACGCCATAGCTAAGCACTTTTTCTGTAGAAGAAAACTAAAAAATACCCAAAAGACAAAAAAAACACAAATTAAGCAAAAAAATTGATGTCAACAGGATATAAAAAAACTATTGTGTTTGTTTCATCTTTTCGTTTTGTCGTGTTTTTGTCTCGTTTCAACTTTTGTGCTGAATTTTTTTGGGTTTAATATTTTTGTGTTTTCATCAAATGTGGGTTGTTTTTTTTTTTTGTTCTCTTAGTCCATTTTTTTTTTGTTTTTCTTTGTTTGTTGACCATATTCCTGTTATGGAATATTATGTGGTGTTTATATCCTGTTGACAACAGCAATTTTTTGCTTAATTTGTGATTTTTGTCTTTTGGGTATTTTTTTAGTTTTCTTCTACAGAAAAAGTGCTCAGCAATGGCGTATGTCCAAAAGCTTACATCAAGTCATAGTTTTATTGTGTAAATGATGAAAATAACAAAAACCGTTAAAAAAAATTTAAAAAAATGGACTGTTAAGTCTTACGACTGGATAAACGAACCATACACCAAGGGCCTGAAGTAACACCTACAAACATTAGTATGTTGAAAATGTTAGACCATTTTAAATCGGCCTAAAACGTTTTGTGATTGGCTTGACGTAACGAGTGCACAACTCACTTGGCGGGCTTTTTCCACCCGTTTCAAGGCCACAAGGAATAGAGTGTTGGCATAAATCTGCTAGCTTGTAGCTGACAAATAACCATAGTTCCTTCTATGACTTGCGTTGAAAGCTGCTATTAAAGTTTTGCTATGCAGAACATGTGGATTACTTAGCCTCAAGGAATCAAACATTTCCCGCAGATAAACCTAATTTATTAGCTATTTTAAATAAACGATATTATCATAGAACATAATTTAAAATTATTTTTAACATTTTTGTGTAAAAAATCACGTGTAGAAGTGTTGGTCATGAAATATTTTATATAATGTATTTTTAACAATATCGTCTAAAAAAAAAGCCTGTGCTGCAAATATTTTATTGTAAATATAAGCCTTCTATGGAAATAATATATGGTGGATAGTTTTGAAGTGTTTCGGTTTTATCAACAATTTTTTATGGTCGTGATAATGATACACAAATTCGTTAAGTTATGTTGAATTGCATAACAAATCTAATTACTTTTGTTTGTTTTTTTCAACTTCTGATGAAACCATCTTTGTATTTAATTATCCATCAAAATACTAACACAGAGATTTAAAAAAAAATACTTTTCTTAAGCCTAGCTATACGAGGCTTTCCTGGACAAGTATTTTTTTTTTTTTTTTTGTTAGCTTGGTGATAATAGTTCTGGCTCGTGAGTGAAAAGTGCCAGCTTCATTTCTAAAGAGGATCGGGGAATTTTTCAACAGTTGGAAAAAATAAACATATTTTCCTGCCGGTTTAGAGACAGGGAAATCTTAGGATTTAAAATCTAAGGATAAGTGAAGGAGGGAGTATTTTTGCAACAAAAAAAAGTTGTTTTTTTTTTCAAAAGTAATACATGTTTTTTAATGGTAATAATATAATATTAAATGTTTTTTTAATTAGTAGTTTCCCAAGAGAACATAAAAATATAACTATTAAAATTATGTTTCGTTCCTATTTCTGTGTGATGTTCTATATAGTATTTTATAAATCACTTATTCGACCTAAGCTTAGTTGAATATTTGAAAGTTTTGTTTTGTACTTTAAAAAATGTTTTCTGATAAAGTTTTAAAAGTGATTAAATCGCATGTAAAATAGAAGGTAAAGGCTTATAATTTAAATTCGAAACAACATCAATGCCTGCGCTGTCCTTCCAGCTCCAGACCGCGGAAGGCAATGTCATCATTCACGTTGCCTCGCCTATAGTCTCCGTATCTCCGTAGCGATTGGCTAGGATTCAGTCGCCATTGCGATCGCGCGAGCTTGAAATGACTCGCCAGTACACGGTTTTTTTTTTGTAAATGGAAAAAAAAAATATCTTGTAAAATAACAGTTGTTTGTAAATTTTCATGAAAACCACTGCATCACTTAAAAAAATAAAGTACTGGGTTTGGATTCTTTCCCTGGCATTTATTCTTTGTGTTGCCTCAGTGCATACAATGGCTGAAAGTTATTTGAAAATCGTTCCCAGAATAACTTTCCATTATTAACTGCGCACTTTTATAAACATTAAAAAAAATTGGTTGTCTGTAAAGTCGGTTTACGGACGATAGTTCAACGTGACAACGTCATAACAAAACATTGATGAAATTATTGCATACTTTTATGGATAAAATCGAATCATTTTTATTTTAATAATAAAAGAATTAATTCTTGAAATAAAACTAGTAATCAGATTTTTAAAATGCAAGAATATTAACCTTTCTTGCCGAAATTGTTGTTGTATTAAGCAATGAAAACCACATTAACTTTTCACTTCACTTTATAAACAGTCGACGAAACAGTCCACGTGTAGATGACTTGTAATTAATTTTAAAAACTGGCGTTTAGCTATAAAGTTTAAATATAATTATGAACAAGTTTTCATATAAATAAATAGTAATCAAATATCTATCATCAATTATATGAATCACCATAATTTCTTAGTCAATTGTATCATAACCTATTATTACTGCACTCGCCGACAGCTTAACGGAACACAGCGTAACGGAACAATAAGCGTAACGGGACACATCGTAACGGAACAATTAGCGTAACAGGACACAGCGTAATGGAACAATGTGCGTAACGGGACTTGTTTTCGTGCGTGCAGCCGGCGTTCATCGATTTATTAGACGTTGCCACGTCAATAAAACAAAATTAAATCCAACAATTCAATATTCGATTATTATATACCTAATGTCAGAAAAAATTATGCTTGAATGAAACATCAATTAAAATATAAAATGATGCGCTAATTTTGTAAAAATATACTCAAGTATTATTTTGAAAAACGTATTTCATAAATTCAAAAATAGCCATGTGTTGCACAAACATTCAAAATATTTATTGTAGTATCACAAACTATTTCTTGGCAACTGGTTTCCAAAAAAAAAAAAAAAAAAAAAGTTTTGTAAAAGTACGAAAAATATTTTTTTTTTCTGTAGGCTTGCACTCCAGCCAGTCGCGGACAAGCTCTCGATCAAATGACCCCCCCCCCCCCCCTCCACCGGGCTCGTGCCCGGGTAGCCATGGCGCGGTCGAATAAGAATCAATTAGGTTTCGGATGACGACAAAGCGCAGAGCTTCGCACGCATTATTTCCTGCAAATTAAATTTTGCTACGCGTATCCATGGAGCGTGGGTGGATTCGCATCTGCCATCGACCGCGAGCGAAAAAAAAAAAAGTTAATGCGGAGGATGTGCGTCCGACTATGTGCTTGCACCAGCGACAAAACGTTCTGAACACCGTGTTTCCACGCTCCAAGAGTACTCTTGTTTACACCCAGCCAGACGAGGGTAACCTACACCCCTCCCTCCTCCCTCCCCCCCCCCCCCATCACATGACAAGCTTCAGCAATACTCCAACATGGTTGCGTTCGTAAAGGGGTAAAAAAAAAAAAATAAATTTCACAAAACTGCATATTTCATTAAAACACATATTTTTTTGTTCTTTAACATTCACTAGTCCTTTACAACAGCTTCCAATGTTTGTTTTATTTAATGAATTCACGTTTCCACGCCATAAACGGCTTGCATCTTAAGACTCAGTCTAGCCGACAAATTTACATTTTCCTATTTCGTGATGTTTATTCTAGATTTGCGTGAATCATTATTTTGAAAATGGGACCTGAGAAGTGAAGTTGAATGTGTCACCCAACTGCAGGAGCACGCGAAATTAATCCCTAGCGAGTGTGCTGCCCCAGTATTTAGTTGGAGCGACACAAGAAAACTGTGTTTGTGAGAGTAACACGATTTATTAACATGAAATAATGAAATCAAAACAATAAAACATTTTAATACGATACACTCAATTTGTCTTGGGAGCATTAATTTTCTGTCTTCAACTTGACCCACTTTAATACACCAGCTGGCTGTTAACATGAAAATAAGGCATATTTTAGCAATTACAATAATACATAAAATGCCAACATTTTTTAATTGTTACTCTTCAAAAAAGACTATAAATATTCTGAAGTTACTTTGCTAGCTTTACTCTATGAAATAAATAAACAAGAGCGAGTCATAATGTATTTACGTTAATTAAGAACAAGTTGATTATAATCAAAATATGTATTTAATGCGCAACTATTAACAAAATAAAACTTACAAGAGAATATTATGGTTGTGATTATGTATATCTTATCTTACAAAATACTTTATGTTATACCTAGGGGCATGCAGATTTCGCGAAAAGATTTCGAGACTAGATAAGAGTTAAAACACTGTAGCACCGTCTGTGTTTCGTGAATGGGTGAGTTTCTCCCAGGTACATATCGTTTGTACCAACACCCATCACAGTGATTCAGTGCAGAAGTAAACGCGTCCTGAGTGGCTCGGTAAAACAAGGCGACGACTTCTCTCGCAGACGGCCGCCAATCACAAGTAAGAAACCACAGGTGCGGGTACACCTTGTTGCAATCTAACAAGTGTTCAGATCTTTTCGCGAAAAATGCCTGCCCCTAGTTATACCTTAAGTCCAAGCCTGCCTTGTGGCCGGACACTCGCCTCAACACTCGGTGGGTCGTCCTGTCCCGGACGTCGCTCGCCGAGTCGTCACTGCAGGTAGCGCACCGGCCATCCAGCGCCCTGCTCCCCTGACGACGCCGTGGATGGACTTCGCTGGAACACTGCCGTCCCGGAGTCTCAAGTTCCCCTGACGACCGCGAAGAGAGGTGCGAAGGGCAGGCCACGAACCCCCATTAGCCGAACTGTCGCGAAGTCCGCACCTGTCACACTCAACACCAGTGAATCATAACTTGCAAACAATAACTCGCTCCTGGATGGGCTTTTGTACCGAGTGAACACCCCTACTCGACGTAAGAGTCAGATCTGGTGTACAAAAGTCTTAAGTCGGGAATTGTCACACACTGCCTTGGTATGCCAGCCTCTGTCTGACCACACTGTTTAAATGACGTCACATACATGCAATTGCTAGGGACCGGAAAAATTCGTGGATTCAATGACCTCTAGGATAGCCTCCATTATCCTCTGCATTTCTCAAGTAAACACGCGTGTTCATTGGGTACTAAATTGTGAGGCGTCTCCACTGGGTAGCTTGTGATTCGACGCTTCTTTGGTAGATAGTCTCTCATTGGCCCAGAGGGTTCCAGTTAAACTGCGAGCCAATAGCAGAACCAGCAGAAATGTACACAAGTTTGAATTTCAGCCTATCACGAAATGAATCCGCGAATATTTCCGGTGTCTAGCAATTGCCCGTACTCTTGCCCACTGCAATTCCACAAATAACTATATCCTTGAAAATACGAGTGTTTATAAACGCCTGGTCTTGTACGACTCTGTCTCGGACTCGCTATTACCAAGTGCCCTCCTCCACAACTTCTCCAACGAGTCTCTCGGTCGCCACACAGTCGACACCCGACTCGATGTAGGTTACCTTCGGCACTTGGTCGCTCACGATCTCGTTGTTCTCCGGCGTTGCGCCTCGTGAATTGGGCTTAGTCCGACTGACGACGAAAAATTACTAAGTCCAGCTTACACGTCGCAGAGCTGAAGTCCAATACCTGTGTTCGTAGTTCATTCAGGCGTAGTGACTGTCTTCTTCTCGGTGGTCAGGCAGGGCGGCGGCCGGTCTTCGTTGTCTCTCTCTCTCTCTATCTATCTATCTCTATCTCTATCTCTCTCTCTCTCTCTCTTGCTATTTATATACTAATATGATATAAGATTTCTATTTGACACCAGTTAATTCAATACCTTGTAGTATACAGAAACAAAGGCTCTTTATGGCTTTGGGTACAGACTATCTTATTACTGTGCAGGAGATAGGTCGGGCACATGCAGAAAACAAAAAAGTATTTATATGTGTCTCGGTTCTGATATTATTCAAAATAACACAACACTTTCATATGTATTTCACAGTTTTAATAAAATAAGGGGTTAGTTGCGGCTAACTTTAAAACAGTGGAAATTAGTAAGACTATTTCAAACAATAACACTGTGTCGGAGAGTCTCTTGAATGCAGGATGATGATTTACGGTTATAATAGCTCACTTGTAACTATGGATGTTTATTACTCAAATTGTCTTTACGTTAAGTTAAATCAGTACATTGCTTTAATAATTTAAATGTTACTGTTTTCAAATGAGATGTCTAACGTCTATGATTGGTCCACAGGATTCTGTAGTGTTCGTTTGTAGAGGAGGATAACGTTGGTGAAATTTTACTTACATAAAATCGCTCCTACTGGCAATATTTTTTAAGTATTACCTGCACACTTAAACAAGTTCAAAAAGCATATGTTTAGTTTGTGATGCTGCTAAATCAAGCTAGCACTTTCGGATTTTCACCGATCTTCACACAGGAATCATCTTGTCTCGGATCACCATTACTGAAGAAGCAATATTGATTGTTCATTCAAAATTTACTTAAATTGAAATTCTGTCCTCTGATAAGCTGGAAAGGACGTGCAGATCAATGTTTTATGTGCAATAATCACGCAACCAAAATTTCAACAAGAGCAATTATACGTGAAATGTCACTGTTTGATTAATAAATTCACCCGGAAAATGTAATAGTTCAAAAAATATAATAAGTCAGTTGACAGGGTCAATCGGTCCATAGAGGGTGGAGTGCATGTATCTGTGCTGGACCAGGATGATGCATAGAATTCAGGCGTCATAGATACGACTTAATTTTAGTGACACACTATTGCTTTGCAGGGGAAATGTTATTAATGCAACACATATTAAAAAATAAAAGTAAATAAAACTATCTGTGACTCGTTTTAGCACAACGCTCAAGCTACCAATATGAGATGGAAACTTTAATATAATCTAAGCTGCACGCATTAATGTAGCTTATTGCAATAATATTTTCGGTATCTTATCCAGCGTTCTTTTCTGAGTTTTGTAAGCAAATGAGATTTAATAATAGTGAATTAGTTTTCGTTTCTATGTAGTTACAGTCGCTCGCTTACGCTTCGCTTTTGATGTTTGTACCAGTTGCCTAAAGCTGTTGGGAAGAATTGAAATTCAATTTATATGTATTGCAGTTCCTCGAAATTGCAAATATTTCAGGGTCGTGTCCTTTTTGAATAGTATATAGCTACCAAGATCGTGTGAACTGTAATTTTCTTCCGTTGCGTCCCTCGTGGATTACAGTTGGAATTGGCCCTTAGTTGGCCGAAGATTCGACGAGGATAATTCAGAGTGAGTTCCTACTGGCGCTCGTAAAACGTGTTCAGAACCCCTCGCTTCTTCTCTGATTGGAACGGTTTCTTCCTTTCTCCCTAAGTTGCAACTTCTGGAACATCTCTTAGAAACTGTACCCAAAGCCGTGCCTTTAGCGTTTAATCTTCGTATTGGACGTGAGGGAGCCATTAAAAATACTCTATCTGGAGTGGAATGGTCTTCGCGTAACATGGTCTCACTGTAAAAGTCTCAACAACAAGTCTAAGTATCACGGTCGTACGTTCCCTGGACAATTTTGTCATCCAAGGGCTAATCCTTCAACCATCGGAAGACACCTTATACCATAAAACCACTTCGTTCATGTCTGAAGGTAATTTCAATAAACTGTGAAATTCCTTTCCACGGACACAGAGTAAAGGAAAACGCATTTCAAGCCACTGGAAAAGGGATCAAAGTGGCGGGCTACTGGAGAGAAATGTTTTGAGAGTTTGTCACGAATACTCAGAAAATAAGAAGACTAATGATCGTAACTTAATATATTTTAATTTTTTAGCATTTTATAGCGTGATGATAAAACGCTATCAATCTGAAGTTGTAGCGAGAGATATATAAAACTAATTCCCTGTTAAATATTATTTTATATAACATATAACTATCATACATATGTGTAAAGACATTTGTGCTGTTAATTTTGTCATTGAGGCTATTAAATTTTTATTTGTTATTTGTTCTTGGTAAGTAAAGTGATAACGATGTGGGGTAATCAGTTTTCCAATACCTTCGTAAATCACCCGTCTCCCGAGCTTTGTTTCGAAGGGAAAAATTCAATAGTTTCAAGTAAGAAGACGTTAAGCTCGATCTTAATGATGGACGACGTAGATCCCTACACCATTAAGCTTTCACGGAGTAATCTCCTGAGCAGGGGCTTAGCGAGAGGAATGGTC
The DNA here is from genome assembly GCF_032445375.1 of Bacillus rossius redtenbacheri. Lineage (NCBI taxonomy): Eukaryota > Metazoa > Arthropoda > Insecta > Phasmatodea > Bacillidae > Bacillus > Bacillus rossius. Next base: position 20,438,091 of record NC_086330.1, on the reverse strand, counting down.
CCCAGCAGTCGGCGGGAAGGTAACAGAAAGAGCCTCAGAGAATCTGCTTCAGGTGCTAAAGGAGGGGGGGGGGGGTGCCCTTCCTACCACCGGCAGCCGCAAGGCAAACACGACGACCACTCGGAGTGGATCTTTTAGCCAAACATCGCAGGGAGATGAGGTCGTCGTCAACCCCGGATGGAGGGTCAGCCACAAAGTGGACAGGATTCCAGCCAGGGACGTAGTTGCGGGAATCCTTCTGGGATTTAAAAGAGAAGAATTAGATAATAAAAGCAGTTTAGCTGCATAATATTCTGTGATAAATTTTTTTAAATTATCAATGTAATCCTAAGTGGGGAAAATTTTATTATATTTCCTCCATATCACATCCCTCACACCTACTCAGAAACTACAGAAATTGTTTTTCCAAGTACAGTCAAAATTTCATGCCAGTTTGCACATGTGTAAGTATGTCTTTCACACGAACCTGACATTATTGTTTCAAATATTTAATAACATTAACATGTATGTATTTATGAATAAACTTAGATAAATCAGAAAATTGACTTAAGAGCAAAGTATTGAAATAATTAAATAAAAGTAAACACAATATAAAATGTCCATTTTTTTCTTTTCCAAAGAATAATCAATACTTAAAAATTGTATTTGTATATGTTGGAGTACTAAAAGACTACTACAGCTACCTGAGATTTTAGTGTGGCAAATAATTTTATTTTTAAAATTCCAAAAATGCCATTACTAAGAATACTTACTGGTAAAAAGAAATTGGTTGTCTGTAAGTCGGAAGAGTAATAAGTCGAACAGTTGAGAAAAAAATCTGAAGAGACAGGATCTACAGTATTATAATGTACTCCCAATCACTCGCGAACACACATATTCGATTTGGTTGGTTATAAATGTTCACTACTTGATTTTTATAAAAGCCTTCCAAGCACCACGATTTTTCTAATATTTGCATTCATAAAAACCGATATTTTATAGAATCAGTATATAGTAACATCATTTTACAGTAAAAAATTAAATAACAGCGTGAATTTTACCCTATGTAAGAAATTAAGAAAGTATATGATCTGGCACAATGATAAGTCAGATTCTTTGAGCCATCCTGATTCCGGAGAGAGAATATATATATATATATATATATATATATATATATATATATATATATATATATAAAGTACATCATATAACCTCTGTAATGAGCAAATTAATGTATTCTCATGTTGCAACTACACTTATAATACGAAAATTTACACGCACTTTAACGTATAATTCTTTAAAATAATGCCGAACTTAATAAATATACGCAAATGTTTTTCAACCACATTTCTTGATGCGAGTCACACGTAGTTTCCGAACCCGCCACTAGAATTCGCTACCGGAGCAGCTACGTCAACTAGCGAATTCTTTTACCTACTAGCAGAACAAAATTTTAAACTATATAACAAAACGGCTGCAATAAAAGCGAAAAAGACATTTAAAAAAATCCGACACACTGGTTTTGGACTGGTTTTCCGACAAGGAATTTTTATTTAAATACGGCCATATTATTGAAGTTCACTACATAGTTAATACTACAAAGTTTCCGTATGTCGTTGTGAACTTCGGTTCGAACCATCCACCATGGCAGCACCGTGACTACACACTTACGTTCCGTTTCATTCTCAAAATTACTCCCACCAAATACCGTAAACCGAGAGCTAAGATGTAACACATCAGAAAAACAACCTGGTGTTAGTGGGACTGAAAGATAATTGTTATTAGAATCTCGTGAGCTCCGGCTTGAATGGCTGGTAGTTAGTTGCAGAAATATGAGTTCACGTGAATTGTGAAAGTTTCCAGTCACCATAATCTCTCTGATTCGCGCTCTGTCCCCGCGCCAGACTGATGGCCACTCGTCTGCAGCTGTCAGGGTACACCGGTGCTGGAACAGTGCCGTATCCACGATTTTGTGAAGGAAGGGGTCTCCGGTGTAACCATTATATTATTGACGTGACCACGTCTAATAAATCGATGAACGCCGGCTGCACGCGCGAAAAATTGTCCCATTACGCACATTTTCCCGTTATGCTGTGTCCCATTACACTCATTGTACGCTTGCGCCGCATCTATCTCTCTTCCACTCGATTGGAACAACCATCGATTTGACTTTTTCGAGGCACATTAAACTTCAAACACTCCCATTCGTTTCCTACTTTTCCTATCATCGTCCTATCCTTAACAGAATAACACAGATTGGAAGAAGTTAAATAGCAAACATGTATAAAAGTTATACTTAAAATAATCTCTTCGTTAAAGTAATAAACATATTTGAATTGATGAGTGAGAATAAAAATAAATTTCACAATTAAATTGTAGATTTCATTTCACTCCTTCTTTGTATCCATACAAAATAGTGATAATTCAGTAAAAATGATTTAATTTTATTCTTAAAAGTTTACAATCATTTCATCAATGTTTTGTTTTGACGTTCTCACGTTAAATTTATCGTCCGTAAACCGACTTTACAGACAACCAATTTTTTTATTCATTCTCACTTTTTACGGCTCTTCGTGGATCAGTGTGAAAGCTTCGATACGATTCTGTATATTGAATTCGCGCAATTCTAATCACACTTTCCAAAACAAAGTTCAAATTTCTGACAGAAACATGAATGACTTAAATCTAGAGTTTGGTGTCACTTCGGCTGAGAATCCGACATCGCTCAAAACTCGTAAATTATGAAAGCACTAGAGTTGCAGTAAATATATCTTAGTACAGCAGACTTTTCTCGTGGTCGTTACGTATGATTCACCCGGTTACATTTGCAGTGATGTAATGAGCGTTGGTGGGGAGCGTCGGATTGAAGTCAGTGAGAGCTGTCACTCTGACAGTTAGACCGATTTGCTCGTGAGTGAGCACTGAGTGGTGCTAGTTGTGTGGAACAACTATAGAGTTACTAACTTTGGTTTTGGAACCATTAATTGCAAAATGTCTAAGCGAAAACAGGTTAAGCTGGAGAAAAGATTTAAAACAAGCGAAATCGCCCGAGAAGAATCGATTTAAAATGCATATAAGTGACGTAGGTAGGTATCGAATGAGGCAAAAAGTAGCCGAGAGAAATGAGCCAGTGGGGCAAAACGCGCCCCCGAACGAGGCGCGAAATTTGCGTTCGAGCGAGCCTCAGCCGTCCACCTCGCGAGAAGCGACGGGGAATGCAGAAAATTGTTTGGTAATGGACGTGAATATGGTCTGTGAATATTCTGATATGGTATCAGTTGAGCCAGTGGTTGTGAACGATGGGCCGAATTTGTGGCGGTTTTGTGTCGCAACACAAACATTCCCGCGATGTAAATTCATGAAACAAAACCCCTGACGGCTGCAGTTCAAAATACAGCCTACGCAGAATATTATTATGTAATGTACACTCGTTTAAAGTGTGTTAATTGATGATATCCAAGGTAGTAAAGAACCAAATTTAAATTTGTGTGAGGGAGGGCAGAGTTTTGGCATGCAGGCATAGGAATTCAACTAAACATTATTAATTAATATTTTTATGATCATGCTAAATTCAAATACTTGAACAGCAAGTTACTGAAATCAGTGATACCTGCTTATATTTTAAATGTATTTGTTCGTTTGATAACTAGAAATGTGATTATTGCTAGAAGTGCTATTCTCATGCAAACAAGACTCGCGTTCGGTAAACTCGATTAAAATAATCGTTATAAAATCAAAATTCAAAAGACGTTACGTACCTACTTAGTGTGAATTAATATTTACCCCTCCATGTAAGCTATAAATTTGTATTTAAAGATGGATCAAGTATATTGTGCCGTTTAGTAGGATTACTGTTTTTATTATTTATGATACGTACATATCAGGGGCGCAACAACTAAATTTCCAAAGGGGGGGGGGGGGGGGCAATATACCTTTTTATAAAGATTCATCGAACCCCCCCTATTGAAGCGGGGGGTCCGGGGGTCCTCCCCCGGGAAAATTTGTATTTCAAGGTGGAAAATTGTGCTATTTAAGCAGTTTTATTATCAAAAAATTTATTACACAGCACTTTCTTTGCCCCCGTTTGCCCCCACTTCAAGGTTTCAGAGGGGGAAAAATATCCTTGCCCCCCCCCCCCCCCTCTCCCTGTTGTTGCGCCCCTGGTAAATATACATCTTGAGTTAGCAAAAAAAAAAAAATAGACCCCTGGCCTTCATCACACCACGTACTTCCACGTACTGCCGCTAGGTAGCAGTAAGGTTTGGAACGCATGCAGTGCGCTCTCTCGAGAAATACTGTAACCAAGATCACTGAGTGCTCACGTTAGCTGCTAGGGCCCGCTAGCAGTACTACGCTGCTTGTTGCGCCTCCATCGTGTAGGAATACTGTACGGGACAGGAAAGTAACAGGAGACCAGAAAAGCAGGAAGTATTGTAATATTTAAACCGTTAACCTGAAGACATCACGATTTGACGGATCAAATGTGATAAATTTATTTATGCAGTTTAATGCCGTGAAATTAACGACCCTGGATATTACAGAAAATCTTCAAAAAATTATGAATCAAAACGATTAATCATGTGAAACTGGCCTATTTTAGTATTTAGTAAAAGTGGAGGAGAAAAGTGGGTTTACTGGCAGTTCTTGTGTGTGACGGAAAAAACTAAAATTATCTGCTACGTTGACGATAAGCAAACTTTTTTTTAACATTTAAGTGACAGTTATATTATGATAAAATGTGGTCATATTTTATCATAATTCTGAAATGACTAGGTATGATAAAATACTCGTGTGTTACATTGTTTTTTAAGTACCTATATAAATTGCGCAGTCTGTAATTCCATAATTATTCAAAGTAGTTCATTATTAAGAGTAAGAACATTTAACAAATTAGACGTACTTATTTATTATTAGAGCTGCTTTTTATCTTATTATTTTATATATTTACGCTAAACCGTCGCTCGAAATTGTAATTAGTGTATTTTCTTGATTTCCTTACACAGCGTTCATTGAAATGAGATACGTTCAGTGGCGTAACCAGGATTGGTGTATGGGGGGTGTTAAGAAGCATTCCCCCCCCCCCCCCCCCCCGTATTAAAGCGGGGGGTCCAGGGGTCCTCTCCCGAGAAAATTTGGATTTTAAGGTGTAAAATAGTGCTATTTTAGCAGTTTTCGGTACTTAAATTTAAATATTGTAATGGTAAAAATTTTATTGATTTTAATATGAAATTTGTTTGAGTGATGAATAAGAAATTAGTTAAATATTTGGTGCTGAAGGGGGGGTTTGAACCCCTAACCCCCCCCCCCCTGGCTACGCCCCTGAATACGTTACCGACCCTTTGTTTGTTATATTTGTTGTATCTGAAAATTTTTGAAAGTTTAGGGTTAATTTTCTGAGTGCTGCTTTTAAGTACCGTATTAAAGAATTTATTTTTCCTATAATAATCGCGCACCAAAATTATTTTGCCTGCATGAATTGTGTTGCTGTTGTACTAGGTAAAAAAAAAAAAATAGCTCGTATATTTCAGAGCATATATTATTTAAATAATTATGGTGGTATTTGAGGAAGGAAGTAGTGACACTTCAAAAAAACAAATACCTGTTTAAAACACTGTTTGCTTCATGCAATGCGAATTTGGAGTTTCAATCACTCCTTGGTGTTTGACTATACTTTATTGATAGTGGAAAACAGTCCGCCCATATCCTTAATCATATGCTACTACTAATTACAATAATGTGGGAAGGGTAGCAAAATGCAGTATTGGCTTCTGGGATACTTTCGAAAACTAAAGAAAATATTGGTAAATTTCTAAATAAGTAATTGACGTTATTAACCTACTCGTTGGGTAAATATTTTTACTACAGAACCATATCTTTGCTTCATTTGTTTAAGAAGGTGTGAAATGTATAGGAAATCTACCATCATGTATGGTCAATTTCCCATAAAATTCATAGGTAAATAATTTTCATTAAGCTTATATATATATATATATATAATACACCAAATATTTGGTAATGTAATATAGACATTGAGTTTGATGTTTTATAAAGAGTACAAAAAGGGTCACTATTCCGATTTTGAATGTCTTTAAATTAAAGTTTACCATTCTCGACATGCCTTCAAGGTAGGAATTCCACCTACTCTGAACCTTTTCTTTCATACGAGAGAGAATTATTAATTAGTTATCTGTAATTTTGTTTAAAATTTTTTAATGCTCATCAACGAAATTATAGTAAGAATAATTGAAAATAAGTTACGATATGACCTATTGACTTGTTTGACGATTTCGTAGCGGTCTCTCTTAGACGTAAGGATTAATTGGACATATATGGAACGTTTGGGTGGTCTGAACAGAAAATTGTTAAATATTTTCTTCGGGAATCACGCATGTTTTAAGAATTGACCAAAATACTTTCAGTATGCAACATATACGCGAATCTGTTCTCCTAGCCACATTTTGAGTAATATTTTGATACCTAACGTTTCTAAACTTGTAATGAGAGTTAATAAATGATGTATTGTATAGTGTATGCAGATATTGCATTATTTACGAATATAGCTCATTTCCTATGCATTTAACGTTTTCCTAAGTAAATGTTCGAGAGATATGGCTTAGTGGGAAATATTTTTACCCAATGTAAGAGATAATAATTTCCATAAAATGTAAAGTAAAACATTCAATTTTTTTACAGTAGATGAGATAACTTCGCAAAATAAGTTTCATAGACCCAATAATTTTATTAAAGCAAAAACAAATATCCATTTTTTTAAGATTCTGGCCAGGACTCAGTATGAGGTTGTGAGTCGTTCTAGTAGATTTTAATGGAAAACAAGGGTGATGGCACCTTAACTAGAAAAACCTTAGGTTAATTTTTTTTCCCTTAATACGCTAAGTTATAAACGAATTTATAATTTCGTTGTCATTTATATTTATATTTTAAAAAAATTCGTTATCCTTATCCATATCATCTCATAATCGTTATAATCTTACATTATCTCATACAACCTTTCTACTCGTAACATCACCTGCATCATAACTCATGCGTGTCACTTCATTCCGATCGTATTTGAATACAACAATAAACTGATGCTTTTCTCGTCGTGGTGCATTTTTTTTACCAGAAAAAAATATAAACCTATATTTAAATTTAACTAAAACTAAAATTTCAATATTTATTTTCAGAACATTAACTAGGACGCTTGAGTAAATTTGCATCAGGAATTTACGTGAAATATGTTACTTTGAATTACATGCAGATTATAATTAGAGGTTTTTCAGTTATATTTTGCATTTTAACATTTTAAAATCTTTGCAACTTGTCAGACAATGAGATAAATAGACAAACACAGTGCAAGACAAATAAAGAAAGGAATCAACACATAAAAAAAACAGAACTATCCCAACATTTTCCTGGAAGGATAAAGAAGAACCATTAAAAGGCCTGATCAGGATTAATTGACAGGGATTTTAATTCGGTCCCAACTCAAAATGCAACCACCCTTTCTTATAATTATTGTTTCACTTCTCGTTATAATTGAGTATTTTAAGCACTGATCTACGATGAACCTTGTGTTAGCTATTTAACTATTTTGTTTACCTGAGGCCGTACACACGATCACGTACGCGGCAACGACATAACTCAAGTTTTTAATTCAAATATTATGAAAAAAAAACTCTTTTAAACGAAGGCCAGACGTCACTTATATATTCTATGAGAGCTTTAAGACGTTCTGATTATAAGATATCCGGATGCAGGCTACTTTAATAAATATGAATACGGAGAGGAGAAGGTTCGAAGTTTAAAAACAACTGTTTTGTAATCCACTAAAATATGTAGATTAAGTGAGAAATTTGGAACAACAGACTCCATTTTACTCAAACCGTCGATATGTTCATTGTGACATTACTATCAGAATTCGATAGTGATTACATGCGGAGATGATGTGGTTAAATGTGGTAGAAAATCTCTAAAGAAATAACATTAAGAAAACTAAATTGTTTTGAAAATATATCTTCAAGTTACAAACTGGAGAATCTTGGTACCAAATTTTACGTCTCTAAGCTTTTGTATCCGCGCTACGCGAACAACAACAGACAGACAAAGACTCTGTTTTATTAATATATGTAGATTTGTGGTAAGGATAATTTTTTATAAAAACATCTATCCTACTAATATTATAAACGCGAAAATTTGTAAGTATGGATGGATGGATGTTTGTTACTCTTTCACGTAAAAACTACTGAATGGATTTTAATGAAACTTTACAATAATATAGCTTATACATCAGAATAACACATAGGCTACAATTTATAAATATATTGTGTGAATTGTCCAAAATATGACGATAAGTGTCAAGTAAGTAGGAAAACAATCTACCATCTGCGAGCTATTCTGGCGTGCGCTGGCAAAACCGCTAGAGTTACACATATGTAATGTATGATGGAAATGTTTATCCTACTAATATTATAAACGCGAAAGTTTGTAAGTATGGATGGATGGATGTTTGTAACTCAATCATGCCAGAACGGCTGAACGGATCTGTATGAAATTTGGCCTACAGCGAGCTCATAACCTGGATTAACACATAGACCACATATTAATATGAAATTCCATCCCTAAGGGAGTGAAAAAGTGATAATTTCATTTTATAATAGAAAAAATCATAGGTCATAGACATACAAATAGTGAGTGAGTGTCATTTCTCTATATCTGCCACACGATCATGCACATAGTAAGATCTGGCAAATTCATATATTTCTCCTTGGTGAGACCAGCCTGCTTAGTGGAGCTCGCAGCGGCTAGCAAAATAAAGGCGCTAATAACAGTTTTGTTCTTAACTTCGTCAATAGATAGAGTTGCCTTGAATTTTAAACGCACCATCGTTTGATGTCTTTAATTTTCGGTTGTTTGTGCCGTATGCGTTCCTATACCATTCATCCGATTGCGATGAAATTTTGGTGAGTTGTTATGCGCATGCCCGTGAAGGTTTCAGAGACGGTATAGCTATTTTTCAATAGTTTGAGCACGAATCGTTTCAAAATGTGTATTTCATGTTATATAGCGGCACTTCGTCTGTTTTTGTTGTATAAGTGCGCACGCATGACACAATTTATTTAAGTATAAAAGAGAGACAGAGATAGTGATATAGATATATATGTTTATGTATGTGTGTGTGTGTGTGTGTGTGTGTATAGTGAGATAGAGAGACAGACAGTTAAGTTGAGATAAAGCGAGGTATAGAGAATGAAATGGGTTAGATAAATATATATGTATAGAGGTATATATAGAAGAGAGAGGTAGTGGAAGGTATATATGTATATATGTATATATAAAAAGATCAATATAGATAGAGAGATAGATAGATATAGATGTAGATAGAGATAGATATATATTTAGAAAGATGGATAGATGATTTGTATATGTGTAATTATACTTCAAACATATTACAAAACAAAACTGAATGAGGCATTGCAATGCATGCCGAGCATTAGCTAGATAATGAAATCTTTTCAATATTGGTAATCTCTTAATTTTAGGTTTTTTCAATAGTGCTTTATAGATTCTAGATTACATACAGACCACCAATTTTTAGATATATACAGGTAAATAACTTTACACTGGCAGAACAACGTCTGTCGGGATCTGAAAGTGATATAAATTATTTTGTACACTTGACTTTTAAATTAAGAAGACAATATTACTGTCTACGTCTGATTTCGAAAAAGGTCCCCTTCACCCTGTGTTCAGCCCGGGCAACGCCGGGTACTGCAGCTAGTTCATCAATATATTGATTTTAATAATGATTTTTTAAGTTTGTCCGGCTTTGCTTAAATACTAAAACCCAAAGTATTACAACACTTTTCCCAAGGCGAAAGTCAAAATTTAAAATCATTCGTTAAGCACGATGCATCAATAACACGCTATATATATAATTTTTTTTCTTTAACATGGTAGTAATTTATTTTTAGTATTTTGTTCATCGCCGCTTCCACCCCACTACGCAAAGAACTTATGCGATAGTTGTCGGTGTCTTCGTACTTGCATTTGTATATGTGAAATGATGATCGTTGTGTGAAGGCTTATATTATCGCCAACTCTCTCTCTCTCTCTCTTTCTCTGCGTGTGTGTGTGTTTTTTCCTCACTTTCAACTAGCAAAGAGTTACGCACCATGTGTGTAGATATGTTATGCGAATTCTTTATTCGGTCAATTGTCGTGGCTTAACAGTGCAAGTAAAACCCTATATTTATAAAATATTTTTTTTTACAAAGAGGTAGTGTATAGTTTTGGTTGTTAATTTGAAATTAAATAAATAAGAATCTTGAACTGTTATGGTCAAATCAATTTATTTCAGTTTTTTTTTAATTTACAAATTTTAAATTTAATAAAAATAGAGTTTTTTTTTTTTTTTTTTTTTTTTTTTGTAGTCGTAGTCGCGAGGGACGCGAAATGTAAAACGACAAACTTGTTCTTTAAATGTTTTAAATGAACAATTCAGTTATATTACAAAAAAAAACATCTGGGATAGTAAAACTTCATTATCTTTATTCACTCTTTCTCCCCCTTAAACAACAAAAAAAAAAAAAAAAAAAATACATTTTAAAATAGTTCGGGTTGTGCCAGCTAGCTGCGTTCGCCGGCAGACAGCGGCGAAACTATCGTCCGAGAGACCTCCTGCGCCGTCATGTGCTCCTGGTATATATGGAACACGGCGAGGACAGTTGAGATCTTCACAGGTGCCGACGGCTAGGAAGGATGATGATGACATGGCGGGGAGTACAAACCGACAAACGTAGGTGTGGTGAATAAATATATATATATATATATATATTTTTTTTTTTTTTCGTTGTCCAATGACGTGTGAACCCGCGGACGGAAGGGAGGACTACAGACGTTTGTTTGCATTAATTTTTCACGTCGGCATATGGCGATTTTTAACCGGAGGGGGGGGGGGGGTTTATTTACGACGGCGATCAATTACGTGGATCTGCCGACTCGCGTGGCGTGTGCGCATGCGTGAACTCTCGCCTCGCCTCCCCCCATGGTCGCCCGGGCAAAGAAAGGGGCTGGCGCGGCGGCCAGGGGGGGTGGAGGCGGGCCTGCCTCCCGCCGCGAGGTTGCGGCCGCCCCCTGGCGGGGCGGCATTGTAGTAACGCAGGCGGCGGCGCGCATCTGGGAGGGGCTGGCGCACCCGCGGGACCGCCTCGCAGCCACCGCCGCTACCAGGGCAGCAGCCGGGCGCGAGAGGTGCCCGGTCGCTCGTTCTGTCGCCGCGGTCCAGCGAAAACCCACACACAGCAGCCGTGGCCCGCTCAGGTTTTCAATACCTAAAGCAAGGGTGCCCACAAGGGGGGGTAACGACGCAGACTGCGTCATTAAAATTTCAGTGGTGGTGATGGAGGGGGGGGGGGGGTGGTTAAAAGACGAGAAAAATGTATATATTATTTACATAATTATAGCTTCTAATGTGAAAATACGTTTCTGGTGCTTTTTATAATTGAAAGGGATCTTGTAAATCAAATTGACAACCCCGCACTTTCCTCAACAAAAGCAGTTTGGCATCTGTCGGTTCAGGATGGAAATATTACCTGATATGACCAAAATTATTATTAGAAAATCAGTTTTAATTAATGCAAAATGTGATAAAATATAATACTAAAAAAGTATAATATTATAAAATAATTGAGTAAATCATTGAGAAAATGGCATAAAAAATTTCGGGGGGGGGGGGGATGCGAATCATTAGGTTAGGGGGGGGTGAGTCATAGTGTTTGGGGGGGGGGGGCACCTCTGCCTAAAGAGACCTGCAAAATTCGCGGATACATTCGGTGATAGGCTAGAATTCAAACACACATACCTCTTAGATAATTTTGCTATTGGCTTACTTTTCATCTGGACGAATCTCAACCAGTTATAAATAGAGACCTGAAAAATTCGCGGGTTCATTTCGTGTTGTGCTAAAATTCAAATAATCATACCTTAGTGCTGCTTCTGCCATTGGTCCACTGTTAATCTGGAGGACTGAGGGTCAATTAGAGACCCTCACTCGTAGAAGTGTTGAATAACAGGCCACCCAGTCGAGACGACTCACAAGTCAGCAGCCAATGAACAGTTGGCGTTTGCCCGAGTGTGTAGAGGATATTGGAGTCTATCCTGGAGGTCATTGAACCCGCGAATTTTTCCGGTCTCTAGTTATAAACCCTCAACCAAAGAAGGATCGAATCACAGACAAACCAGCTGAGACGACTTACAAGTCGGCAGCCAATGAACTTGCGTTATTTGCCCGAGTGTACAGGGGTATGTGCAGTCTATCCTGAAGGCCATCGAAACCGCGAATTTTGCAGGTCTCTATAAATACGTTACAAATTGTGGTCCACTTATAACTAGAGACCGGAAAAATTAGCGAATTCATTTCGCGGTAGGCTAAACTCCAAACTCGTTTACCTTCATTATGAGTCAGGGATTGAACCACCGTTTACCTGAAGGACTCTAAGCCAGTGAAAAACCTTCAACAAAAGAAGTATCAAATCACAAGCATTTCAGGTAACACGTGTTACCGAGTCATTATCCAATGAGCAGATGCAATTTATTCTAGTTCATAGAGGACTGTGAAGTCTATCCTACAGGTCATTGAACCCGCGAATTTTTCCAGTCTCTACTTATAACAAACAATACATGCACGATTTTTAACAGTTATTTTTGACGCGATAACGTCTTACAAATCGATGAACTCCGGCTGCACGCACGACAAATTGTCACGTTCCGCCTGAGCCGAGCTTGCAAGAACCCGGCCAACCACCGTGCGAGAAAATCTTCTATAATATCGAACAGGTTAAGGCGGGCTTTTTATCTAATTGTTCGTGATCATATCTAAACAAACTTTTTAAACTAAGTTTTGGCAAAAACTGTAAATAATATTTAAAAATAAAAAGTATGCAATTTTTCATCAATGTTTTCTTATGACGTTATCAAGCAAAAATTATTGTCCGTAAACCGACTTTACAGACCACCCCCTTTTTTTAAAAAAAAAAAAATCTAACCTAGCCAATTCAACTTCATTTTAAAGTATTTTAACGTAGCTTGACAATTCACTAATTTCTCCGTTAGCAAAGTCTATGAAAGACGATGTCGATATTTTCCGGCACGTTGTTTATCCTATAATATGAGATACCGAAGTTTCACGAGCGAGTGGCGAACATCAGAACTGATTGGGCCTTGGAATGGGCTGGTGAGAATCTTAGGCTTTCTTTGAATTTCAGTGGTTTAAAGAATCACACGCCATAGATTCACAACGGAAATGATTATAAGAAGAGTTATTAAAGCCCTGCCTACTTACTTCGCACCTGCTAGGTATGTGACATAGGGATATAAGTAGTCATTTTAGTCATACTTTTACAGAAAATTTATCTTATTTTAGTCGAAATGATTACAGTTCTAGTGATAGAATACTTAGAAATACACTGAGAGAGATTTTCTTAAATTTTAATAAACGAGATATTTTTATGTCGAACAATACAATTACCCGTAAATAAAATCGCATACTAACTCCCTGTTAGAGTTCTGGTAAGGCTATTTGTACCCAGACGCCACAGATAAATATAAGGATTATTAAAATAATGTTTATTTTAGCTACATTATATACAGATACTAAAAAAAAATAACGGCAATTGGTTACTTTAAGTTAGCTACATCTTAAATTGTTAGTTTATAACCAACCATTAAAATTATTTTACATATTTTTAATGTCATCTAACCTAACCAAATATCCACTCTTTTAGAGTATTTTTAATGTAACTATTCTAACCTTACCAAACCAGCCATACAATCTTTAAAATTAATTTTAATATAGTTAACCTAACCTAAGCAACCGTCCAAAATATGAAAAGTATTTTTAATTTAACAAACCTAACCTAACAATAATTTTCGCGATATCATAAATTTGTAATGTTTACACCGAACCTTAAACTGGTAAATTACTAAATTTTGGAATTTTTATTTTTAATTTTCAGAACTATGGGTTTCCTTCAGAATTACAAATGTTTCAACCAATCAGCATAAGATTCTAACCAAATACCGCATTTATATTTGTATTTCGTTAGTTAAAATTAATTTTAAATGATAATGTTAATTTTCTTTTTCCTTTGTTTTTTGTTGTAATTTCAGTGTTTTTCTCATGTGTTTGTCCCTGGCATATTTTGTGTTTTTGTTGTCCTATGTTCATTATTGTGACTGTCTCTGTACTTTATGTATGTGATTGTCTCTGTAATTAATGTCATATTTTTTATTTGTTTACCTATTAAATGCTAATATTGCTGGCAGGCACGCAAATAATAAATAAAAATTAATTTATTATTATTATTGGTTTACTGCCAAATTATGCTTTTTTGTTACATCCTTTTTATAGTCATTTCATTAATGCGACCCAATCTGTGCATTGTTGTTTTGTAAACGTAATAAATTAATAACTACATACAAACACAAGAAAGAGCTTTGCGCTACATCGACTATTACAGGGTTGCTTTGTACTAAGTTGTATACTTGTGAGTAGATCATTATTATGTGTATATTATAGTTACTGAAATTGTATAATTATTTAAATTACTCAAGGAAACAATAAAGTAACAAGTAATCTATAGCTATGGAAGAAATAAAATACATATTAATGTGATATAAAAATTCTTAATTAAAACCCAATGTATATTTACTGCATGGGTGCTACTATTTAAAGACTACTTTCAAAGATTACTTCCACACTTGAGATCCAAAAATAAGTGCAATTTTTAAGTAATAGCAAACACTTATTTGGAATTCATTTTGCAGTAAACATTGTCAAGGCTGCAAGTGCTAAGGGTGGTTGGTATTCAAACAGGCATATCCTCCAATCTCCAGAATCGACGTGACGGCCAATCAGCAAATGTCTCTTCTTTCCCTCAAGAATTTAGTTTGGCGTAGCACCAGAGGGGCCATAATTATTACATACCATATTATTTACAACTGAGCATATTAAATCTTAACGCTAACATGCAAAACATATAATGCCTACTTTCTCTAACGTAGGCCATATATATTATCTATTGACATTCCTGCGTATATTAAATTTACTTCTGCTTTTCTTTTGTAATAATAGCCAATCATATACATATCTCTTTAAATTATTGAGTAGATACGTTCATGAATGTTCATTGAAATAAGTTTCTTTTAACTTTATACTAATACATATATAGTAATTAATATACTGTATTAAAAATATTAAATTCTGTTTGTCTTGTTTCTAGAAACGTCGACTCAGTAGGAAATAAATTGCATTTAATAATTACATCGTATCGTTATCTCAAATATATCAATAATACTTAGGGAGACATGTCTTTAGCTTGTTTTAATATGAAATTTTAGAATTAATTACCACTATAATCTTCTTAGTTACACTTAAAAAGCGTTTTTTGTTTGATATCTTCGAAACATTGTTTATTATTTACGAACCAATATCCCAATTCTGGAAGAGCAGGGGTTTTTTTTTTTTTTTTTGTAAATCTCTACGTAAAGCAAAATTAAATTATATTTCTTGAAAATTTCTGCCTCGCGTTGGCAAAAAAGAAAATATATTTGGCGGGAAAAAGCGATGGCATTCGCTCGCTCTGGACAGACAACTTCTTTGCTCTGTCTGATTCCCTAATACTTTATTTAAAAATTTTAGTAAAAAGGCCGGAAAATGAAATCCAAACGCAGGGAAACTCGCCTGAATTTAATAATATAAAATTAATAACTATTTGCCGTGTGTTTTATTTCCCGTGCGACTCCCCCATAACAGCTGTACTGACAGTCGTAATGATCAATGTTCCCTCCCAACCGCTTGCCGCTTGGCGCTCTTTTCCGTCCGTGTACCTCCTCGCCTGTTCGTACCTCCTGGTAGCAGCGCTCGCATTTCTTCAACCATGTGTGACGGAACCGGTTGTGAATTTTTTTTCCTTCCTCTATTTTTTTCCCCTCTTACTTAATAATTTTCCTTCAGCAAGAATCACACGTAGATGTTTGGTGAACTTCCCACAATCATTTGATTATTTTTTTAATAACAAACCCAAATGTAAACAGACGCCACATTTTATTAACTCACCACAATATATAAAAATACATAAGTAAATGCATAATTGTCATTAGTTGGCTTTATGTGCATATCTAATTTTAAGTAAAATTTAGACTCACTTAACATTATGTACATATCTAATTTAGACATTTCAATTTAGACTCACTTAGCACTCAAGCAAGCACTGCCAGTACAATATAAAATCAATCAAATATCTTTTTTTATATAAATACTCATAATTAAATATAAAACATGTATAAAAATGGTTTGTTTTTAATTTAGTAAAATAATGTATTTTTTTTTAAATTATGAATGAAAATCAATAAACATGCTGGATGATTATTCTAATTCGTTAACTTTATTTATTAAGTGATAACGTAATAATTAAAAAGTTATAATGCAAATAAATTTTGCAAATGGGAACATTACCTCACTTACATAAATACACTTGAAAAAAATTAGAAGCACAAATTATATCACTAATATTCTCAATAAATAAATGTGTTTAATTATATGAACCAGTATTCTGTATCAATCACTAAAAGTATAAGATTTAAAGACCATTATAATTTAATTTTTCTGTAGTTTTTTTTCATCCTATGGAAATTTCGTTTCATGGTACGCGCGCATCGTAAAAGTTCACTCACATAATTTTTGTATAACGCTCCGAAAGAAGTATAACTTCAATAAAAAAACATGGAAACTTGTTTGTTGTCATCTTTATTCATATTAGTCTCTGATGACATCAAGTTTTTTGTGGGGGAAAAAAGTTTGAATGACGTATAAAACTCGTGGAAGAGTGTGTGTCGTTTGTTCTGATAACAATGAAGGTCACACTTGATTTCCTCACATGTGTGCGGTATTTCTTATGACGATGTGTTTGTATGATTTTCTCTCCATATCACCTCCTACCGTCGCATGTTCTCCTGGTGTAGCGTGCGAGTTTGTGACGTCTGTAAGCGTGGAAAGTAATCGAAAAAACTTTCCTCATTCATCTCTTTCTCTATCTCTATCTAACTCTCTATCTCTCTCTCTCACACACACACACACGTTCCACATACACACACTTACATTACAGCAACTATCGTTATGAAACATTTATTGAAGGCAGGGATGTAAATCTAAGGACATCATCATGGTTTTTTGTGTGTAACAAAAGTTAAACTCAGTTAAGCACCGAAAATTTGGTCGCTACGTCATGTTGACAGTAAATAAATAACACGGCGTGATTTAATTTAAATGAACGCCCGAGATAGGCTTCGTCTGATAGATTATGTGAAATCGTTGAAAGTTTAGTGTTAGAATAATTTCGAAAAATAAACAACTGTAGAATTATTATCAGTAGTCAATAAATCATACATTTACAGTATCAAATTATGGTACGTAACGTTGAGAGGGTAGAAAAAACATTATCGTACTTGGTGGTACGTAGGAAGATTAATGAATGGTACGAGAGTGATGATAGAAACAGCAAATTTTTGAAAACTAACGATTACATATTGTTGTGACCAGAAAATGGTCGAATATAAGACAGTCGCTTTTTTGGCTTTTCTCTTGTCCATTAAATGCATTGGTTTGTGTACTGAACAATAAAATAAATAAGAAATAGCTAAGAAAACAGTACATAGATCACTTTACTTCTAGATTTTATGAATAACTACCACACATATACAAGAGGAAGGGAAAAACAAAATGTTTACGTCAATAAAAATACACCATTCATATTTTAGCTTGAAGGCACGAGTTTGAATGCGCAAAGGATTCCCGCGATGGTTTCCCCAAAATTACAGTGAACTTCCAATCAATCAATGTACGTATGTAGGACTTGACTCATCACTCATAAATTTCAATCAAGACGGGATAGATACAAATTAATAGCTTGGCGGGCAATTACAGCGAGCGAATGTCCGTGTCATGTTTTGCAGCCGTATATTTTCTACGTTATCATCCTCCATTTGTAAAAAAAAAATGGAAATATGTTTGTAGGTATTAATTTACGTGGTAGATAAGGTCACGCCTACCCGGGCACACATACGGTGGCAGAATTTCAGAAGAAAAATATACTATTTCAAAACTGCTCAAGAAAACAGAGTGGTATCTGTTTAAGAAAAGCTTTTAATAATACGCTGAGGACGGAATAGTAGTTCTGGTTCCGTGTTTCGCTTTTAAACATTGTTTTTCAGAAAGCAGATAATAACTGAAACGCGTGTTTTAAAAATTATTTTTTATGCATGAAAAATCGAGTGCAGATTCTTGAAAGCACTCAAGGGACTTGTATTACACCTTTACCTTCATTTCCCCGCCACACAGCCTAATGTTATAGTCACCCCTAGCATATTACAGTTGTCTTAAGCACGAGAAGATGGTGCGCCAGCTCTCAGGCTTGCGCTTAGAGGCGACACCGCGCTAGAGTCACCAGCTATCGCCGCACTTATCCCGCCTCACTAACATAAACACACCCCTGACCAGGTGGTCGGATCTGTCGCCTCCACCGAAGGCGATAAGGGTTCAATCTACGACAGGAATCAAACCCGGATTGTTCGTTGAATGCAACCATTAATTCCGTCAAGCTCCATTCTTATATCATTTACCTCTCATCGTCTTTGCTGACTCCATGTCAACGGGGAAAGGAAGGTGCATATGTAAAAAAAAAAAATTAAAAAAAGTTTGACAACATTAAAGAACAACCTCCTTTTTTTTTTTTTAAATTTCAAACGATGGTTTCTGGTAATGCGTGTGTCAACTAAAACAAATTACGAAATGTTTAATCATTAAAGTCTTTGATTACATGCACATTCCCAACAAATTCCTAAAGTCACTACAAAAATAGTATATAGTACATCTCATATTCCAACCAAATTATAGCCTTTTCTCACACGTAAACATCGACGTGAAATGAACAGTTTTATTCAAACGCTTGTGGTACATAATAACTAAATCAAAGCGATTAAATTTTGTTATTCATTTATTAAAGTGCCAGCCAAACATTATTTTAAAGCCTTTACCAGGGATGCACGACATTCAAATATAATAACGTTGTTTTATTTATTTATATCTGTTACATGCCCACCAACAGTCAAGGACATTTTTGGCGAGAACAATACCTACAACAAAGATAAATGAGGACAAATGAGGTCAACTGCATGCAATTAGACACATCACACATCGGCACCAAGGACAGGCAGTTTTAGATGAAGGGAAGGACTACAAGTTACAGGTAGGAAACACATGTCCAAAAATGATAACAAGTAAAATAAATACAGATTTATTTATTACCTAATTATTACACTATTCGTGAAGTGAAAACAATTTAACCATTGGTCCACAAATTAATCAATCTTTCAATAAGTCCACAAATTACTCTCCCCACTAGAGCTTGGCTCGAAAGTGGCTCTCTCTACTTCTCCACTCTTACCACACTCCTCTGTCTCGACAAACTGCCTCGCACTACTGTTGTTAACACAAAACATACGATTTAAAAGAATACATATGGTACCAATATACGTGCTAACACAACACACATACGTTAACTAAGTGCCATTACAAGCAAGCTTTAATTTTCTTGCAGCTCTCTCATAACTATGACAATAATACATCTATATGCACATTAATATATTTTTACATTACACACTAAAATAAATTATTAAAATATATTTAAAAAAAAGTATGTTTCAATTTTCTTTACCAGTGAAATTATAATTTTAATTTTAATAATAATTTGTTGCTGATCGTATTCTTTCGTGGCCAGTGTGTCCCAAACGACTTATAGTAGGAAATCGTGTGTGGACAGAAAAAAAAAATTCTGTAAATTTACAAAACATTCCTTTCGGTAACCAGTTGCCAAGAAATGGTTTGCAAAACTATACTAAAGATATTGCAACTTTGTACAAACAACATGGCTACTACGGTTATTTTTGCACGTGTATGAAATACGTTTTTTTTTTTTTTTAATTATTTACAATGTACGTAACTACGAAAATTGGCGCACAATTTAATATTTTAACTTATGTTTCAGTCAGCATAATTTTTTTTAAACCCGTGGAAAATATAATGTAATATTCGTGGTTATTTTTAATGTGCGCAGTCAATACTGGGAAGCTATTCAGGGAACGGTTGTTTTGTCTGTTGGAGGTTTCTGGGGACGACACACCGCGCGGGTAAGAATGAGGAACCTCCTCGCGCGATATGCGCTCCTGGTAGCGGCGGTGGGTGTTTCGGTGCCTTGCGCAGCCCGTGTGCGGCGGCACTCACTCTCGCCCGTGGACAGAGTGGGTAGGGATTATTGGGTTGGTAAGGAGGGGGGGACATGGAAGCCAGGCGAGGCGGGGCATCACGTCGCCCGGCCCCTCCCACGTCATCACACCCACCTCATGGGGCCGCCACGCCTTCTTCCCTGGTCGCTCCACGCGCCGTTCGCTCCCGCGCGCATCTTAAAGCTCATTGCGAAATAAAAAAAATTATGAGGTGAATTTTTACGGTGCGCGCGCACCACAAAACGAAATTTTCACAGGGTGAAAAAAAAAATTCATACAAATAAAAATTATACATGTCCATTTCTTTGGTGATTGATACTGAATACTGGTCCATATAATTATTTACTGTGAATATTTAGTGATAGAAATTGTTTTTATAAACCCTTTTTTCCAAGTGTATTTATATGTGAGATTATGTACCTGTGTGTATAATTTATATGCATTATTAATTAAAATGTATCTCTATTGTTCTACACATCTTTTTATTACTATTGACTACTGAGTAATTATTTAATTTGTAGTTTTAGTTTGATTGAATTTTATACTTAACAAAACCGAATGTATGATATCAATCCAGTCAATTTATTAGTTTATTTCTAATAATTACTTGCATACAAGCTTAAAGTTAGTTTTTTTTATATTATGCCAATTAAGTATTACTTATAACGCTCCTACATAAGTACACGCACCCAATGATAATTTGAATATTCTTTTAGTTTATAGTTTGAATAAATTTAATTTTACGGTCTTTAAATAATTAAATTACACTGCGGAAAATGTTTTCAAAGGTTGGGAAGAGCTTTAAATATTTCTCTACCTTTTTTACATGAAATGTTGTTTGAATTTTTAATAACACATTTACGTAAAGTTTTTCTGCGTTTTACAGAAGTAAAAATATAGACGTTTATTAAGTGTCCCGCTACACTAGTTGTTTTCGCTGCCGCCAGAGAGATGTAGTGAGGTGTCAGTATGACGTTAAGGCTGAAAATAAATACTGAAGTGAGGGATGTCCTTTGCAATAAAATTGTTTGCTTTAATTTAAAAATAAGGCGCTTCTTAATAGCATCTTCCTTGAACCTTTTTTTTTTTTTTTAGTTCTTTAAATAATTTAGTTTTTCGGCCATCTGTTGCATGGAACAGCGCTTGTAGTTGTGCAAAAAGTATATATGTTTTCGCGGAAATTCAATTCATAAGATTTTGCACTTTATTGAGGCTGCTCCCAGACAGGTGTTCCAAGTTGCAGTGGGAGATTCAGGATTTTGGTTTGGGAGGGGCTTGACCCAGCTGAGGCTAGGCTTTATCAAGGCAAACACTAAAACAATAGTGGACCCAGATGCTTTTTGGGGGGGGGGGGGGGGGGCCTTGAGCTCCTTAGCTGGATCCGCTACTGCCAAGTTGTGTTCTCTTACTCAAAAAGTGAGATGCGACCGCAAATTCAGCAATTACGGAGTGTACTTTGGTTTTTCTTTGATACATTTGTTAATAACTCACGTGTTATTAATATGGCCTTCAGAATTTATTTAATACCTTCTTCATGATATGGCTATGATGCTGATTCCACTATAAGGTTAAATGTAACTCAGGCACGACTTGGTAGTAAGATCATAAAACAAAATATTTTATAAAAAGCAATATTAAATATTTTGAAAAACCCACGACGTATGTAAACATTGTAATCGTAAAAGGATTAAATAATATTATTGTAAAACCCCCGACTAAAAGGAAGTAAGTAACGAAAGATAAAAATAAAAAGCATTTTAAAACGTATTGATTTGACACGAAATCTGTCAAATAAACAACTAATTGTGACTTTTCTTAGTGGTTCCTACCTTTATTTACCTATTGTTTTCTCGTAGAAATAGACACAGAAATAATATCAAGAATACGTAACTACACATATTCACTTATCTATTAATATTACAAACACCAGAAAATCAGCCAGGGCTGCCATTCCCTGCTCCGAAATGAACATCAATTTTACATTTTTATGAGTTTGTGACTAATTTTAAATTGCGCCGGGGAATGCAGAAACGTGATTGGTAATTGACGTGGATATGGTCTGTGATTATTCTAATGTTGATATGGAGTCAGTTGATCCAGTGGTTATGAACGACGGGCCGATTTTGTCGCGGTTTTGGTGTCGCAATTTTTTTGTCAGGCGCCAAACTCTCAAGAAAGAGATCTGAGGCAATGAAAGAAAGGCCGGTAGTTTTACTACATATTTTTTGGTGTCGCAGTTTTTCTGGTGTGGCTGCCTGAAAAGCAAGTAGGACGTCCATCGATTTTACGTCAAAAAACTAATTGTAGCAGTCTGTCACTATTAATAACCAAGCATGTCATAGAGAAAAAATAAATCAATACTAAGCGATGTAAAATTTACAAAAACTGTGGAAAACAAGTTGGCATCTTTCATTTATGGCTCCTTAGACTTAAAATTGGAATATTATCAGGCGGTGCTCTTGATGAAATAGGTACTACACGAAATGAATTTCCGAAATTCCTATTACAAATTTTTCTTTGCAAAAAACAATGTTTCAGATACAATTTAAAAATATTTATCTACATCACAAAGATGCGTCTAAATCGTTTGTGCTCTATGGTTTATTCCTGGCAACAGAACACGTCGAAACAAGAACAGCGCTGATAGCATAAACCGTTGGACAAGAAGAGTATATGCATATTTGAAATATGTACTGCCAAATAAGGTTGAGACCCGCTATAGCCTTGCTCATACCTGAAGGGTAAAAAAAGAATTCAACTGAAATGTAACATTTTGTGCCAGCTCTTCTCGCTCTACGCCGTTTTACCAGGCGTCCTCTCCGGCTTCTGACAGCCCACGTACAAAAAAAAATGTTCTGTACTTTTACAAGAGATGCCTTTGGAAACCAGTTGCCAAGAAATAGTTATAGGTAGGGCCTACTATAAGAAACATATCGTAAATCTGTTCAACACACGGCTATGGCTATTTTTGCATAGGTATATGAAATACGTTTTTTCGAGATATTTCTGAATATTTCTTTCAAAAATAGGCGCATAATTTTATATTTTGATTGAAATTTCATTCAAGCATAGGTAATATTTCAAACAGTGGATAAGATAATGGAATATTCAATAATTTGACTTTTTATTTGTTTTATTGTGCTTATAAATTTGTGCAGTTGATACTGAAAAGCTATTCAGGGAACGATTTAGAAATAACTTTTAACTAAACTCACCTATACAGTGACCTTCCCCTTGTTTCGAAGGTCAAGGGTGCAAAGTTTCAACTCAATAGGATGAACGATGCACGAGCGCATAGAAGATGAACGAACCAAAAAAAACATTCATTTTTATATATAAGAAGAAGATTGTGCTAAATGCTCGCAAATTTTACACACATAAATGCGGGTTTATCACGCTTTTAATTCACAATAATTGAGTCGCAAGTCAATTAGTGATTTGTGTTATTCATGTACTATATGTCTGAATGATTCCTTTATGAAGGTTTACAATTAAATATAATTTTTTTTTTTATAAAATCTATATGAGGAAAATAGCGATTTTTTTTTCATTGGCTTGTGGAGTAACAGCCCTGAAATTGTTTTCTGGGTCTTTGTAACATTTTATTCAGCTGAATAAACGACGGGAGAGTGAATAAAAGAAAATCAATGTTGTTTAGTGTTCTGCCCTCGTAGTATAACACTTACATCAACGCATATAAGTTATCGCAAAAATTCCGATCACTGAATAATATTCTATGCACGCCAATCAACTATCATCACGCCATGTTGTCGTTCTTCGTTTGGCCAAGATTCTACGCGGACAACACATGATAAAAATGAATAAAAAAACTGTTTATTATAATCATGACCTTTTGTTGGGTTTCATATTTGTGAAAATAAATTAAAATACTTAATGTTTTTTGGAGTTTTCTCTGTAATGTGCACCGACTATAGTTCGTGCCCAGTCAGCGTACATGCACGTTAGTGGCATTTCAAAAATTATCACTGAAACTAATTTTAATATAGTATTTATTGGAGAGGAAATTATTTGTAGTTTACATTCCCAGCCGTAAAAAACAATATGCTGAAATTTAATGCTTATATTTAGATAAATAACTTTTAGAAATTATATACGACAAAAATGCTTACGTTTAAAACTGCAATTTTCGACACACAAAATAAGAGGGATACCTACATAGGTTAGAATGTTTCGAACTGCTGTATTGTGAGTGCATGCAGCTTTGAATTCTCTGCGTGCTATTTATATGCTATTTGCGTGCTATGAACATTTCCTAGGTCTAAACAAGAGCGGAATAGGAAGGGATAAATAGGTTGCACGCGCAGCTACGGACTGTTATAAACCACACGGTTCTTAACACTCCCAGGTAATTGTATCTTCATAGAAACTATTCGACGCATTAATTTCCTATTCCTGTGTTTTGTTATGAAAATGATAAACATGCACGTAGGAGAAAAGTGTTTTTTTTTTAATGTGTAAACATCTTAGCTCTCGGTATACGGCATTTGGTAGGAGTAATTTCGTGAAAATGAAACGGAAGTCGATGGACGGGAAAGTGACACAAAGGTGGCGGAACCACGTGTAGCAACATAAATACGTAGAACGTCACTTTCGTAAACATCAGGGGATATACTAAACGTATTATTATATCGAACGAAATTTTAAGATAGTAAGATTATCCTTTAATACTTTATGTTATAATTTAAAGTCATAAAATAATGTCAAACTTAAAAAATTACGCAATACAGTTTTGGCAATCCTTAGTTAACATTGAATAGTAGAGATATCACAACGTTTGTCATACTCTAGAGATATAAGAAATTGTTAGGTTAAATGTATAGGTATTTTAAAAGTCCGAGTTTCGTATTATAAATTTATTTGCAACTTGAGAATACATTAATTAGCTTGTTACCGAGTTCAGATGTTTACACATCACTGGCTAGTACTATAAGATTCTCTCACCTTTTTTTTTTGTGTCCTTTGTGTCAAATATTCAAGATTTTCAGTTTTTGCGTGAAGTTAATATACATACAGAGAGTGTATTATCTCTCATAATAAATCTAACCTAACAGTGGATTTTGGATGTTCTTAATTCTTTCTTTTGAGGGTGTCCAAAATGTTGTAATAGCTGTACGCCGAATTCAGTATCTGCAAAGAAAATATATTTATTAACTACAACAGATATCAAAATGAATTTTTAAAAAAAAATTACATTCATATTTAAAAAAAGTCACTTTACAGTTATTTTCAAACATACCTATATTATAGCATCATTGACAAGGGGGAAAAGCTCCTATATTGGACCAGTTTTCAAAATTTTGTAATTAAGTGTTTTTAAACACACGTTTTCATGAAAATTATACATGACTATTATACGGTATAGATTCTACAGCATTATACGAAGCCAAAGTTTAAAATTATTAATACATTTGGCGGGAAAAAATAATTTTAAAAACCTTGCAATTGGTTCAATTTAGGAACCGATTTCTTACATTAAACTGCTAGACGCTCTAATTGGACCACTTAGACAATCATATTATTGATTACTTTAAGGGAACAAAATTGTATTTACTCCTGAAACCGTTCACAGAATACTTTTTCAAGTGATATTTTAATGTCATACAGATATTGCTGTACAAAAATCGTTTATCTTCACAATATTTACGAAATACTTTTAAAATTATTTTCTCAGTGTATTTTAAAGATACTACAATGTAGTAGGTAAATTATTTTTTGTCTTTACATGGTCCACAAAAATTACTTCTTCACTCCCTTATTGACGCCAGCACATTTTAAATGAACCTATGATTTACATTTAATACACTGGATCAACTAGAAAATGCACCTATCTGCGTCAAACAATTCATCAAAATTGAGATAGTAATCACCATTTAGATATGTTAAAACTGACATGCTGAGTTCCATTTCCCAATTTTCCGCGCAAAACCATTCTAAAAGAAAATCACATATTATTTAAAATTTCAAAATGTGGTTGAAAGATGTAAAAAAATCCACTAATTAGTGTATTCCAATGTTCTAATATCCTCGATTCATTTTAACTATCTTTATGTAGATTATAAATATAAATTAATAAAAATTATAACTGCTGATTGGTGATTCATTGTTAATTTTGCTAATGAGGTTGTGATTATATACATGCTGTAGCGCATAAAAATATTGGTTTATAATGTGGACATTTTCGGGTTATAGGCATTTAAGTAATTTATAATAAGTTTCACGTTTAAATCCATGAAAGTAACTCATTTATACGAGTATATTTTCTTCGAAAGTAAACTAAAAACATGTTGTACCTATAGGCTATATGGTATCAGGGTTATTTTAAAATAAAAATTATATTTTCCAATACAAATTTTTGTTAATTGGGCCGGTTCAAATAAGGCAAATCGAAGCTGTAAAAAATTAGGAAAATCGTCCACGTTTACAAGTTTTATCACTGAATTAAATGTGGTAATAATATTGTCATATATTAAACATCAAATTTAATTGAAAATGCTTGCTTATTACGAATATGAATACAAACCAGAACAATTTTCTCCCTGGAATAGTTGTTTTCTCTTAGAAACACTCATAAAATTTTACTTTCATTGGACCGAAAACACTTTTGCCGTCACACACTAGAGTCCACGTCTGTGTCAGGGCTCAAATGGAACGAGAGATCAATTATTGTGCAAGTAGTTCATGTTGATGCCGGCAGATGCCACTTCATTCCGAAACTTGCTATTTAGACCGGTGATTCAATTTAGGCGCCGGTTCAATATAGGCGACGTTCTCCTACTTATTTGAAGAGTTGAAAATAATTTATTTACTTTTGTTTCTTCGCGTTCTCTTTCTCTATCGAAGGAAAACTAGTGCAAATGTTTATTGAATCTTAACATCCAAATAAAAGTAAAGATTCTGGAGAATATTGCAACCTTGAATATGTAAGGGACATAAATGATGGTTTCAAACCATTATTTAAGTCAGTGTTGCAGTTTTAAGTTTGCAAATATTGATCACAATTAAATAATGTTTCTCAACAATTGTCAATAAAAATACAGACTGTGGAATAAGGACTAAATAAAACTAAACAATAAATACAATTATATAAAAATTGAAAAATATATTTTTGAAGCTTGTTTAGGCGAGATATAAAAACTGATAGGAGTGAAATTTTACAATTTGCGCTTACTCTGTAACGAAAAAAATTTCAAATTTTCGGAAGACGCTACATACAAATAAAAATTATACATGTGCTTTTGAATCTTATACTTTAGTTATTGGTATTGATTACTAATTAGTATTATTAAAACATTTATTTAATGTGAATATTAATTATATAAATTATGTTTATAAACCAGTTCAAATGTAAATTCAAGTATATTTATGTATGTGACATTAATTTATATATATTTAGGCGCGTTATATAAAAAATAATGAGAATGAATTTTGCGATGCGCGCGCTACATACAACAAAAATAGACACGTTTAAAAAAAATTACATACAAATAAAAATTATGTGTGTGATTTAAATAATATACTTTAATGATTGATATTGAGACTGGTCGATATACCTAATTTAAAACATTTATATAATTTAAAAAGTAATGTTAGCAAATGTTTATAAACATTTTAAACTGAATTTTCATGTGTATTTATATTTATATTAATGAGGTTATGTTTCAGTATGTATAATTTATCATCTTTATAAATTAAAAATTATTACATTATTTAATTAATAATTAAAATTAATAGATCTGAATATACATTCAGCATATTATTGATTTTCATTATTAATTTAAAAATATATATATTTCACGAAAAATTTTTTATGTGTGTTTATAAAAGATTTTAAAACTGAGTATTTATTTAACATTTTAATTTGATGAATTTATACTTTACCAACCGTATTTATAATATCACTCCAATTATTTTATTGTTTTATATCTATTAATTTTTTGCATGCAGAATAAAAGTTTTTTTTTACTGCACCAAGTCATTATAACTTCCAACATACGTACATTAGTACCCCCCCCCCCCTCACCCTCCCCCCCCCCCCTTTTCCCAACAAAACCACGAAAAAAGCGTGTGTGATATTTTGAACTCACTGAATAATATTCAATCGGTAGGAAAAAAATGAAAAAAATAGTTTTGCAAATTTATGCTAAGCCTTGCGTGATTAGATTATTGACAATATTTTTTCGTGAATTGAACAAAATTATTAATAACTCTTTAATTCCCTTACAATTACTGTAAACAGAAATTTATGATACATATTCACTCTAAGGCTCACGTTTGGTTAAGTTGGAACATGTAATTTGTTAGTATCAGAATTTATATGAAGCATGATTTAATGTTGTTATATTAATATTAACACAAATATTTATATAAAAAAATTTGTTTTCAAGATTTATTTTTATGAAGTAAATGTGACGTATTTTTAGAACATTTCAGCTAAGTATCATTTTTGTCCATCAACATTTTAAAAATTTACTTTGTTAAGAAAAAAACATAAATTTACATTTATAAAATTTAATAAATATATATGTTTAGTACCTATATAGTGTATAACAATACCTACTAGTTAAATTAAAAAAGAATAAAAAAAGAAAACCAACCACCTTTTTAATATCAATATGAAGTTACAAAGTGTAGAATGTGTGGTACATTAACTTCCACACACGTAAGACTGACAGTGGCTAAAAAAAAAAAAGTCTTAACATGTAAATAATTGAATGCTTATTAGTCAGCGTGTTGAAAAATTAGCTTAAGTTAATTTTCGTTTGCAACAATACCCATTTGCTCCAGTTCAAGACTCAACTGCAGTGATATATTCAAGTGGTCAACTCGAGGGACGCCAGGGCAGGTGGAGTAATATCGCTCTGAGCGGACAGACAGACACTCACTGCGAGGTAGGTCTCCAGTGACATGACGGCGAACCTGCCCGCCCACAGCTCCGCGCCTCTCTGGGCTCGGCACATCATGATCTGGAGGATGGTCTTCTCCTCCGGGCTGTAGTCGTACCAGGCGGTCTCAGCCAGGGCGACAGCCACTCCCTCGCTCTGCAACTCGCGGTCCGGTTGCCTTGTAGCGCGCGCGTGTTCCCACTCGAGAGTGGTCGGTCCTTGCAACACACCACTCAGCTGACTCCCACGACAGTGTGGCGTGCGCATCACTCCGATATTCGGAAACTACTACACATCGTATCTGGCTTCGAATTTCAACGAACACACAATTATTCACGCAAGTGTTAAAGTTGCTTTTAAAAATAATATATTTTAGAAACGTTATACTAATTATTAAATTCTGATTACAGCACAACGTCACGTAAATTTTTGGTCGCTCAGCATGAGCCCACTTGGACTCTGCGCGCGCCGGTACAACACACCCGAATTGTCGCATTTAGTTCCGTAGTTGCAGCACAAATGTCGCGAATGTTATGGTAGGCTCCCCAGTCATTACATAACTTTTTTATGGTACTCCCCTGGTACGTGCGTGAACATTAAGTAAAAACTAAGCTGTACCTAAATTTAAATTATTACACAACATTTACAGACATAAACTGGACGAGTGCTAAATTAGATAAGTAAAAGTTATACTAAATGAAAACTATCAAATACAGAAGTTTAGAAATAACGCAAATTGTAAATCTAAGCCGCTCCTGACGCTAGCGCATAGAGTAAACGATTAGATAGAAGCGTGCCAAAAATGTTTTATTAAATTAGCCAAAAGACATACTCGAGGCGGCGCATGCCTCAACGATAGCGAGACTTAAGTAAGTTCAGTAGTTGCTCGCTTACTGCTTTACCCGTTGACACGATGTAGCGCCTATAGCTTCCACCCTCCTGGTGACGAATGGCTCCGTGTACGCAAACCCTTAGAAAAAAGGATTCACATGCTGGCAGTATGCCTACGCGTCCTGAACTACGAAGCGTCAATCAGCATTGCGTGGTGTGTTGTACTTTCGGATGAAAAAAAACTGTCTTTAAACTTTTCATTGTTTAATTATGTGAAGGAATTTCCTATATTTGACTCCTGCTGGCTACGTTTTTCCAAACCTACGAGAATGTCTCAATAGCTGTCAGTTGAAGGTGGTGTTGCGATACAATGTCACATAGTTACGCACGAAGACTTAAGATAAGTACGCAATAAAAGAATTTATTAGTGATTCTTAGCTGTGAATCTTTGTCGGTCGATTCGAAGCTAAGTAAGTGGAGTAAATTAAATTTAGTTAACCTTAAACGATTAACATAATCATGTATACAGTCTAACTAAGCGTAATGTTACTTCAATAAACAATATTAGCCTACATTCCTTGCCATGTTTTCCATGTTTATTTTGCATGAAGTGCCACTTTTTGTACGTTCGAAGATGATAGAAAAATAAATTTTGAATGCTAAAGAATACACCTAGTCCCTGATGTATTCTGTGTGAGTTGAAAAAAAAAACTGATGTAAGGTTTTTGTTTTCAAACTAAGAAATGAATTGTGAGTAACTATTTATCGCAGAAATATTATTCGATATATAATCTCATTTACAATATTGTTTCATCAATCACACTCCTTCTTTACCAGAAACTAGTATCTGCCTCCTTTTAACGATGGACATAAAAATATCAAATACAAATATTCAACTAACTGACAACACTGATAGTCAGTTATATCAGGTAATCTTCAGAACTGTAGTTTGATGGACATATGTTTAAACTTAACTAGCACAATTTAAACTACTGTTTTGTTCAGTGTATATTTTCTAATAAAACAATATTAAATAGTATACCTGAGTGGGAGAGGTCGCATTGATTGTAACAGTTCTGGAAGCAACTCTCACTTCAAGTGCATGACCATGACGTAATCAGCAAGACCAAAAAAATTTACAAAATGTTTTCCTGACTTTTATAAAGCAGATCACATGCAAAATATACGTGGTCACGGTAGGTACAAGTTGGTGAACCTGCCCGACGCTTACAAATAGGCCTATAGCCATGCATATTTCGCGGATTCATCCCGATCTAGATTAGACGCAAGTTAACCTGTGTATTGTCGCGTTCCAGAAATTTCTCGGTGTGGCCGGGTTCAGATTTCTGTCTTTTCATGGCGCGAGCTGGAGGCGGGTCGCTGCGCCCGTGCGAGAAGCGGCCTCGTTTCGTCAGCGACCGGCCGGCGGCGTGTCGTCTGCCTTCGCTGCACATTCCTCATGAGTCGCGTGGGTCATCGGCCCTCGCGAGGCGGCGGTCTGCTGGCGTGACTGGGTCGCAGCGCGGTGCTCGTTCAGCGGGCTCGGGCCCTGATTGCGAAATTTGGGGGCGGCGACCGAGATTATCTGGAAACGTCTGCGGGCCGGGATTCTCTGGAAACGTCGGCGGGGCCGAGAGGATTTTTAACCGGCCGCTGGAGGTAGCTCGGAGCTCACTCTGGGGGAGGCTATGCCTCTCGCCAGTGGCAACGAGTCGGTTAGGATGTTAGGCTCACTCAGGATGAGGCTATGCCCGCGGAACAAGCAATACGTTCATGTAAAGTTAGTTGGGGTCGCGGAAGTAATGTTTAAGTCATTTTTGAAGATGCCGGACCTGAGCGGATATGGCTGGCCTTAGGCTGGACGTACAGTTTTACGTTTTGACCTTGGATAATTTTAAAATAATGTTTAAGTTAACTTTAAGGACTTAGAATGAGTGTTAACGTCGTAGAAGATTTTGATACCCTCTAGCTGCACGCTGATCAAAGCGTTTGTAAATAGAGATTCCCTTTTAGTTCATTCAAGTTAAAGTACTTAATTGTAAAGCAACTAATAAGACTGATTTTCAGATTGTCCTAGATTTTATTTATTTAGATTAAATGTAAAAGTTAAAACTTTAGTATGAGTTTAAGATCTCGTGTAATAAACGTACTTTCTTTATAACTAAGTTTTAACTCATTTCAAGTAATTCCTTCTCTCTCCAGACCTTCTGTGCAAGGGGCGGAGCCTATTAATTTAAGATCCCGGGTTGTGAATAGTTTTGATTACAAAATACCCTATTTTTACTGCCAAGCGAGTGTAGGTTTTAAGAGTTACGGATTTCCCCCCCCCCCTGTATTATTTGGTTTAGGCACTGAGTATGACCTACGTAACATTTGGTGGAGTTTGCCAGGTAGGACATACCGCAACATTTGGTGGAGTCGCCGGATATGTTCTACCGCTACAATATAATCAAGCCATTTTAGAATTGTCAATTGTCAGTAACAATGTCAAACCATTTGGTGTTATCAGAATCACTTTGTTTATCTATTTGTATTCTTTGTCATTTTATAAATTACTAGCTGTGCCGCGATTTCGTCCGCGTGGAATAGTGTCTTTGGGTAGCATTTTTAATTATTTAGGATAATTATTTTACAAATAAAACAAAAACGTATAAATACTTAAATGAGCTATTTGCAGTGTTTCACTGCATACAGCTTATTAAATTATTTACGTAATATAAGTACATAACCTATAAAGCAAAATACTAAATTGAGCTGCGTCATGCCCATTGAATAATAATAATAATGAAAAATAATAATGACGAAATAACGTCTAACTAAATTCAAAAGTAATATAATTTTGACGAATGAAATAAACAAAACAATGACCCAACTATAGAAAAAAATATTTAATAACCTAACCCAAAAACTTAAACTTATTTGTATTTCACGAAGAACATTAATTAAATAAACAAAAATCGTGTAAGTGAATCGAATTGTAATCAATTTGCAGTGAAATATAATGAATTTGCAGCGTAAATAATCAGTATTCGCATGCATGTGGCACATGAATCTGCCCTCACGTGTCTGCCTGTTCGGGTAAGCACACTTGGGCATATTTCCCCACCTACACCGCGCCGTACCACGCCACGCTCTGGCGTCCTCCCCCCTTCCCTCCCCCACCGGTCAAACAGCGCTCATTGTGTACGGCGCGGTGCTTGGCAAGTTTCTTACCCGCGTTAACTTCTATTTCACATTTTGTACATTTTTTTTACATTTTTTCTTTCATATTTTCCGTAAATGTTACATCAGAATAGCTCTAATATGTTGTCTCTTGTCGCAAACTTATAAAACATTCACATAAACCTTACATATTTCCATACAAACTTTCATCCCCTATTCGCTATTGTTATTTTACACCTTTGAGGGTAAAACTTTTACAAACTTTGAATGTCATATTTATTTATATCGAATCAACAGCCTAAAAATAAGTTTCAAGCTTCTAGCTCTAAAAATGACGATACTTCCATACAACTTTTCATCCCCCCTTTAAACCCCTTACAACCCTTTTTTCGTATTAAAAAGTAGCCTATGTCCTTTCGCTGGCTCTAGACTATCTGTGTACCAAATTTCATTTAAATTGGTTCAGTAGTTTTGGCGTGAAAGCGCGACATACAGACAGACAGTTACTTTCACATTTATAATATTAGTAAGAATTTTTCATGTTACAAATTGGCTAATATAAAATTGCAGATACGTCCTGCCACTGTCGTTTTGTGCCTGTACAATATTATATGCCTGTTCAGTTTTGATGAAACTAAAAAAGAAAGTACTTGACAAAACTTTCGGACAAAGAGTATAGTGAAATCGTTCAAAATTTTATATAAATAAGAAAATTTACGAAAATAATTTATTCAGATGTTGAAATGTAAGCCAATAATAATATTCCACTATAATATTTTTTTTTCTAAAATTTCACATAAACTAATGGGTGAGACATTTCTTAAAATTATATATATATATATATTTTTTTGCGATAAGTCTCCGTGGGGATCTGGAAATAAATACGTCTGAGCCATGCAATGCGAGGGTTGGAATCGAACCCATGATCCTCACCACATGAGTATGCATTTGGGCGAACACTGCCATCATACACTTTACCGGAGAGAAACATTCCTCGTCAAAGATGTTTTTTTTTTTCACCCACGTGTATAGTAATACCACACGGTGGAGCACTGGTGGGATACTCATTTATTTACTCGAAGTATAAATGAAGATGTCTTTCGAGCTGTCAGCGCGAGGGTGAAGATAGTGAGCGGTCGACGGGTCGGAAGAGAAGTAGGCCGCCGTGCCGCCAAAGAGGTCGGAAAATCTCCTTGGGCGTGGAGATTTTCTTCGTGTTCTTTATCCTGTTGAAATAATATACGATGACCATTTATATAAACATGGAAAGTGCCAACAAGAAGACTGCTGTATTTAAGAACAGTTGATGCCTAATCAGGCCGTGCAAGTGTCTGCACTATTTGGTTCCGTGGAACCCCCGCCTTCTATTGGGCTCTGCAACGCATATCCATCCAACCACCGGGCCCAGCTAGCAGTTCGCTTGACATGCTCTGTTTTTTACCAGTACATGAAAGCTTGTTTAAAAATGAAATACAAACCTTGGTTTTCATATCCGTTGCTAAAAAACTTAATAAAAACAATCTTTGCAAAACACAAACCGCATAGATTGCAAACTTAATCTTCTGAGACTTATCTTCTTCCTGAAAAAAAAAATCACCAACGTGAGTTATCTTACAGTCGCCTACTGAAATTAAAAATTACAAATGTTTGATTAACTATTTAATTTTCTCCATAATATTTATTTAGCTACAGCATTTTTTTCTTTCAATATAAAATATTTACTCGAAACGTGACGCATTTTTTAAGAAATACCATTTTTTTAACATATGGTTATTATAAGTAAACTGTTCAAGTTAATGTTGTAGTCTAGAAATTTTAGAATTATATTTTTATTATGATTAGTTATAGTAAATTTTTAAATGGTTATCGGCTACTTACAAAAAACTTAGTAGGCCAACGTGCTTTTTTAATTAAATTTTCTTTTGAATTACCATAAAGGGAGTCTGGTTTTCATTAAATTTAATGTTATTGTATATTTTTATCGTACGGTTGTATTGAACAATATATAATATAATAATTAATAAATGAGGTGGAGGATTTTTCATTGTGGAGTGTGAAAATAATTCTCCTTGTGATAAAAATAAATGGATTCGTGTGATTATTATGTACGCAGGTTAGAAGTATACTTAATTGGCATAATACAAAACTACATTTTATTTCGCATGCAAATAATTAGAAGAAATAAATTATTAATTCGACTAAAGTGATATTATATATACCACTGATGAAAGGAAAGTTAAAGCAAATAAAAATAACTTAAAATATTTATAATTCACTATTAATATATACATGTGTATAAAATAAATAATTTGATTAAGTAAAATAATCAAATTAAATTAAAATTAATAATAAACATCAATAAATATGAGGTATATTTATTGTTATAGTTGTTTATTAATTAACAACAAATTGATTTGTAATTTATAATGAAAAAATTATGCATATGGGAACATAACCTCACTTAAATAAATTCACTTGAAAAATTTTATAAACTAATTCATTTCACTAATATTTACAATAAATAACTAAATTAATGATATGGACCAGTAGCCTATTCAATATCAATCACTAAGTATAAGATTTAAAAGTACATTTAAAATTTTTATCTGACTTGTAGACTTTTTGAAGTTGTACTTCTTAAGACGCATTATTATTAATGATTGGAGTGAATTTTTAAGATGCGCGCGCACCATTCACCACACTGTGCGTGCATGTGTGCGTGTGTTAGTGTGTATGTGTGGGTTGGCAAAAAAAAGGGGGGGGGAAATTGAGCATTATTCATACAAAGAAAATAATTTTGTGTGCAAAAATTGTTTCAGAAATAAAAAAAAATATTTGATTTATAATTACTATTTACTTTCATTGTAAAAATGGTTAAAGTTGAATAATTGAGGATATTTATTTCCAGATTCTTTTAAAAGAAGAAATAAAAATATTATTTTTTTTGGCCAGTTAATTCCTACCTTTATTAAATCACTGTAAAAGATGAATGCGCAATCATACAAAAGTTCTTGAAACTTTAAAAAAACTATGACGATTGTGCAACACTTACCTCGACAATCACAAACAAAAACATGCTTAATTCAAGCGCCGTCACTATGTAATACACAAAGAACATCGTCCGAAGCAGCTCGCATAGTTCATCTCCGTTCCTGCAATCACAAACGGTAAGATACAATGATAATCTTTATGCCATCGTATCAACTTCATTCTTAAGATACAAGATACGTTATTGTGAAGCTGAGTTGAGATGGGTGATTACCTGAGGGCGTCCTGGTGGAGAGCGACTATTTCTTTCCAGGCTCGGGTTCGTTCCGCTTCCTTCCCCGAGGCTGGAGTTGCACCGGCGTGTGTCCTGTGTGCCGTGTCGCTGCCAGAGACTAGTCCCGGGAGAGGCTCTGACACCTCGTCGCAGCCAGCAGACTCCGTCTCTCCTGTCTTAGCTCCTGGCTCATCCTCCCCGACTCCGCAGCGGTCGTCGACGCTGCTGATCATAGCCGCGACAGCCTCGAACTGGTGCGAGGTGACCAGCATCAGCATCACTACGAAGCCGTCGGTCACGGCGCACACGAAGCCAGTGATAATTATTTGCGCCACCTCCAGCGCGTACAGCCCGCCGAACAAGAGGCGATCCTCGGCGCTCACTGAGTACGCCCGGTAGGGCAGCACCCACTGCCCGCGGCTCACCAGTTGCTGCAGGATGGGCGCGCAGGTCACGTACAGGGCGGTGACGCCCATGAGGAAGAGGCTGACAGCGAACACCTTCCTCTCCGTGGCGACCATCTTCAGCAGGATGTGGCGGGTGTCCTGGCGCAGGGAGCGGGCGGCGAAGGACCTGAGGCGTGATACCAGGTCCGCCAAGCGCCGCCTCTTCAGATGCACCATCAGGACGCTCAATGCCAGTGGCGCACTTCCCAGCACAACGCTTGCGGAGTCGACCCTGGTGACCGTGAGGACCTCCTGGTCGGACAGGAAGAAGGATGCCGCTATCAGCGTGCCTATGAAGGTGCTGGCGTAAGCCACGAAGCTGTGGAGGGAGTACTTCTTGCCTCTGTGCCGCGGCCACAAGCCGGAGTAGTGAAGCAGAGTCTCCGAGAGGCTCAGCAACCTTGGAGTATCAGCCATGTCGCAGTGTCAGCTGCCCCGTTGCGTCTACCCTCCAGGGCCCGGGTCGGTCGTCTTTTCGGCGGGGCATTACTAATTACTGCCGCTTGTCGCGGGCCAAATTGCTTCATCGCCTGTTTCTGTTCTCACATGCATTTTTAACAGCGAAAGTCTTCGACTTGGCTCCGCGCGTTTGGGAAAATGACAGGGTTTGCTGAAGGAAAAAAACACTATTGTGTTCTTTAACGCAATGTCTCGTTTGATATTTCTTTCATTTACCATCCACAAATTTTTGTAGCAAATAGGAAACTATGCTCTACACATTGCAGCTCATAAATGACTATATTTTGGTTAGCTTGTGCTGCTTAGAATGTGGCATTTAAACTTGCAGTATGTCCATTTAATTATTTTTATTATAATTCAATTTTAAGAACGTGTTGATACTTAGTTGCATGATTTATGTATATGCAGTAATATAATATTTATTATAAAAAAAGACACAATACCCGGCATTGCTCGGGCTGAATACAGTGTGCAAAATAATTGCTATCACTGGCAGAACCCGTTAGTTGTTGATGTGCCAGTATATAGTTATTTACCTCTATATTTTCATGCTATTAAATTTTATGTGAAAAGGTTATAGAACTTGGTTTTTCGCAGTGGTGCTTTGCGAGCCCGCTTAAGGGCATAATGCTTGCTTGCGACACTCGTGTGTTGTTCTAGTTTCTCCACGGCGCGGTATGTTGCGAACATTCTCGGTTTTTCTGGGGCGGTGGCCAGCTGCGGGCGGTTTTTTCGACATCGTGGCCTGGAATCTCCGGGGGCGTTGGCCGGCCTGGTTTGTTTTCGCTGCGTTGTTGTTCCTGCGTAGGCGCGCTCGCCTGTTGCGCTGGTGTCTGTGTTGCAATCTGGCGGAAGGAATGCCAGTCTGAAATTTGCGGTGGAGAGGGGATAGCATCCTTTGGCCGCATGGCGGTTTGTTGCGACATCGCGGCCGGGGTTTTGCATTCGCGTAGAGTGTTCTCTACGTGATGGTAATGAGAGTGGGAATTAATAAATGGGCCACCCAGGGTGGGCCTGGTGTGGTTCTTCTCCGTGAGGTGTTTGGGGTCTGTCGTGCCTCCCTGGCTGGCTGAAGTGTGCTGCCGTTCGAAGAAGGTGTTGTAAGTAATGGCGAAATCATAATTATTTTTTTAACCTCAGGCCTCTGCTTGTGAAACAAAAAGCATGTGGGTGTATTTCAAATTGTTTTAGGATGGTTTAACTTTTTGTTTCTTTCCAGGAGTGCAGGCAATTTGGTATCCGGAAATGTTAAATTCCTTTCGTTAATTTACCCTGATGATGGGTCGAGGTGTTTGTAAACATTAATCATTTCATTCTGAAAGTTAATAATCCTAATAAGAATAGGAAAAATTATTGCTTATTTATTTCCAAGGAGTAATTGTTTATTAATTGTGAAAATAGTATTTTAACATTTTATTTATTTATGTGTCAATCATAATTTACATTAAAATAAACCTTAAACGATGTAGGATGAATCAAACTTTATTTCAGTCAACACAACCTACACCCCCTGTCCCAAGGAGGGTAGACATCCCTATACCAGCTCTACTGCTAACCCCAAACCTTCAATCTTTATTAAATATTAAGATGTTAGTTTATAATTCTTATTTTAGGTGACATTTTGCAAATATTGTCGGAGTCAGTGTGATCTCCATCACAATAGCCTATATCTAAAAAAAATGGATGGTCAGTATGCAATCTAGACTTTATAAATCTTTATAAAAATAAATGTAAAAATGAGACATTACTGATATTGAAAAGATTCCATTATCTAGCTAATTCTCGGAATGCATCCAGAACGAAAATTGCAATAGTAGTATAGGAATGTATGTCCTAGGACTGGGTTCTGGGTGTGGAGCCGAGAGCCGGCTCCGCCATCTTGGATTGTGACGTCACGGCGGCCATCTTGGATGAGTGTAACGGGACACCGCGTAACGGGACAAGTTTGACCTTGACCTTTGACCTTGACCTTGACCCCGGCGGCCATTTTGGATCCGCCATCTTGGATCCGCCATTTTGGATGACGTCATTGTGTTCTCGAAAATTCAGGCGATGTGTTTTCCGACATATTGGATGATGACGTCACCGTTGCAATTTTGGTTACGGCCGCCATATTTAACTTTTTTATTTATTATCCGATTTTAATGAATTTTTTTTAAAAATTATAAAAAAAATTAAATAATAAAATTTTTATAAAATAGTTATAAGAAATATATTTTTACGACACGGAGTTTGGAGTCCTCGGTTCGAACCCGACGAGGTCAAAAAAAATTAAAAATGGCGCCCGATCCTTCCCTCACAGTGGACGCAGGCAGACTGATTCCCACCACTTTTTTTCAAAGAATATATATCGTCACCTAGTATGACGTCATGTCCGCCATCTTGTCTTCGATGCTGGAAGCCATCATCATTGTATCGTTGGCTAGAGTGCGCTGACGCCATGTTAGTTTAACTCTTACCCGCTAGAGTGCAGTAATCATTTATTACTAAGGTGCCCGCCATCTTGAAATTTGGCCGCCATCTTGAAAATCCGTAATTATTTAGCTAAAAATTCGGGAAAAGTTCCAAAATTCATTAAATAAATCACTCATTAATTTACATATTGATTCGATGGATTCCTGTCCTCGGTTCGATACCCGATCGATGCAATAATGTTTAATTTTATGTAAAAAATAATAATTTCAATAAACCATCTTCAACATTAGTAAAGAGACTCTAAATCCTCTACGGCCATCATCCTA
The DNA here is from genome assembly GCF_032445375.1 of Bacillus rossius redtenbacheri. Taxonomy (NCBI): domain Eukaryota; kingdom Metazoa; phylum Arthropoda; class Insecta; order Phasmatodea; family Bacillidae; genus Bacillus; species Bacillus rossius. The sequence goes on along the minus strand of NC_086330.1, from coordinate 20,397,972 downwards.
TCAGACATCAAGACCAACATATTGGAAATTCGTAATTTTAATGCTAGAGATTCGGGAAAAAGTTCAAAATTCATTAAATAAATTTGTAATCTATATACTGACTGATTAGATCGACTAAGCTCCTTGGTTCGATCCCTGGATGATACAAATCAACTTTAATTTTAAAAAAGTACCACTAATGTGTAAGGTTTGAGAAAATAAAAACACCACAAGTTCTATTAAAAAAAAATTTATTACAAGTACAAAAAAAATACACAGACAAATTACTAAAGCCTTGTGGATTTCTCGACGTCTGCATCTGCTACCCACGAATTAAAGCGAGGTGGAAAGCCCCACCACTTGACCTAGGACAGTCCATTTCTTCGTTTTATAATCTTCTCCACCAAGTACGTATCGGGATACAACGTAGGCTGAATCTCTTCGGCATAGAAGCCGCCATGGATAGGTTTGTGGTCCAAATCTTCGAGGTAGTAGGTCCTAGGCTCTGATTCACGAACATGTGCCACACGGAAAAGTTCGGGACTCCAGTTCGCAGTGAAACCCTTCTCGAAGATACCTTTCTGCTTGGAGATTCGCACAATGTCGCCGACGTTAGCTTTACGCTTTCGTGGATCTTTCTTCTTCGTGTTGGAAAACACTGTTTGAAGCAGGCGATTGTCCTTTACGTCCTTTGGCTTCATTTTCGTGGTTGAATGCACCGTGGAATTATACTCGCTTATTAGTTTCGGCAAGATGTCAAGCCACTTGTAATTTCCGTTAGCCGTGAACTGTCGCCACATCTTGGAACGCAAAGTTCTGTTAAACCTTTCGACAACGGAGGCCTTGACGTTACTAAATGTAGAGTAGTGTTTGATGCCATACTTCTTCATCAAAGCCTTGAAGGTCGCATTGTAGAATTCTTTTCCGAGGTCCGTTTGCAGGTGCGACGGTACACGTCCATCACGCAAAATATTGTTCATGGCCTTGGTTACGTCAGTTGCAGTCTTTGATTTTACAGGTCTAGCCCAAGCGAACTTGCTATAAACATCGATGACTGTCAACATGTACTTGAAACCTTTATTCAATCGGGAATACGGTATCATCTCAACAAGGTCCGCCTGGAATAAATCATCAATTCCACGAACTATGACTTTGCGACGAAGGTATTTTCGTCTAGCAGGAGCATGAAGTTCGCGAGCGATTCCGGTTCGACTCATTGTATGTAGCCGGCTTCCTTCAGTTATTCAAGTATGGAGACTATTTCGTTGATGTGCGAATAGTTTCCTACACTAAGCGAAGCATGTAGAATTCTAAGGCGATCAACTAATTCATTAGGGTCGTCCCAATATACATAGTCAAATGTCTGACCACTTTCTAGCTTTTTTAAACCTTCTCCGTGTATTGTTAGTTCACTGAAGAGATTAGCGAGAATGTCCATTTTTTCATGATCTACGTCTTTATATACACCACTATCTGGATCGTTATCGCGAAAATGTGCGTTGGTTAGCTCTAGCAGTTTTTTGTACTCTTGTAAGTCGTTGTGAGAATATCCTTTAGGTTCCCTGCGAAACAGCAATTCGTACAGACCCGGAGTCCCGCGCGTTTTGAACTCTGCTACGCGCACGATGTTTCCTGGTAGAAAGTCTATTTCTTTAGCACCGAGGAACCACTTATTATGTTTTCTGTACACTCCGTAGGTCGTGTCATTATTCCGGCTCGTAAACGATATCAGGTATGGTCGGACCATTGCATTAACTTGATGTCCCTTTTTCGGTATTTTTTTCTTGTGCATGGACTCTGTACTTGTTAAGTCCTCTTCTTCTCGATCCGGTTCATACTTTCTCTTCTTTACAGTCGGCATTTCATCTTCAACTTCTGTCTTCACAATGAAGGCTGGTTCTTCCTTGTTTTTAAGTTCGTCGAGGCGACTAGTGATTGGTTTAAATATCTCCTCATTTTCCATCTCACGTACAAGTCTGGTTCGTCTAGCAAGTAAATATTTTTCGCGAACAGACTGTATAGCTCGATGAAGGTCACTGGCCAGGTCCGACATTGTACTGGCTGAAAACTTATTGCAAGACCTCCTTATATACTTTTTTATTCGTTCGCAGAAACTTCTTACTTGTGTTTGGCCAAATCTGAATTTGTTGACAAGTGAGACAGTGATGCTTTCAGACTACTTTGAAAAGTCCTCAGATCGTCCCGTCTTTGTGCATTCGATACTTCGATCATGTCGCGAATGCGAGAATCCGAAGCTTCCACGCGCTGGTCTATGGCTACGAGGTACTCAAGTAATTCCTTTTTCACCCCGTCTATTTTTTGAGCCAGTAGCGAAATGTATTTGCGGATAACGTCGTCATGAGACTTGAGAGCAGTACGTAAGTCTCGACTGCTACGTCCAAATTTCGAAATGCTATGACTCATGTTTGGCGATAAACTGATCGAAACCTCGTCTGTACCTGCCCTTATATAGAGGCCAGTCTTTGACTATAACTAGGAATCCGTGTTCTTCTTTCCAACACAAGGAGCACATGTCTTTGAATTCCTGGAATGTCATGTCGGTGTTTACGTGATCATCATAAGTGTGGCGTAAATTAAGTTCGTCCATGCGAAACAAAACTATGACATTTGCGTTGTCTCGTAGGAGATGTTTTGGAATACGACTGTACGTCTGACACAGGTAAACGCAGTCTACCTTGCCGTGTCTGCCCATGGAAAAGTACTCTTGTATTATGCCTTGCTTCTCACAAGCCACATCGTCGAAAACAAACACGGAATTGGCTTTTGCTTCGCTTGGAGGTACAACATCGGTATTATCGCTAAACGGAAAATACTCCAGACCATCCACCGAGCGTAGAACAGTGGCCAAGCGCTGGTACTTTGGCTGTTGCAACGACTTGGAATACAAGTAAACGTTCTCGAACCGAAGACCATTTGGTTCCTCCAGTAAACTCAGTAAAACACACGTCTTGCCACAGTTTGACGGTCCTGCTATGATGCATCGTACGGTGGACGGTAATAATACACCATGTCGCGATTCGCGACCGCTAGTTTCATCGTCTTGCGTAATGCGCACGGGCAAACACACTTCGTGCTTGACGACCTGCATTGTACTAAAGTAATTGTATAAAAGAAGCGTATTTATACTTTCTGGTCAGTTGTGCGTAATGACTCGAAGAGATAAGAACAAAAAACACATCGGCGCGGGACTCGTAAACTCGCTGATAAACAAACTACCATTCGAGCTACACATTCCCGGCTACAGATTCTGCGGCCCCGGCACGAAACTAGCGAAAAGGTTAGCTCGCGGTGACGTGGGCATTAATTCTCTCGACGAAAAGTGCAAGCAGCACGATATCGCATATTCATTAAGCAAGGATCTGGAATCCAGGCACCGGGCCGACGAGACATTGGCACAGGAAGCCGAAGATATAAGTAAATCGTCGAACGCGGGACTAGGAGAGAAAATCGCAGCGTGGGGCGTTTCCAAAATCATGAAGGCAAAGACGAAATTAGGACTGGGTGCTCGTCGAACCAGCTACATCAAGTCAAAGACTAACTCACGCAAGACCAAACGCAAGATCGGTGCAGGCGTGCAGAAAGCCAAACAAAAATTACAGACTCTCGACAAGAAGATTATAGGAGGATTTCTTCCTCTGCTTTTGCCTGCATTGGGTGCTCTCGGCGGCCTCATCGGTGCAACGAGCGGTATAGTGCGGGCAGTCAACACTTCGAAGAATGAGCGCAAGCAGTTAAAAGAAGCACAGCGACACAACGCCAACATGGAAGCCATTGCCATCGGTAAAAAAAAAACGGTGCAGGACTGTACTTGCAACCTCACAAGACAGGACGAGGCATGAGAAAGAATCGTGTAAAGAGAAAATCCTAAGTTCCCTGCCGAAACGACCGCTCACCAATGTAGATTTAATAAAGTACGCACGCAAACTGAAAAAACCAAATTTCCGCGGTGTGTTTATGCGAGACACTCTGCCCAGCAAGCCAAAGACACGCGAGCGCGCCATAATTAATTTAGACACGTCGTCGGGTCGAGGCACGCACTGGGTGGCCTATGTAAAGTCTGGAAACATGGTCGAGTACTACGACAGTTTCGGTAATTTATGGCCTCCGCCAGAACTGCGACAGTACCTGGGCCGGTCCACTACATTGTTTTACAATTACGAAACGGAACAGAAGCCTAATCAAACAAACTGCGGACACTTGTGTCTTCGCTTTTTAACAAACAAAAATTAGCTGACAAACATAAATTGCTACTTAAAGGTTGTGCAGTGATGATAATTTATTAGTCATGTCGATAACACTTACCTTGACAGGTCACGCATCTGAGCTGCGGGCGGTTCATTTCCCGCCTCTGGATTTAGACGGAGAATGGTGTATCGGACTCGTAGATTTTCAAACGTATAATGCCATACCTAATATCGACGAGGAAAACTGCAAGATCTGCTTCCTGAAAAGTGATGGGACCGCTCATGAAATACGGTTACCTGTTGGCTCTTACGAAATTGACGACATTGCAAATTACATCAGGGATATGTTACCACAGGATGTAGACTTTCAACTGCGTGGAAATCCAAACACTCAAAAAAGCATTCTAACATGCAGTGAAAATGTCGACTTTACGAAACCTGGCACCATAGGTACGATGCTCGGATTCGAATCAAAGGTTTATGATACGGGAAGAACGTACGAATCTACGCGCGCAGTAAACATTTTACCTGTGAATGTCATAAGAATAAACTGTAATTTGGCAAGTGGAACGTATCTCAACGGAAGACTAAGCAACATGCTGCACGAGTTTTCGCCGATGGTCCCGCCAGGATATAAACTGGTCGAAGTACCGCAAAGTATCATTTACGTTCCAGTCGTCGTGAAGTGCGCACACGAAGTCGTTGTCCGAATCGTTGACCAGCGAGGACGATTGGTGAATTTTCAAGACGAAGAAATTACATTACGTCTGCACTTGAAGCGATGGGCATAAAGTTCGTAACACCGAACAATTATAAAAGAAATAGTATTGGTGTGAACAAGAACAGTTCTCTACCAGACATCGGTGCATTAACACCTGACAACATAAAGTATCTTCTCAGTATTGGGCAAGTGCCGAATAAATATGGAAGACGAAATCCTCAACGTGGAAGATCCGGTCATTTTTGATGACAGCATTACGAAAATGGAATTGCACGAGTACCAGCCTTTCCTGCTCGGGCCGTACGCACTACCATCGGAAGTACGCATTGCAGTACAGCACCAAGATATTTGTACTTTACCTTCGCAGTCATTTCTACGTATAAGAGGCACGCTTACAAAACGGATGGTACACATCCGACAACGACGTCAATATCCTGCAATGGTATTCTTCACCTAATCGAGCGCATTACTTATGTACTCAATGGTGTCGAGGTAGACCAGACGAGAGATGTAGGCATAACATCTGCTATGAAAAATTACCTTTCGCTCACACCAAATGAACTGTCTGCTGCAAAGATGGCCGGTTGGGCTCTCGAGGATGAATATAAGCTTCCGGTTTATGCCGAAGGGAAGTTCGAAGTTTGTGTTCCTCTGTCCATGCTTCTCGGATTCGCTGAGGACTACAAGCATATAATCATTAATTCGAAACAAGAGCTCGTACTACTTCTAGCCAACACGCACATTAATGCAATTGTCGCCGCTGCAGAAAACCCTCAGGATGTCTCGCTAACACTACAGTCTATCGAGTGGATGCTGCCCCACATCCAAGTGAGCACCGTTGAACGAGTCAAGATGTTGAAGAACATAGAAAATGGCAAGAATTTCGATGTGCCATTCCGATCCTGGAGCCTGGAAACTTATCCTGGCTTGCCTCATAGTCAGCGTATCAATTGGATAGTAAAGTCCAGCTTCGCTACGGAAAAACCAAGATACATCATCGTCGGGCTTCAGACCGGAAGACAGCTCAATGCAGGAGTAAGTCGCTCCGTATTCGATAACTGTCAAATACGCAATGTAAAAATATTTTTAAACAGCGAAAGTTATCCGTACGTTGACATGAACATGGACTTTGAAAGTGGAAGATTCCTTCTAGCATATCAAATGTATGCCAAGTTTCAGCAAGCTTACTATGGGCGGAGACAGTCACCGATACTGAGTCCCGACAGTTTCAAGAACAAGGCACCGTTAATGGTGTTTGATGTTTCCAAACAGGATGATCGAATAAATTCAAACATCATCGACTGTAGGATCGAGATAACGACTAGCGGAAATATTCCACCAAACACCTATGCTTTTTGTCTGATACTTCACGATCGGCTTGCTTCGTACAATTGTCGAGACAAACTTGTGAAAATCCTGACATAAATACTGTTTCATTTTCGATAATAATTTAGTTACGACCGAGCATTGCTAGCGACAAGATGTACTGCAACCTGCAAGGTTTCCAGAGCCAAAATGGATTCGTGCTCAAGGAAATTAGCGTCACCTCTGGAGACAAGACTCGAACCCGCAGCTTCCGACCTCCGTATCCGTGGAAACTACTAGACGAAAAAAGTAAACGGTCGAACGAATGGCTATGTAAATATTATCAGGGACTAGAGTGGGACGAAGGAAAAATTCCGTACCACCAAGTGAAAAACACTATTGGAGATTTACTAGTTCAAAACGAAATAATCTACGTTGCCGGACATGAACAGAAGAAATGGCTGAGCAAGTTGTGTGACGACGGAGCAGCTGAAATCGTAGATATACAGACCGACTACGGCTGTCCTTCCCTGCGCAAGCTTAGTGCAATATACGACATGCAGCCACGTGACAAGTTTGAACGTGTCTGTGCCTGCACAAACTCGCAACTAATGCAGAAATGGCACACACAGTGTTAGTAGGAGTCTGCATATATAAACGTCGTACCTACGTACGTGTCTTCAGTTGACGTTCGACCTGCAATAAGATGTTTACGTTTCATCCTGCTAACGTGTACGTGAGCGCAAGACCTAGCTTCAGCAGTGTCGAGTACAGCTACTGGGATTCCGGATATCTACGTACATATACAGAAACCTGTGATGGAGGTGCTCAGCATTGGCGGTTTGCGCACTTTCCTGTGTCCTACGAACCGACTCAGCAGCTGGTAGCTTGTTGCGAACCTGGAAACTGTGCCGTCTATCACATGAGACCACACACAATCCTTCCTGCTAGCATCGCTGAGGTAGTCGCCTCGTCTGCATGTGCAACACCAAACATGAGCGTGTTGCAACCTGTTGCGACCTGTGATGCTTCTACGCAGACGCCCAAACGGTGTGTGTCTCGTCGTCGCAGTTCAGGCAGTGAATCTGTCCCAACTAGCACTGAGCCAAAGCCCAGGCGTAGACGTGGTCACAGACGTCACCGACCATGTTTTGTCGGAGTTGTCAACGTCGCAGAAGATGACCATCTGGAAACCTGTGTTCCTGATCCTGTGGCCTGCGAACCAGTTGGAACCGGAGTCGACGAACCAGTTGGAACCGGAGTCGACGAACCAGTTGGGACCGGAGTCGACGAACCAGTTGGAACCGGAGTCGACAAACCAGTTGGAACCAGAGTCGACGAGTCAGTTCGTGCGGCATTAAAGACTTTGCTTGTGAAAATGCTTGATTCCTTAACCTAATATGTATTTGTGTAATTTTTATAAATAAATGTGTAAAACTTGAACTGGTATGCTTTTTATTTCTACAAGTTTTAGGTACCTAATAAAAAATTTTTAAATACAGACATTATTTTGACTCATGAGGTATACCAGTAGACCGCGGGTATATAAGCGAGGTTCGGACGACTGGACCCGCAGTTCACCTCTGGTCGCGGTGCAGTACGGACGTGCTCTCTCCATTAAGTTTCGTGAGATTTAGTTATGTCGACCGGAATAGAATGTTTACCGACAGCAGCTGGGACCTCGATGGCAGCAACGATGATGGAGTCGGAGATCCCGATACCGACTGCAGAGGAGACCACGGCGGCGGTGGAGATCCCGTTGGCAACGACGGCGTCAACATTGGAGGAGATTTCAACAGATGTGATACCACCATCATCCGAAGTTTCATCGTCAGCAATGAATTCTTCAACTAATGAAGAGCGTACATTGCGTCAGTGCAAATACTGTGACGCATCATTTACTAGAACTTCAAATGCGCGCAGACATGAAAGAAGCAGCTGTCAGAATAATGCTCAAAGAATACTGTTTCAGTGCAAAAAGTGCAATAAACTAATTTCACGTCTCGATAGCTTGCATCTTCATTATAAAAAATGCTCCGAGACGTATAATGAACATGGTTATTGATTTGACTCATGTGTTGTACCGGCTAATGAGACTATATAAGTGAGACCCCAGGTGATATGGACTTCAGTCCGTCTCTGGCTGCGGTGATGAACGGCTCGGATAGTTAGACTTGTATAACATAATGGACCAGTATCTATCTATTCTTGAGAACTCGATGGCATCATTACCAGTATCAACACCAACCTGGATCGAAGGTCTACCATCATCAGTGCAGAGCCCGATGACAACGATGTCTACAGCTACACCTGCTCTCTCAGCACAGCGGGAGATTTCGACGCGTGCAACATCTTCTGCAGAGCAGACCTCAACGGCTTCAGAAGTTAACATGTCAGCAGTGTTACAATGGTTGTCAACAGTTCCAGTGGCATTGATGAAGGAAGGTGCATCCAACGGTGTTCCATCATCCGGCTGCACGTACTGCGAGAAGATCAAAAACTTGAAATTACGTGATTATGTAATACACAATTGTAGTGATAACTCTGAACGCATTAAATATCAGTGCAACAGATGTTTAAGCAAGTTTGTACAATATGGAAGATTAAAACGGCACCTCAGGAATTGTGATAGACTGGCTGTACATTCATCGGAATCAAGCTGTATATTTTGTAACAAAACATTGGCAAATATTCAAAGTGCACAACGACACGAAATATATCACTGTCCTTTTAATGAAGTCGATAATTCTGCTTTGTGTGCAAATTGTGGTGTACCAATATGTCGACCTGATAAACTGAATAGACATTTAAAGTCATGTAAAGGATTTAGTCTGTATAGTAAGAAGACTGTTTCAATCGAGAAATCCACAAGGCTTTAGTAATTTGTCTGTGTATTTTTTTTGTACTTGTAATAAATTTTTTTTTAATAGAACTTGTGGTGTTTTTATTTTCTCAAACCTTACACATTAGTGGTACTTTTTTAAAATTAAAGTTGATTTGTATCATCCAGGGATCGAACCAAGGAGCTTAGTCGATCTAATCAGTCAGTATATAGATTACAAATTTATTTAATGAATTTTGAACTTTTTCCCGAATCTCTAGCATTAAAATTACGAATTTCCAATATGTTGGTCTTGATGTCTGATAGGATGATGGCCGTAGAGGATTTAGAGTCTCTTTACTAATGTTGAAGATGGTTTATTGAAATTATTATTTTTTACATAAAATTAAACATTATTGCATCGATCGGGTATCGAACCGAGGACAGGAATCCATCGAATCAATATGTAAATTAATGAGTGATTTATTTAATGAATTTTGGAACTTTTCCCAAATTTTTAGCTAAATAATTACGGATTTTCAAGATGGCGGCCAAGTTTCAAGATGGCGGGCACCTTAGTAATAAATGATTACTGCACTCTAGCGGGTAAGAGTTAAACTAACATGGCGTCAGCGCACTCTAGCCGACGATACAATGATGATGGCTTCCAGCATCGAAGACAAGATGGCGGACATGACGTCATACTAGGTGACGAAATATATTCTTTGAAAAAAAGTGGTGGGAATCAGTCTGCCTGCGTCCACTGTGAGGGAAGGATCGGGCGCCATTTTTAATTTTTTTTGACCTCGTCGGGTTCGAACCGAGGACTCCAAACTCCGTGTCGTAAAAATATATTTCTTATAACTATTTTATTAAAATTTTATTATTTAATTTTTTTTATAATTTTTAAAAAAAATTCATTAAAATCGGATAATAAATAAAAAAGTTAAATATGGCGGCCGTAACCAAAATTGCAACGGTGACGTCATCATCCAATATGTCGGAAAACACATCGCCTGAATTTTCGAGAACACAATGACATCATCCAAAATGGCGGATCCAAGATGGCGGATCCAAAATGGCCGCCGGGGTCAAGGTCAAGGTCAAAGGTCAAGGTCAAACTTGTCCCGTTACGCGGTGTCCCGTTACACTCATCCAAGATGGCCGCCGTGACGTCACAATCCAAGATGGCGGAGCCGGCTCTCGGCTCCACACCCAGAACCCAGTCCCAGGACATACATTCCTATACTACTTGCAATGTTTGTGGATTGGAATTTTCTATTTTAAGATGGCGGAATTAAAGAGGCAGACTTAGGTCAAGGGCAAATGTCAAGATCAAGGTCAAAAGGGAAGGTCATTGACATGGTCAAAGCCGAAGGTCAAGTTCATCCAAGACACATGCCGTGATGTCACAATCCAAGTTGGTGGTCAGTAACAAGCTCTACATTACTACTCCTGCGCCAGTATGCCCATTTATACATTACTTTTGTTATTTCATACATATTTTTTTACAAAAATAATACAGTGTAGCTGTGTAGTAAATAATACATTGTAGTAGCATCTGTGACTCGTGATTAGTCGAGTTTCATTCAGATTCACGTCTACATCGTGCACATCTTTGCTATCCGTTTTTGCGGTAGCTAACGCATCCTGAATGACCCAAAAAAATAAGGCAATGGTGTCTCTTGCATCCGCCGCCAATCGCCTTATAATAACCCTTCAGACATTTTTCGTGTATTAAAACTGTCCCTTCTTATGGGTGATTGTTTATTATGTGCTTCGAAGCAGTCGGTATAATGCAGAAATAAAACGTTAGTTATACAAGGAATTTTTTTTTAACTAAAATTTCTCAAACATTTTCTAATAAAGTTAAAACAAACAAACAAATATTGTACAAATAATAAAAGAGTACGAAGACCAAACTTTCTATGCATTCTAAAGAACTAATATCTATATTAATAAATGAGAGAGTTTTTCAGGGTGGGAAAAAGGAGGGAAAGAATGTGTAGAAGTTTAAATCAAACCCTACTTTAAAAAATGAATACAAAAATTTTGGTTTATCACAGAAAACAATATACATGTTTCGTAACATTTACAGCCATGACCGAACTTTGTGAAATTTTAATGATTGTATTTGAAAGAGGAAGAAAAAAAAGTTGAGACTATATCAAGTCATACTGTGAAACATTAAGTAAACATACGTAATGCCGTCATGCAACTCGTATAAACACTATACCGTCCTCGCTCTGACAGTGTCCGAATACATCATTTGCCTTGAATCCTTGCACAACTCTCATTGGACGGAGTCATCGCCAACAGCGAGCGACGTCATAACTCCACAAGAACGTGGTCGTTAAGGCCGACACTCACTGCCTTCTCATCACACGCCTCTTCGCCTCTTCGCGTCAGGCCCCGAATTGGTGTGCATTTTTCACGTCGGCATTTCACCTCTGTGGAACTTTAAGCGGTGACCGTATAATTTTATGATGGAATATTCAAGATCAAGGTTCCTTGCACGTCTCTGTACTACTTACAAAAATAGTTCTCAGGATTATTCCTACCTTTTTAAACACTCGTTTTTTCCCTTTTCACTGTCCTAAAAGATTATGTTATAGACAAAATCACGGAACGAAAATGATATAGACACATGCAATGACCCTTAAATCATATTCGTATTCAGACACTTTCAAATAAGTTCACTTGTGTGGTATGGTGCGTAAACTTTGGACCTATGCATGCCGTTTGGCGGTATTGCTAACATTGGCGCAAATCTGTTAAAAATTTCCCTGGGGAGTGAGGGGTTAGCATGTACCAGAATTTTGTCCCCGGGGTTAACCGAAATCTCTGATTAGGATCTTGTATGCTGTACACTACCTATATGCCTGCCTACATGCGTGTAATAAGCAGAAAATTTTAAAATATGCAAAAGGTTTTCCATAAAACATACTATTGACATCAAACCAGTTTCACAGTCACACTTTTGCAAGTGCAGGCAGCCCTGCCGCTCATTGAGGGGATCCTTAATCCCATGGGGCCCAGACCCCTCAGGTCCCACCCCGAGGATCTGAGCCCATGCCAACCAAGTGGCCACAATAAGGGTGATTAAAGTTCGCCATTTTGCATACTTAAAATATTTAACACTAATTCCAAAAAACTTCCGTGAGTGCAGTATCACCATACCGTTAACTGTCGTGACAGCCGCAATCATGTCGGTCGTCTAGGCCATCAACTTGAAAATTTTTGATTTTCTTAGCAAGAAATTCGGAAACAAATTCCACAAATTATCAAAAAAAAAATCGTTTGTTAAAATGTTTTAGTTGTCCCCTTGCTTCAATCCCAAACTGAGGAAAAAATTATTAAAAAAAGTTACTGGTTCAAGAAATAAAACAACAAAATTACAAAGAAAAAAATTAATTCATAATTTATACTGTACTACAGGAACACCTGCGATAATTAGCAATATAATACAAATATAGTTTTGCATTGGCTTCAACTGTCTCCAACCTAAACCAATGAGTCAGAATGTCTGTAGGTACTTCCACAATAGGCACACGGACTTAACATTTACAGTTTTTCGCTTATAGTCTCAAACTGTCAATGCGAGTAAACCAAACATGGCACTAACCACAAAGAAATGGAATCTTCGTACATTTACTTCGCTTACATTTACTCCTCTCATGTCTTCGTGCATCATGGACAATTGCAAACGACATATTGCAGTAACCGCAAGGATGTCTAGTCGTTGAAGACGAAACTGTAAGACCAGAACCAGAAATGGATGTTTCTGCAGTTGTACCAATTCCCGGTGTACTCAGATTATGAGCACATTCTCTCTTCTCGTGCCGACATGCGTTACTGATGTTCGAGAAAATTTTGTTACAGTAACGACATAGATGCTAGGAAGACACTGATGCACTTTCAGTGGACATCGATAATGCTATTGGTACTAAATCCATTGATGTCTCCATCAATGGCGAAATGTCATTCGTCTAGATTTCATCTACAGCCAGCACTGCAGAAATTAAAGTCTCTTATGCTTATGGAACCACAGGAGTTGAAGTCTCCTTTAATGTTGTCGGTGACGATGGTACTCATTTCATCGAGTTCTTCATGGTTGTCTTCGACGATTCCAAACGGACCTGCTTTGATGTTGACGTCGCTGCCATTGGGGTCCCTGATGTTGATGGTACACAATCCATGGTCTGCGTAGTTGACGTCGGCAACTCAATGGGAACTTCATCACAGTCGTCACCACTGCCGTCGGGTTATACTCTGTCGATAGTACTATTTTCATTTTGTTCAACATTGGAACATCAACAATGCTCCACCTCTTCGATCGACTTGGATAATTTATATGTTGTAGACAGAGGTCCGATTATCTAATAGAAAGAAAAAAACTGGTAATTGTATTTCGTGAACGAGTGACCGATACAAAAATTTAAAGAAATTAATTAATTTTTTTCGGGTAGTTAAGTTCGTGGGATAAGGTTCCTTATTGTTTCTGTAAATCGCTTTGAAAATTTTTACAACACATTTTTTTCCATAAAAATCGATCAGTAGATCCAGACAAAAAAATTATTCACCAAAAATACTAGTGGTATTTATATCTTTGTTCCTAGTGCAGCTACAAAGTGAAAATTTAGGGCGAATTTGTAACCCATCAAACGCAATTTTGGCCAAAATTTGAAACGAATGCTCGTGGGGGCCGCTCACCCCTACTTAGCAGGCTATGTATAGTCTTTCAGTATAGCCAGAAGAGATACAAATTAATAGCTATTCATGCAATTACAGGGATGTCCATGTCATGTCTTGCAGCTGGATATTTTCTGAGTTACATCGTCCATTTGTAAAAAATTCGGAAATATGTTCGTAGGTAATAATTTAATGATACTAATGTGTCGTCATCGAACAATTTACATTTATTCTGTTTTCCTCAAAAGTGTAACGCAATTATAGCTAAGTTCTAAAAAAATTCAAATTTGTTTATAAACCAAAGATTAAGATTAATAACTAACTCACAGCAACCCGTAGGATTTGCCTTTATTATTAATCATTTTTATGTAATGATAAATAGTTTATTGCACCATGATAAAGGAATTGTAAACGTAATGCCTACCTGGGCACAAATACTGTGGCAAAACTTTAGAAGAAAAAAATACTCTGTCAATACTGCTCAAGATAACAGAGTGGTTTAAGAAAAGCATTTAAGAATATGTTGAGGACGGAATAGTAGTTCTGTTTCTGTATTTCGTGTTTTTAGACAATGTTTGCAGCAAGAAGAAAATGGTTGAACACGTGTTTTCAAAATTATTTTTCTTCGTGAAATATTGGGTGCAGATGCTTTAAAAGAACTCAAGGGACTTGTTTTACATCTTTAACTTCATTTATCCGCCACATAACCTAATTTTATAGTCACCCCTAACATATCACAGTTGTCCTAAGCACGAGAAGATGGTATGTGCGCCAACTCTCAGGTTTGCGCTTAGAGGCGACACCGCGCTAGAGTCACCAGCTATCGCCGCACTTATCCCGCATCACTAACACAAACACACCCCTGACCAGGCGGGTTCCTTAAATGGTCTGATCAGTCAAATCCGCCGAAGGCGATAAGGGTTCAATTCCCGACAGGGATCAAACCCGGATTGTTCGTTGTACACAACCATTAATTCAGTCAAGATATTATTTACCTCTCATTTTTGCCGACTCCATGTCAACTGAGAAAGTTAGGTGCATATGTATAAAAACTAATCGTGTGACAAAGATAAAGACCAACCCCATTTATTTTTATTTTAAACAATATTTTTGTTAAAACTATTGTAAAATAAAAAATTACGAAATGTTTAATTATTAAATCTTCTCTTACTTGCACAAGCCCAACAAATTCCTAGAGTCACTACAAACATAGTATATAATAAATCTCATATTCCTACTAGATAATAATCTTTTCTCACATATACACATCAATGTGAACAATCGGTTTTATTTAAATGCTTGTAGTACATAATTACTAAATCAACACGATGCAAATATGTAATTCATTTATTAAGTGCCAGCCAAATACAGTGTTGTAATGCCTTTAACAGGGATGCACAATATTTATATCTGTAACATGAACACCAATAGTAAAGTACATTTTTGGTGGGAACAATACCTACAACAAAGGCAAATGAGGACAAATGAGGTCAACTGCATGCAATTAGACACATCACCCACGTAGGCACCAAGGACATGCAGTTTTTGATGAAGGGAAGGACTACAAGTTACCAGTAGGAAGCACAGGTCTCAAAATGATGATCAGTTAAATAAATGCTAATATATATTTATTACCTAATTATTACACTATTCGTTAAGTGAAAACAATTAAAGTATTGGTCCACAAATTAATCAATTTTTCAAGAAGTCCACAATTTACTCTCCCCACTAGAGCTTAGTTCGAAAGTGGCTCTCTCTACTTCTCCACTCTTACCACGCTCCTCTGTCTCGACAAACTGCCTCGCACTACTGTTGTTTACACAAAACACACGATTTATAAATATACATATGGTACCAATATATGTGCTAACACAACACACATACATTACAAAGTGTCATTACAACCAAGCTTTATTTTTCTTGCAGCTCTCTCATAACTATGACAATAATACATCTATATGCTCATATATAAGATTAAAAACTAAAATAAATATATTAAAATATTTTTAATATGCATTTATGTTTCAATTTTTTTACCAGTGAAGTAATAATTTTAATTTTAATAATTATTTTTTGCTGATCATATTTTTTCTTGGCCAGTGTCCCAAATGACTTATTGGAGGAAATTGTGTCTGGAAGGAAACTGTTTTTTCTGTGATTTTATAAAACATTTCTTTCGAAAACCAGTTGCCAAGAAATGGTTTGCAACACTGTGCTAAAGATATTGCAACTTTGTACTAACAACATGGCTACGGTTATTATCGCACAATTGAAATACATTTTTTATGTGCATACTACGAAAATTGACGCACTATTTAATATTTTAATTTATGTTTTAGTCAAGAATAACTTTTTTTTAAACCATGGAAAATATACTCGAATATTCATTGATATGTTAATTTTGGGAATCTATTCAGGAAACGGTATGTCTGTTAGAGGTACTGCGACAACACAGCACATGGGAAAGAATGAGGAACCTCCTCGCGCGATATGTGCTCCTGGTAGCTCCCCGTGTGCGGCGGCACTCACTACATGCCCGGGAACGGAGGGTAGGGGCACTTGGGCAAGGGGGTGGCATAATGTCGGCTGGCCCCTCCCACGTCATCACACCCACCACATCCCTGGTCGCTCCACGCGCCGTTCGCTCCCGCGCGCATCTTAAAGCTCACTGTGAAAAAAAAATTATGAAGGATAATTTTTACTGTGTGCGCACACCATGAAAAGAAATTTTCACAGGAGGAAACATTATATAAAAATAAATATTATATATATATCCATTTCTTTGGTGATATATACTGAATAATGTTCCGTATATCTATCTATATATATATATTATATTTAGTGTGTAATTTAGTTATAGAAATTGTGATTAAAACAATTTTCAATTGTTTTTCTATAAGTGAGGTGTCATGTACCCATGTGTATAATCTTTATTCATTAATAATAATTATTAATTATTCAGCTGAATAAACGACAGGGGAGTGAATGAAAGCATATCAATGTTCTTTAGTCTTCTGCCCTTGTAGTATAACACTTAAATCCACACATATATCGCAAAAATTCCGATCATTGAATAATATTTTATGCACGCCAAACATCTATTATCACATTATGATGTATTTCGTTTTTCCAAGAATCTACGCGCCCAACACATAATAAAAATTAATTTAAAATGTCGGTTTCTTATATTTAAAAGTAAATGACCATTCGAGGGCTTCATATTAGTGAAAATAAATTAAATACTAGATGTGTTTTGGAGTTTTCTCTGTGGTGTGCACCGATTTTTGTTCGTGCCCAGTCAGCGTACATGCACATCAGTGGCATTTCAAAAATTATCAGTGAAACTAATTTGAATATAGTATTTATTTGAAATGCAATTATTTGTAGATTATCATTCCTAGCCGTAAAAAACAATATGCCAAAATGTAATGCTTGTATTTAGGTAAATAACTTCTAGAAATGATATGTGTCAAAAATGCTTACGTTTAAAACTGAAAATTTCGAAAGCAAAATAAGAGGAAAATATCATTGTGAATGTTTCTAACTGCTGTATTATGTGTGGATGCAGCTTTGAATTCTCTGCGTGCTTTGTATATGCTGTTTTAATGTTATGGACATTTCATAGGCCTAAACAAGAGCGGAATAGGAAGGGATAAATAGGTTGCGCGCGCAGCTATCGACTGTTATAAACCACACGGTTCTTAACACTCCCAGGTAATTGTATCTTCATATAAACTATGCAACGCATTCCAATTTCCTATTCCTGTGTTTGGTTGTAAAAATGTAAAAATTGCACGTAGGAGAAAAGTTTTTTTTAATGTGTAAACATCTTATCTCTCGGTATACGGCATTTGGTAGGAGTAATTTCGTGAAAATGAAACCGAAATCGATAGACAGGAAAGTGACACAAAGGTGGTGGACCTACGTATCGCAACATTAATCCGTTGGTAGTCACTTTCGTAAACATCAGGGGACATACCAAACGTATTTTTGTATCGAATGAAACTTTAAGATAGTAAGACTATCCTTTCGTACTTAATTTTATAATTTATAGTCATAGAAATAATGTCGAACTTAAAAAAAAACGCAATACAATTATGACAATCCTTAGTTAACATTGAATAGTTGAGATAGCACAATGTTTATCATACTCTAGAGAGACAAGAAATTGTTATCCTAAATGTATTCGCCGCCAAGTTAATAACATATTTCGTGGTTAAACTCTTACTGTTAAATCTTAAAATATTAATCATCTCAATAATATTATGGTATGATTGTAGGAAGTATTTACAGATATAGTTCTGTAATTTAATCAAGAACTAATATAGCTACATTCATATAGCTACTTAGTGATATTGTCACGTGCACCTTCAGAGGGGGGAGAGAATCGTAGCTCTTTACATAGAAACAACTCGCTTGGCATCAACTAGTCTTAACTTCATAAAATACTTTACTGTACCTAGGATCATAGGTTCGTCATCCCGTACAGGATGTCTGGTGAGAGCTGAACTAAGGAGATTTTGCAAAATAACATAATACTTAATTAAAATTATTTTATTCTTAAAGTCAAATACTCAACATCATTTTAAAGAACATTTAAATAGCAGGATTACAATTTAAAACAATAATCTCTTTACTTCCTTAACGATTGAACGACCTTACAAGAGAGAGAATGAGAGAACTTCACTAAACACTTCCCTAGTCCTTCCGAATACCTCAAATCATAATTAATACTTAAAATTAAAACAAAGATAAGTCCATACTCACATTTTCCGAAAAGCCTTTCTTGATCGATTACTTTAAAAAAATAACGTAGGGGCCTCTCCTGCCCTTGAAATCCCGAACGAACATTACATTTTAAAAACTATGACGCGTGACCCCTGACGAGGGCCATAGCCTCCGCCCGAAAGCTTGACGACTACATTATGACCTAACTTAAATTAAACGACTCGTGGCCTCTGGCGTCGACCATAGCTTCCGCCCGAAAGCTTGAATTCCTACATCACGAACGAACTAACAACTCGTGACCACAGGTGAGACGCATAGCCTCCGCCTGAGTGAGCCCCGAGTCACCACTCACTTGCGCTTAAATTCGCGCGCCCTGCCGCGCCTACCATAACAAAAGCTCGTTATTGAAGTCAAATTTACTAAACAACTAACTAGAACATCTGGGAAGACTACCCCCCCTCTACCCCGATGTGCAGGCCACACCGCGCGGCTTGTTACGACAGCGCGCCCCAGTAACTGCGGCCCGTGGCTGCGCCAGCGCGCGGCCAAACAAACAAACAAAATTCTGCAAGCCCGCAGCGCGCCGCGCCGGCCCCGTGCCCCAATTACATGGTCACGCCACTTGCGCTGACGAGTGAACAGAGCAGCCAGCCCAGAGTCCCGTCAGTAAAGTCCCTAAATTTGATTTCAACAACCCTGCAAAATTTCAACCCGCGACATAACCCTCCCCTCACAGAGCTCGAGCCCCATCGAGCTACCTCAAAATTACAAATTGTCTTTTTCCATTAAACCATAACTATAAATTCCTCATTTCACAAAAATAATAATTTTCTTAGTTCCTTGCTGTCTGAACATACATCTAGATTCTGCATAAGATTTATTTTAAAACAACAAGTATTCATAAAATTAAATGTAAAACTTTTATCTGGTTTGTTCTCACAGGAACCTTCAGAGGCTCGAGTTCTCAATTCTAAAAAAATTGTTCTGTTAGTGAAGCTCTCTTTACAAATTAAATTACTGTTCTTAGTTTCTCAGTATTCGTTAAACAATGTGCAAATTCTTGATAATTATTATTATTATTTTTTTTTCGGTTTCCGTTTATTACCATACTTCTTTCGTTCTTCAAAAAAAATTAAGTGTCCTTACAGTGTTTCAATTAATTAAACTCTTATCTCGTGAAGGTTGGTGCAACTCCTCGAAGTCAGTGTTGTCGAGAAGAGTAGCTCCCTGGGCTGGCCATCAGCAAACACCACTCAACTCCAACAGCTACTGGACTGGCTTCCAGGGCAGCTCACAACTTCTCCCCACATCTGCTTCGGAGTTGTGCCATCCTCATCACGAACAGATTACAATTCTGAAACATCATCAACAGGCATTACCATCACGCCTGACAAATACAAAACTAACTACTAAACTGCAATCGATGGGCAAGGATGCAAACACACAAAAAAATAAAATTAATTAATTCAACTGCTAACATAAAGTATCCCACCCTTAGCATAATCTAATCAGGCAAATAATTTGATAGGAAAAACTTAAGGAAGGGAAACATGACCTCCAATAATTTTCCCTAACTCTTGAGTCTTGATCTTCTCTATACAGCAAATAGTCCCCACGAAGTAACTGGGTTGAAGGTCAGTTCACATGACCCACCCATAACCTCTTCTACTCTTCTTTTCTTCTGGGGGCAACCACAATGCCCACCAATCTCTCTCCATGGTGCCGAACCAGCTATCCCATGAGAGTAAACAACGTAGTCAATAGAAGCGCAGAGGGGAAACACCAATCTCTGGCTTGTCGAGTCATAAAACTGCTTTATCTTCTTCTTCTTCTTCTTCTGAGTAAAACATCTGATTAATCTTGCTACTATTCTTCCCAACAATAAAAAAAAAGTTCATCAGGTATCTTCATAAAAAAACATTCTAACTAATAATAAGTCTTCTTTTTCTTCTTTTTTTTTTCTGTTAGATGTAATAGAAGGCCATGTTAGGGAGGTTATAGGGAAAAAGAGTGGCCAATTCCCACCCCATCACCCACCTAGATCATGACTAATTAACTTTTAAACTTTCTATTTGAAACAAATAAAAAAAAACATTTTTTTTTATTCAAACTTTTAAACTATAATTACTTTTACTTCATAACCTCAAAAGCTAATCAATAATTCTAAATGAAATTGTGATTTACTGCATCCTTGTTCCATCCGATCTGTTTGTTTATAACCTTTCTTGTAAAGTATAAAATTTTCAAACATTACTAATTCAAAAAAAAATTAAATTCTGGTGTCCTTTGAGTTACAATTAACTTTACTATTTCTTAGCTTGAAATAATTTAAGTTTTCAGAACTATTTCATTGTCTAATTCACAACACTTAAAAATCAACTCAAAACAACAAATCATCAAAATCAATAAGATCATCTGACCTACCTATCAGTACTGTGAACTTGAACTGTTCGTACACATTTATAATAAGCTATTGTATTTAAATTCCAACCTAAATAAGGTTTTAAAAAAAACTACTAATCCCTCTGTAAATTAAGAAAATTAACTTTAAAAATTAAACTTAAGGTATTAGTTCTTTTTGACAGCTACCACAACTCACTAGTTCCATTACATTACTATAACCTAAAAAGTTCTGTAAATAATGTTTATAACAAAAAAAAACTCCAGTTACTGTCTTCCATAATAAAAATAAAACTTTACATGACCTTATTAATCTCCACTTGTAAGTCCATGGCTGCCAGCTTTCTCTTCTCTTGAATCTTCAGTCTTGGCTCTTGTTTCAGTGATCTTGTATCTTGTCTCTCGAACTCTTGTCATCTTGTAAACTGGACTGCTGCTCAGCTCATCTTAAGGAATCTGTAACAGTTTCAAAAATACATGTTAATTTAAATTACATAATTCCTGTTCTTTGGTCCTAAAAAAAAAATTGTATTATTAGTACACATTACCCTGAAACAACATTATTATTCATTGTTTATTACTTAAAAAAAATGCTTTACCATAAAATCCTATTTTGTTCTTTTCATTAGGCCTATTTATTTTCCTTCTTCTTAATTAAATTCTGCTTCAAATGTTAATCCTAACTTAAGACCTACCATCTATTTATTATTCATTACCTACATTATTTATGTTACCCTAAAATTCCCATAAGTTTCTAATACTTCCTATCAAAGACATTCTCTCTAAAAAAAAATTTACTTGTGACTCTTAACTTAACAAACTTAAAAAAAACTTTTACACTAGACTTAACTTATTATTCATTCTTAGTTACTAAATTTCTATATGTAAACTTTAGTACTTACAAACAAAAACTGCCTATTTCTCTCTACCTCTTAATCTCTTTCAATTATTACAATAATAATGTTACCTTGCATCTTTAAACTTTCTTCTTTTCAATTAAATTAGACATCTCATAACAATAAAAATTCTGCCTATACTCTTCTTATGGGTGTACAAACCAACAACAAAATTTCAAATTCTCAAGTTTCCTTATATTTAAATTATGCAATACAAATAACCTCTGTGGTGCCTGTACCCTTTTAGGCCTACCACCTTCTCCTCTCACAGCATGACAACTCTTATTCCTCGGGGTCTGTATTCACTGTTCCAAATCAAATATCTCAAATAAATTAAAAACAAATTTATTATTTTAAGAAAACAAAAATTTACATTGAATTTACTATGGAGCCTGGAAATCTTAATGTCTCACAGCAGCTAACATGACTAAATCCCATGGAACCCCAGGTTTACCTAACCTGTGCCCAAAAATTTAAGCATACCAGGCTTTCCCTGCACTGGTTTTACAGCATCACACACTATTTAGGGCCCCTGATCTGCCATCAGTCCCAAGGAGTTTTCCCACAACCCCTCTCTACACAAGCGCCTACCGCATTCCTCTCAATTGGCTATCGGTTTTACGGCATTCTTTTGGGATCCGACCATCAAGTTAGGGCTAATCGAACACTAAACCTCCATACTTCCAAACTAATGTAAATCAATTAAATTTTCTCTGTAAATTCTAAAAATCAAAAAAAATTATTCCAACATGCCAAAGAAACTTCCAAAAAAAATTCATAATCTTATCTTCAAACCATTAAAATAAAAATAAATAGATTACTCTGTTTTCTCCTTAATAACTGTAAACGGTCAACAAATATCATGTCGTAAATTTTAACTATGCTTACTGACTCTTAATCATAAAATCTCATTTGTCCTAATTAAAAACAACCGATTTCCTTAAAATCTCACTGTATCTCTCATACTCAAACTTCACTGGTTGAATATCTCAATAAATTCAAAAACAATTATCTAAACTCTTAAAGAAACTCCTCCCCAATTATTCAAATAAATTACTTCACCTTATTTTATTTCATTACTTAAAACACCTTACTCAAAAAAAATTAATTAATTATCTAGCTATCTTCCATTATTATTTATTTACCGAACAAAACTTTCTCCTAAATTAATTTAGTAAAATTCAATTTCACATTAGGCAAGTACACTAACTCTCTACAGCAATGTTT
The DNA here is from genome assembly GCF_032445375.1 of Bacillus rossius redtenbacheri. Lineage (NCBI taxonomy): Eukaryota > Metazoa > Arthropoda > Insecta > Phasmatodea > Bacillidae > Bacillus > Bacillus rossius. Next base: position 20,374,998 of record NC_086330.1, on the reverse strand, counting down.
CTCATTTCCCTCCTTCCTAACTGAATCCAATCTTACTTAACCTCCAGGGAATTTACCTCACAAAATAACCAAAAATTTCACTGTAGTGCCTATCTGCTATAGGCCCACTACACAGGGGGCTCTAACCCCACCAACAAACTTCATTGAAATGGTACCCTATCCCATACAGGATAGCCACTTCGGTTCTACCATGGGGAACTCCTGCCCCAAACTACTCACAACTCTCAGGATTCTCCTGACCCTTAATTCCGTAGTCAGCCCATCTCCTATGGTCTGCGCTACAATTCCCTTTCTTCCCAGGGACACAACGCCTCACCTTAGGGTCCCTCGCCCTAATGAAAACATGAATTTTGTCTCTCTGTTCTTTTGGAGTAAATTCCCTCTACACACAAAATCTAGCCTTCCCAGTTTTCTCAATGCTTATCGATTTTATAGTGTACCTCCTTAATAATGTTTACAAATCCCAAAAAAAATATTTTTAAAACCGAGGTAGAATTTAACTAACAAAAACATAAACAACTTACAACGAAACACTTCTAGCCTATACATCATACACTTCTTAAAATAAATTACTTACATACTGAAAGTTCCTCTTCTTCTAAAACACACTTAAATTTAAATTTATTTAACCAATAGTCTATTTTCTTATCGCTAAGTTACCGTACAGCTGATCAAAACAAGGTCACGGCCTTCCACGTCTCCGTATGAGCCCGTGACGTCACCGAATTCCATCAGGTGCGCCAACCCTCGCTTGCGGTTCCTCCGTTCTCCGCTAGGTCTCAGCACCTCCCCGTCACGTGTTCATTCTGCCACGTCCACTGACGTGTCGTTCTGAAACAACTCTCAACATTTTTCTAATTAAAACAAAACATCACTATAAATTCTATAACTCTCTTTTACATAAACTCTCGTTTTCTCTTTAATTCCTTTCTAACGTTTATCCTTCCCTCGACTGATTTAATTCGTACGTCTCGTCTCCTACGCGCACGACAACAAAACAAACTTCACTTGAAAATAATTCCTATTTACGACAAAAAATTTTTATTTTAAATTATAATTCTCTTAACCTACAATCTTAAAATGAACTTCAATTAAATTAAACCACTTGCATTATCTCTAATAAGCATTTAACTTATAACGTATTCTCCTCACGTAATAATCCCCGATATAAATCTACAATAAATTCAACGACTTAAAACAACTTATCACTATAAACTTTATCCTTACAAGTATCCTCAAATAAACATCTGTTACGTCAAAAAAAAAATCTCAAAGACTTCCTCCACTATAGACTAAAATTCCGTAATCCTCTCCTCAAGTAAACTCTTAATAACCTGCTATCAGAAGCTGAAACTAATTTAATAATAAACATAAAAATCTACCTCTCTCTCTCTCCAGAAATAGAACCTACCCGGCGCCTCCACCATTTCTGTCACGTGCACCTTCAGAGGGGGGAGAGAATCGTAGCTCTTTACATAGAAACAACTCGCTTGGCATCAACTAGTCTTAACTTCATAAAATACTTTACTGTACCTAGGATCATAGGTTCGTCATCCCGTACAGGATGTCTGGTGAGAGCTGAACTAAGGAGATTTTGCAAAATAACATAATACTTAATTAAAATTATTTTATTCTTAAAGTCAAATACTCAACATCATTTTAAAGAACATTTAAATAGCAGGATTACAATTTAAAACAATAATCTCTTTACTTCCTTAACGATTGAACGACCTTACAAGAGAGAGAATGAGAGAACTTCACTAAACACTTCCCTAGTCCTTCCGAATACCTCAAATCATAATTAATACTTAAAATTAAAACAAAGATAAGTCCATACTCACATTTTCCGAAAAGCCTTTCTTGATCGATTACTTTAAAAAAATAACGTAGGGGCCTCTCCTGCCCTTGAAATCCCGAACGAACATTACATTTTAAAAACTATGACGCGTGACCCCTGACGAGGGCCATAGCCTCCGCCCGAAAGCTTGACGACTACATTATGACCTAACTTAAATTAAACGACTCGTGGCCTCTGGCGTCGACCATAGCTTCCGCCCGAAAGCTTGAATTCCTACATCACGAACGAACTAACAACTCGTGACCACAGGTGAGACGCATAGCCTCCGCCTGAGTGAGCCCCGAGTCACCACTCACTTGCGCTTAAATTCGCGCGCCCTGCCGCGCCTACCATAACAAAAGCTCGTTATTGAAGTCAAATTTACTAAACAACTAACTAGAACATCTGGGAAGACTACCCCCCCTCTACCCCGATGTGCAGGCCACACCGCGCGGCTTGTTACGACAGCGCGCCCCAGTAACTGCGGCCCGTGGCTGCGCCAGCGCGCGGCCAAACAAACAAACAAAATTCTGCAAGCCCGCAGCGCGCCGCGCCGGCCCCGTGCCCCAATTACATGGTCACGCCACTTGCGCTGACGAGTGAACAGAGCAGCCAGCCCAGAGTCCCGTCAGTAAAGTCCCTAAATTTGATTTCAACAACCCTGCAAAATTTCAACCCGCGACAATATAATATGTGTTCTAAAATATTTTGGATTAATTGTTTAATGTATCTATTAGTCTGCAACTTTTTGTTTGAAAACTAATTAAAATATACCGCCGTGTTCGTAATGATTTAGAGGACCAAAAAAAAAAATTTAAAAACCTTTGCACCATGCTTGTCTAACAAAATTTACCTGGCTAATAAATTAAACGTATTTTTAAATTGGATATTTTATCTTCATATGACTATTCAAGTTCTCATAATGTATTCCAGTATAGTTTCATAGACGATGATGGGCACGCACAAGGTATAGCCCCGGCCACCATGATATGTATGTGCACCGCTGATGGGCGGGCACCAGGAAAATTATTTTAAATTATTAATAATATAATTTTTTAGAATTATACGTTAAATTTCGTGTCCAAATTTCGTATTATAAATGTATTTTCAACATGAGAACACATGAATTAGCTCGCTACCGAGGTTAGATGTTTTCACATGACTGAAGAGTAGGCCTACTGAAAGATTCCCTCGCCTTTTTTTTTTTCCTTTGTTTCAAATATTCAAAATTTTTAGTTTTTACATTAAGTAAATATAAATACAGAGAGTGTATTATTATCTTGCATAATAAATATAACAAAAGAGTGCATTTTGGATGCTCTTAATAGTGTCCTTTAAGGGTGTTCAAAATGTTGTAATAGCTGTACGCCGAATTCAGGATCTGCAAAGAAAACATATTTATTAACTACAACATCTATCAAAAGTAATTTTTAAAATATCCATTCATATTTTAAAAATTGCAATTTACTTATTTTCAAACATATATTACAGCATCATTGATTAGGACAATCTCCTATTGGACCAGTTTTCAAAATGTTGTAATTATGTGTAATTAAACACACGTTTTCATAAAAACTATTCACGTTTATTATACAGTATACATTCTACAACATTATACAAAGTAAGAGTTAAAAATTTTAATACCAACATTTTGCGGAAAAAATAATTTTTAAAACCCTGCAAATAGTTCAATTTAGATACGGATTTCCTAAATTAAACTGCCGGTCTCACAAATTAGACCACTTCGACAATCATATTATTTATTACTTTAAGGCATATTATAACGAAAAAAATTGTTTTTATTCCTCAAACATTTCATAAAACTTTTTTCAAATAATATTTTAATGTCATTCAGAGATATTGCTATACCATAATCATTTATCTTCACATTATTTACGAAATACTTTTAGATTATATTCTGAAAGTCTTTTGAAGATTCTACAATGCAGTAAATTATTTTTTGTCTTTACATGGTCCACAAAAATTACTTATTCACTCCCTTATTGACGCCAACACTTTGAATGTACATGTGATTTACATTTCATACAATGGATCAACTTGAAAGTATGTACACCATTTTGCTATTTTTCTTATTATGTCCAATATTTTTTTTTGTAATTTCCTTTGCACAGTACAGAATCCACTTTCATCTACATTGTAAATTCTCGTATCATCAAAACCATTAGCTTCGCAAATTTTTCTAGCAAGTCAAAAAATTCATTATAATTGAGAACGTAATCTTCATTAAGATATGTCGAAACTGCCATGCTGGGTTAATTTCCCATTTTTTCCGCGCTATACCATTATAAAAAAAATGATACCTTAAACTTTCAAAATATGGATAAAGAATGTAAAAACATTAAATTAAAAAATCCAGTAAACTGTCTATTCCTAGGTTATAATATCATCGATTCATTTTAACTATCTTTAGGTAGATTATTAAATATTAATTTATACAAACTATAACTGCTGATTGGTGATTCATTGTTAAATTTGCTAATGAGGTTGTGATTATGTACCGACTGTAGCGAATAAAAATATTGGTTTGTAACGAGGAAATTTTTGGGTTATAAGCATTTAAGTTATTTATACTAAGTGTCAAGTTTCAATCCATGAAAGGAACTCATTTATACTTATGAGTATATTTTCTTCGAAAGTAAACTAAAATCATGCTGTATATATCGTAGCAGAGTTGTTTCAAAATAACAATTATTTTTTCCAATACAATGTTTCCTCAATTGAACCGGTCCAAATTAGGCATCTCGAAGCGGTACAAATTAGAAAAATAGGCCATGTTTACAAGTTTTATCACCGAATTAAACGCGTTAATAATATTGTTATATATTAAACATCGGATTTAATTGAAAATGCGTGCTGATTACGAATATGAATACAAATCAGGGTAAATATGTAGCTGGGCGGTATTTCTTAAAAAAAAAAAATTAAAAATCCGTAAATACTTTTATTCTATGCTCTTTAACTTCTTATTTTCATTAAACCCAGCGGAAATAAGATATTCCAAATACTTTAGGCGATATCGAATTTTTTAATTTTCATCACAATACCTGTGCATTCATGCGGCATTCACGATTGTTTCTTGTTTACAAGTTGGCAAAGGAATTGTACCCGCCTCTAACTTAGGTGAGTTTTTAACGTTTCAAATCTTAATGTTTTATTTGTTATTTGGATATTGTTGCGCAAATATTAAATAAAAAATAAATTACGTGAGTTCCTACTGTTCATCCTTTGCCCGGTTTGTTAGGTCAGGTCAGTTACATTATAAATACTTTAAAACTAAACAACAATTAAAATAAATTTATATTATTTTTGACGTGACGTCTAATAAATCTATGAACCCGCAAGAAAAAGTGTCCCGTAACGCACATTGTCCCACTACGGATGTGTCCTGTTATGCTCAATGTACCCATGCATGGCATCTCTCTTCCACTCGATTGGAACAACCATCGATTTAACTTGTCAATCTTTTTTCGTTGTTTGAATTATAAATATTATGTCATTTAACGATCCACCGATTTTCAGTACATTCGGTACGGTTATTTAAAAGTAATGTTGAATATTCAAATATGTTTTTAACGAACAATGGTTTTTTTACAGTTACACATAATAATTAAAATTACACCCGTGATCTTTTGCACAATGTTTTAAAAAATATTGTAACACATTATAAATAACTTTGGTGTATTTTGAGATGCGTATTTGTTATAAAATAGTATTTTAAAAACGAAATAATACTATTCCCTTAAGGTGCTGCTATTTACGGTGATGGACGCGAACCGAACGAATCCTGCTATCAGCTGGCGCGGAAACTAGGCACTCGTAAACACATATTTTCCTTTGTTTATCGCGAGGGGCGTTATTATTAATGAATTATAAATCAAATTTCATGCCCGGGGCCACAATTGCATATCATTTTGAGCACTGGAATACATGAAAACATAAAATATTCTCGACGAATTTTAATCTGTTGTTTTCATTGTTTATTACAACAATTTCGGCAATAAAGGTTAATTAATTATTCTTGCATTTTAAAAATTAGATTACTAGTATAATTTCAAGTATTCATTCTTTTATTATTAAAAAAAAAGTAGCATCTGTCGGCGAGTGCAGTAATAATAGGTTATGTTAGATATTTGACTACAGTTTATTTATATGAAAACTTGTTGATAATGTTATTTAGACGAAAAATTAATGTGGTTTTTATTGCTTATCACAACAACAATTTCGGCAATAAAGGTAAATAATTCTTGCATTTTATAAAATCTGATTACTAGTATAATTTCATGTATTTATTCTTCTATTATTAAAAAAAAGTAGCATCTGTCAGCGAGTGCAGTAATAATAGGTAATTACAATTGACTAAAAAATTATGGTGATTCATATCATTGATGATAGATATTTGATTACAGTTTATTTATATGAAAACTTGTTTTTAATTATATTTAAACTTTATAGCTAAATGCCAGTTTTTAAAATTAATTACAAGTCATCTACACGTGAACTGTTTCGTCGACTGTTTATAAAATGAAGTGAAAAGTTGATGTTGTTTTCATTGCTTATTACAACAACAATTTCGGCAATAAAGGTTAATTATTCTTGCAATTAAAAATCTGATTACTAGTATAATTTAAAGTATTTATTCTTTTATTATTAAACAAATGATTCAATTTTATTCACGAAAGTATGCAATCATTTCATCAATGTTTTGTTATGTCACGTTAAACTATCGTCCGTAAACCGACTTTACAGACAACAAAAAATTTTCTAGAGCTCTGCACACTGCATGTGTACCAGAGTAGGCGGGGGTCTGAAGAACATCAGCCAGACGTTCTAAAGGATGGTGAAACAATAATTTGGTACATTTCTAGAGAAATGACGTCTAAGAGGAAAATTTTCTGAAATATATACATATATTAGTTGTTCTAGATTACCCTAATTGTGAAATTCTTAATGAACATTAATTTTTTTTCCTGCTCATAAACGTGAACGTGTATGTTTCGCAAGTTAAACCTTCGTTTGGTTCAGTCAGCGACAATCGAATATTCCTTAATCTAGTACGAAATCCAAAAAAGTCGTTTTGCTGAAACTTTAAGGAACATTAAGAGTGCTGAAAAACACAATTTTTTTTTATGTCCACTGTGGCGGTACATCGTGAAGACGTCTACCGCACTACGCAAACCATGCGGCTGTCAGCACCCAAGACTGGTAGAGAAGAAGGTTGGGCCGTCTTGCCTGTTTTGAGTAACGGTACCCCGGAGGGTCGCGCGTGACGTCACCGCGGCGCATCCCTCTCCGAGTCTAGGGCTGACTGCCACGCATTGCCAGTTCCAGACCGCGATTTTTACCCGCCTTACTTCGGCATGAGTTCGTAGTTAGATCGGAGTGGTTTAAAATTATATTTATTTATAGTAGTTTCCTTATCCTACTTATGTTTCGGAGTTTAATGGTATTACAACCGCACAAACGGGAGAGCTGCGAGTTTTTTGTTGCTGCGATCAGTAGTCGCACGCCGTAGTGGATTTTTTTCGTGCTTCGTCGTGGATGTGACTGTGTAATAAAAATGCCCGCTTGTGCAGTTGCGACCTGCAGAAACGTTTCAGGTCGTGGTGACAGTGCGTTATGTTTTTATAGATTTCCTGAAGATCCAGACATTTCAATAAAGTGGGTGTTAGCTTGCAAGAGAAAAGACAAGTTCAATCCGAGGAATGTTAGCATTTGTTCGGATCACTTCGTTTCCGAGGACTTTGAAAGAGACTTACAAGCGGAACTGACCGGTCAGAAGAGAAGAAAAGTCTTGAAAAAATGTTCTGTGCCACATGCAAACATACCTAATAAAACTGAATGCACTTCAGACTATAGAGGAAAACGTCTTCGTTCGCGAAGCGTGAAGAGGAAGCTTGTGGAAGAATTACACAAATCTGTAAAGGCACGAAAATCGGACGATTCGGTGCATTGTAACACTGTACATGATGAACAAAAAACTCCGAATTGTCAGTTAGTTGCAGAAGACGATGTGAACTCAGAGGCTTATTTGTCAGCGAAAATGCAAGCCATGGAAAATGAAATAATGATATTAAAAATGAAAGTATCTGACCTGGAAAATGAAATAATACGGAGGCGAGAATCTGAAAAGCGCTTGGAAATGGAAAACAAAATGTTGAAACAACAGTTATTGAAAATTAAAATTCTGCATAAGCGATGTCCAAAATTAGTTAAAACTGAATTGCGGAATATTTTGAAAAATGTTTTCACGCCAAAACAAATTGAAAGATTCATAACCAAAAAGAAATGCTGCTGGGGAAAAGAAGACATAGCAGCAGCAATTACTCTAAGATCAATTTCTCGGAAAGCCTATCTTTACATGAAAAATAAAGTAGGCTTGCCACTTCCGGGATTGTCAACTCTTCGAAAATGGACCAGGAATTTAAAATGTATGCCAGGAATTCAAACTGAAGTGTTAGCAGTCCTTGAAGCTACGACTAAAATCATGACTGAAACAGAGCGCATAACAATTCTGTCATTTGACGAGATGAGTGTAGATTCAAGATTATGTTACGACCAAAGTGACGATAGAATACTTGGGCCAAATATAAACGCACAAGTAATAATGGCTCGAGGACTAGCTTCAAAGTGGAAACAGCCAATATTTTACGACTTCGATAGAAAGATAACAAAAGATCTTCTTTTCGATGTTATAAGAGCGCTCGAGGAACGGTCATTTTGTGTCGTTGCGATGGTCAGTGACATGGGCGGAAGTAATATAGGCTTGTGGAAAGAACTAAATATAACACCAGCTAGTACAACGTTTGAAAATCCCCATAGTAGCCACCCTGTGTTGGTTTTTGCAGACATGCCACATGCCATTAAGTTGTTGAGAAATAATTTTTTGGATTATGGAATACAGCTCCCTTGTGGAACAGTTATTAGGAAAGATCATGTGCAAGCCATAATTGAAAACACAGAATTGAAATTGTCTCCAAAACTTACTCCTCTTCATATTCAGCTAAAAGGGAACACTCGCCAGAAAGTAAAATTTGCTGTTCAGCTGTTTTCGCATCACACAGCGACACGGATTTCCTTGAAATATCCTGAACATCCAGAAATCTGTAACTTCTTTGAATTAGTTGACAAGTTTTTTGATGTTATGAATTCAAGATTTATTCACGATAAATGTAAGCCGTGGCACAGTGCTTTTGGTTTTCGAATTGAAGAACAATTGTCAATAATTACAGAAATGGAGGCGATGGTTCTTAACATGAGAATCGTAGGTCACAAAACATTGATGCCATTTCAGAAAGGTTTATTAATTTCTGTGCGATCTGTAATTGGTCTACACAATTATCTTCAGAAAAATAACTCACTGAAATACATCATAACTTGTCGCTTAAACCAGGACTTACTTGAAAGTTTTTTTTCGCGCCTCAGAAGCATCGGCGGTACTTACGATAACCCTACACCAACATATTTCAAGTACAGGTTCAGACAAATGTTACTAGGATCTGAACTTCCTCTGCCACAAGGCGCATGTGTTGAAGACGATAGTTTGAAGCAAAAACCATATCTGACCAGCCAGATGTTCACCGAATTGAATTTAAACATTCCAGAAAACAAGAACGAAGAAAACGAGGCGGTTCAAGATGATTTGTTCACGCCCTTGACTACGTCATGGGAAGAGAATGAAGCATTAAGATATGTAGCTGGATATTTGATTCATGCAAGCGAGGACGCTAATCTAAAAAGTATTGAAGAAACAGAAAACAAAGGTAATTATCATAATTTTATTTGTTGCTATGATTCATTTTATTTTATTCTCTGTTTACTGTAGGATTGTGTGTTTTGATTTTTATAGATGGATGGATAGAAATACTGAGTCGCGGAAAATTGACTGTCCCGTCATCAAAATTTGTGAAAACTGTACAGCATGCTGAAGAAATATTTAAAACACATCACGGGTTAGGATTACAGAACGGAAAAGGTATTGTGCGAAACTTTTTCGTGAAACTAGTAGAACATTTTCCAGATGTTAACAAAAAAGTTTTAATGAAGTTTGCAAGAACCAGAACTTTTATTAGACTTCGGCATTTAAATCGTCAAGCAAAAATTGCAAGCACGGAAAAGAAAAGGCAGAAGAAGCTTGCACAGCTTGTTCAGAAAACCAGAAATTAAGGTAACTGATATATTAATATTCGTCAATGTGCTTGTTTGAGTGACAAAATGTTATAACTGCATGCATATGAGCAATATACAATGGTATGCGCATTTTTCGAGCCATGGGTTATTTCTTTTTCTAGTCAATTTATGGACTCCCGTCTCGTGTTCATATCAGTAAGGCCGAATTGGTAATAAACACAGCGTGTAGTTTCTACACTACTTAAAAATGAACGTCTTAGTCTACAATATAGTAAATTATTAGATTATTGGTATTTGTATGACTGTCTTCAGAAATGCTCACTTAGTCACTTTAGGAGTATCCTTAAAATAAGTTTCAAACATACATAGTATAATTATAATATAATATAATTACCTTGCAAACAAAAAAACAAATACGAGTAGGTATTATTATAATTTGTCCGACGAATCGCTTGCACGAGCATGAAACACGATGCGCATGAAACTGTTATTATGTATATATACTCGTAACAAAGTTATTTATTTTTCCTCTCCAAATTGTGACAGCCACATAACTGTGTGAGATATAAAGAAACTGTTTGATATATGTTCCAACACAGTAGCTGTATCGGCGTGAAAACGAGTGAAAGATGTAGGTTTTGCCCTTAGCTGAGAGCTCAGCTGGCCGGTTCCTGCGCCGCAGTGACGTCACGAGCAGCCCTTGGAAGTACCGTTACTCAAACCGGCCCTCTCGGGCCAACCTCCTTCTCTACCAGTCTTGGTCAGCACCGGCTGTCCCGTCGGTGTTTGTACACCCCTGGGCCAGAATGCAGCGCACCCTCCAGGAGTCCCGTTAGCCCGGATGCCAAGGGAATTATCACCCCTCCTCCGCGCGGGCTAGCAGGCTGGCGAGGAGGAAAGGAGAGACAGTTCCTCTCTTAGACGAGTAGGCTGTTGTGCACTGTACACAGATGTAAATTTGCAAGCGCACTTTACGGCGCAAATAAATAGTGTGCAACAGTAGACCTATCTGTTTATTCTAGCATGGCCTACCTGCCCCTCCCGAATAATCAGTAGCCTCGCGGCTACAGTGGTGACCCCGACGTGATAGGGGCAAGGCTAGTATGCGTTCCGAATTAAGTGTCACGCGATAATCATGTTTTGCGTAATATAAACGACCTGTCGCATCGCATGTTACGCGCGTCGCACGTCGCCCGCAAGACACGTCGCTCGCGCCGTCCGTCATCCGCGTTGCACGTCATCCGCGTTGCACGTCATCCGCGTTGCACGTCACCCGCGACGCACATCATCCGCGACGCACATCATCCACGTCGTACATCACCCGCGCCGCAAGTCGTCCGCGTGTCACGTCATCCGCGTCGCACATCACCCACGCCGCAAGTCATCCACGTCGCGTGTCGTCCGCGCCGCATGTCATCCTTGCCGCACATCACCCGCGCCGCTCGACATCCGCAATGCCGCGGAAGTAGAGGAAATGAACGAGTTCTGTGACACTTCCAGCACATACTTCGGACTTCCGAGACTCGTTGTGATATGCAAGTAGGAGTCATGTTGGTGTTCGGCGACACAGTCCAGGCAGTAGCATCGAGCTCCAGTACATAATCGCACCTCGTTTTTTTTAGTGTCATTATCACTCTATAACACTTCCTTAGTTATGGCTGAACCCCCATCATCAACCGTCTCCATCGAGCGTGTTGCAGTACGCATTCCACCCTTCTGGGCTCCAGACCCGGAAATGTGGTTCGTTCAAGTGGAAAAACATTTTGCCCTAGCAGGTGTCAAATCCGACGAAACCAAATTCAACTATGTGGCAGGTCATTTGGACAGTAAATACGCGATCGAAGTGCGCGATATACTTGTCCATCCCCCGACTGAGGACAAGTATGGCCGACTGAAATCAGAACTTATAAAGAGGTTACGTACGTCAGAGGAACGGAAGACGAAAAAACTACTGGAACACGAGGAAGTCGGTGACTGAAGGCCTTTGCAGTTTCTATGGCACCTCCGCAGTTTGGCAGGAACAGTTGTTCCAGATGACCTTCTGAAGTCATTGTGGCTGGGTCGTTTACCACCATCAACACAAGTGATCTTGGCGACACAGACAAATTCTTCGTTAGACTCATTAGCCGAGCTTGCAGATGCCATCGCGGAAAGAAATCCGAGACCACAGATGGCAGAAGCAGCCTCATTGGAATCCATGTTCGAGAAAATGTCAATCCTCATGACTGCCAAAATAGGAGAGATGGCCACGACACTGCGACAGGAGATCGCAGCTGTAGCATCCCCTACTCGTCTTGGCCAGCACAACAGTTGCCGCGACCGCTCCCCATCTGCATCACACCAGCAACGTTCCCGCAGCAGGAGCTTGCAGGGGATCTGCTGGTACCATCGTTGCTTTGGCGATGGGGCGCGAAAGTGTGTTCAGCCCTGCGAATACAGCTCGGGAAACATGCAGGGGACTCGCTGATGGTGGCCAGCGATCCAACCCCGACTTCAGGCAGCCGCCTCTTCATCTCGGACAAGGGCACAAAGGTACAGTTTTTGGTTGACACGGGTGCTGACATTTGTGTGTTTCCTTGCGCTAGACTGCCTGGAAGGCGGCCTAAGTTTAATTATGTCTTGTTCGCAGCCAATGGCTCAAATATTTCGACTTATGGCTTCCTCACCCTAACTTTAAACTTAGGACTCAGGAATGATTTTGTCTGGTGTTTTGTGGTGGCCGATGTTACCAAACCAATCATCGGTGCTGATTTCCTCCACCATTACGGCCTGTTGGTAGACATTCGGAATCAGCACCTAGTAGACAGTACCACATCTCTTGTCTCTGTCTGCCATAAGGCTACAAGTGACATCAGTAGTGTCAGGACTCTGCCTCAATCATCTCACTACCTCGAACTCCTCCAAAAGTATGTATGTCTTACCCGCCCATCTGGTACACCACATCTTGTCCAACATTTTGCAGTTCACCATATACGCACTACAGCTGGGCAGCCTGTGTTCAGCAAACCACATCGTTTGGCACCGGACAAACTCACGATTGCAAAGAAGGAGTTTGAATCAATGCTCAAACTTGGCACTGCTCGCCCTTCTGACAGCTCCTGGTCTTCACCTCTGCACATGGTACCCAAAAAAGGGGATTAATGGAGGCCATGTGGGGACTATCGGTTGCTCAATGCACGCACAATTCCAGACAGATATCCAATTCCCCACATACAAGACTTCTCCCACACTCTTTGCGGAAAAACAATATTTTCAACTATTGACCTTGTGAGAGCCTACAGTCAAATCCCAGTTGCACCAGCTTATATTTCAAAAACTGCAATTAAAACTCCGTTTGGACTTTATGAATTCCCATTTATGTCTTTCGGCCTTTGTAATGCTGCTCAGACTTTTCAGAGGTTCATAGACGAAGTTCTCAGAGGACTTGAATTTTGCGTGTCTTACCTTGATGATATTTTGGTAGCTTCCATCAATGAGGTAGAACATAGACAGCACCTCGAGGAACTCTTCCGACGCCTTGCTCAGTATGGGCTACTTATTAACCCATCCAAGTGCATATTTGGCAAACCACAAGTGACATTATTAGGACATAATATCTCAGCATATGGGACCACACCCGTCCCAGAGAAGGTTGATGCTATACTCCACTACAAAAAACCAGTTACGGCGAAGGAAGCAGCTACACCAGTTTACAGGAATGCTAAACTGCTACAGGCGCTTCATTCTTAAGGCTGCCCAGTTGCAGGCTCCCCTTCACGAACTTCTAAAGGGTGATGTGAAAGGCAAAGCCCTGTTAACATGGACACCTGACAGCGACAGTGCCTTTGAGAAGTGCAAAACTAGCCTTGCTGAAGCCACCTTGCTCGCCCATCCAAGTTCGTCCGCACCCTTAGCAATAATGGCAGATGCTTCTGATTTTGCAATGGGAGCAGTTCTCCAACAGTTTGTACAAGGATCCTGGCAGCTGTTAGCATTCTTCTCCAAGAAATTCAACCCTGCTCAGCAAAAATATGGTGCCTATGATCGGGAGCTACTAGCTATTTATTTAGGGATCCATCAATTTCGCCATATGGTCGAAGGCAGACATTTCTCTGTTTTTACCGACCACAAGCCTCTCGTTTATGCCTTCCAGCAAAACCCCGACAAGTGCTCACCTCGGAGATCCCGACATCTTGATTTTATTAGCCAGTTCACCACAGACATTAGGCATAACACGGGGTCCCATAACATCGTTGCCGATGCCCTGTCTAGAGTGGATGCTGTCGCTGCAACCCTTGATTACCAAGCCCTTGTGGCCTCACAGGCTGAGGATGAAGAACTACAAAGGTTTCTACAACTAGATTCTGGCCTGCAGCTGCAGAAAATATGCTTGCCAGACTCCCCAACAGAGATCTACTGCGATGTCTCCACACCAACACCGCGACCCTTCGTCACAGCCTGTTTACGCCAGGATGCATTCAACTTGGTACACCAGCTGGCTCACCTAGGCATTAATGCATCTGTACGATTGGTCAACCAAAGATTTGTATGGCCCTCTGTCATATCGGACTGTCGAAGATGGGCCCGTGCCTGTCTACGCTGCCAGCGCTCCAAGATTTCTCGCCATGTTTCTTCCCCTGTTGGCTCCTTAATTCCACCATCCTCCCGCTTCGACCATGTCCACATCGACATTGTGGGACACTTGCCTGTTTCACAAGGCTACCGTTATTGTGTGACCATCATAGACCGCTTCACCTGCTGGCCAGAGGTAGTTCCTTTGGAGAACATTGAGGCTAACACCATAGCTCGAGCATTTTATGCCAACTGGGTTGTACGCTTTGGAACTCCCCTACAAATCACTACCGACCAAGGGCGCCAGTTCGAGTCCTGCCTTTTCAGGGACCTCAGTAACCTGACGGGAATGACTCGCTTTCGGACCACTGCATTTCATCCTGCCTCCAATGGCATGGTGGAGCGAATGCACAGACAGCTCAAGGCCGCCATACGTTGCCATATGACAGAGCACTAGGTGGACATCTTACCCACCATAGTCTTAGGCATCAGAGCAGCATGGCGCGAAGATCTCCATGCTTCTGCAGCAGATTTGGTATATGGCCAACCACTACGCCTACCCGGCGAGTTTCTTGGCGCCCATCCTGATGCAAGACAACTGGAGGCCCCGGGCCTTATCCAAGAGCTTCGGCAGCACTTCCGTGAACTCCGACCAGTTGGTGGCACAAGACATGATAAGCCGAGAACATTCGTTTTCAAGGATCTTGCCACATCCACTGAGGTCTTTGTTCGCCACGACGGTCCAAAAGGGTGCTTTCAACCTCCTTATGAGGGACCTTTCCCTGTTGTTAGTCGCTCAGGAAAAACTGCGACTATCGAAATGCATGGTAGGCAGGCTACTGTTTCCATCGATCGCCTCAAACCTGCATACACCATCCGTGACATAATTCCAGTGGACCACTACATACCACGTCCTGCTGCTGGGATGGCCGCTCCAACTAATCATCTGGGTGTCAACATCGTGCCTCCCCAAACTGCAACACGTCGATCTGGCCGCCAATTCCGCTTTCTTAACCGCCTCCAAGGTGGTTTCTCATAACTTGTGCGCAAGTCACTGGCAGGGGGGTACTGTGGCGGTACATCGTGAAGACGTCTACCGCACTACGCCAACCATGCGGCTGTCAGCACCGGCTGTCCCGTCGGTGTTTGTACACCCCTGGGCCAGAATGCAGCGCACCCTCCAGGAGTCCCGTTAGCCCGGATGCCAAGGGGATTATCACCCCTCCTCCACACAGGCTAGCAGGCTGGCGAGGAGGAAAGGAGAGACAGTTCCAGTCTGTCTCTTAGACGAGTAGGCTGTTGTGCACTGTACACAGATGTAAATTTGCTAGCGCACTCTACGGCGCAAATAAATAGTGTACAACAGTAAACCTATCTGTATATTCTAGCATGGCCTACCTGCCCCTCCCGAATAATCAGTAGCCTCGCGGCTACATCCACTTAGTTTGAAAGTATTTATAATGTAACTGACCTGACCTAATAGACCATTTTAATTAATTAGGCATTCACGTACACACGGCAATATAAAAAATCTCGGCATTCGAATGATTGCACAGGTCTTGTATTGCAAAATAAGAACAGCGATATCTCCTAAAGTATTTGGAATTTATTATCTCCGCCGGGTTTAATGAAAAGAGGAAGTTAAAGATCATAGAATAAAAGTATTATTGGATTTTTAATTTTTTTTTAAGAAATTCCGCCCAAGTACATATTTACCCAAATCAGAACAATTTTTCTCCCTGAAATATTGGTTTTCTCTTAGAAACACTCATAAAATTTTATTTTCCTTGAACCGAAATCACTTCTGGCGTCACTCGCTAGAGTCCACATCTGTTTCAGCGCTCACAAGGAAATGAAGATATCAGTTGTGCAAGTAGTTCATGTTGATGCCGGCAGATGCCACTACATTCCAATACTTGTTATTTAGACTGGTTATTCAATTTAGGCACCTGTTCAATGTAGGTGACTTTCCCCTTCTCATTTGAAGAGTTTGAAAAAATTTAACTTTCTTTTGTATTTTCGCATTCTTTTGCTCTATCGAAGGAAAACTAGCGCAAACGTTTGTTTAGGCTTAAAATCTAATAAAAAATTATACATGTGCTTTTAAATCTAAAACCTTGATTATTGGTTTTGAATACTAATCCGTATCATTATAAACAAATATTTATTGTGCATATTAATTATATAAATTGTCTTTATAAACTTTTCTAAGTGTTTTTAGATTATAATTACTTAGGTGCGTTATGAAAAAAAAATTAAAATAAATTTGTATGATGCAGGCGCAACTTACAACAAAAATTGACAATTTGAAAAAAATTACATAAAAATAAAAATTATATATGTGATTTTAATCGTATACTTTAATGATTGTATTTAAAATGGTCTAAATAACTTAAAACATTTATTTATTTTAAATATTAATGATAGAAATATTTAATAATTTACTTTTAAAAGTGTATTTATATAATTGAGGTTATTTTCTGGTATGTATAATTTATTAGCTTTATAAATAATTACATTATTATTTAGTAAATAATTCAAATCTCTACGTGTTAATAAAAATTCTATATATTTTTGATTAACATTATATTTTTTTAATATTTTACGAAATTTAATATTAATTTTAAACAAGTGTTCGTATTAAATATTGAATACTGAGTACTTATTTAACTTTTTAATTTGATTTAGTTTATACTTTACGAACTTATTTATAACACCACTCCCGTTATTTCATTGTATTATTTATATTATTATTATTTGCATGCATAATAAAAGTTAGTTTTTACTGCACGTTTTTTACTTGTAAGTATAACTTCCAACGCACGTACATAAGTACACGCCCCCTTCCCCCTACACACAGAGAATCGTGTGCGATATATTGAACTCACTGAATGATATTAAATCCATAGAATAAAAATGAGCTAAAGTTATTGAAAATGTATGCAAAGCCTTGCGTGATTAGTTTATTAATAACTATTTTCGTGTATTTATCAAAATGTAATCATCTTCAATGTCCTAATAATTATTGTAAACCGAAATTTATATCAATATTCACTATAAAGCTCAGGTTTCATTAAAGTTGGTACATGTAATTGGTTATCTTCAGCATTTATATCAAGCACGATTTGATGTTTTACTTATATATGTATATATACACATAACTTTAATTAAAACAAACTGAATACAAATATTTATTTTTAAAATTTTGTTTTGATTATTTATTTTTTAAGAAGTTATTGCGACCTATTTTAATAAAATTTCAGCTACGTATCATTTTAAAATTAATAATACAAAATTTACTTAAGCAAAATAAACACATTAAATCTACTTTCATAAAATTTAAATGATTATGATTAGTAAATAGTAACAATACTAGCTAGCATTACAAAGTATCAATAAGAAAACTTACCAGAATTTTATTATCAATAAGAAGTTATAAAGTATAGAATTTGTGTCACATTATATAACTTCTACACACGTCGTAGAACTGACAGTGGCTAAAAAAAAAAAAAAAAATAAATAAAAAAGTTCTAACTTATAAATAATTCAATGTTAACTAGTCTTCGTTTTGAAAAATTAGCTTAAGTTTATTTTCGGTTGTAACAAACCCATTTGCTCCGGTTCAAGACTCAACTGCAGTGAAATATTCAAGTGGTCAACTCGAGGGACACCAGGGCAGGTGGAGTAATATCGCTCTGAGCGGACAGACACTCACTGCGAGGTAGGTCTCCAGCGACATGACGGCGAACATGCCCGCCCACAGCTGCACGGGTCTCTGTGCTCGGCACATCATGACCTGGAGGATGGTCTTCTCCTCCGGGCTGTAGTCGTACCAGGCGGTCTCAGCCAGGGCGACAGCCACTCCCTCGCTCTGCAACTCGCGGTCCGGTTGCCTTGTAGCGCGCGCGTGTTCCCACTCGAGAGTGGTCGGTCCTTGCAACACACCACTTAGCTGACTCCCACGACAGTGTGGCGTGCGCATCACTCCGATATTCGGAAACTACTGTACATCGTGTTATTGTCAAGTCATGCTTCGAATAGTAACGAATTCGCAATTATTCACGCAAATGTTAAATTGCTAAAATTGCTTGAAAAAAAAAACAGGAATTTTCGAAAAGTTATCCTGATTATGAAATTCTGATGACAGCACAGCGTCACGCAAATTTTTTTGGTGTTGCTAAACCTGAGCGCACTTGGGCTCTGTGCGCATGCGCCGGTACAACACACCCAAACTGTCGTATTAGTCCCGTAGTTGCAGCACAACTGTCGCCAATGTTATGGTAGGCTCCCCAGCCAATAATCAACTTATTTATGGTACTCCCCTGGTACTGGTGTGAACGTTACATAAAAGCCAAGCTATAGAAAAATTTAAATGATTACAGACATGAACTGTACCAGTGCTGAATAAGATACGTATAAAATAAGCTAAACGAAAACTAACAAATACAGAAGTTTGTAAATAAATCAAATTATAAATCCAAGCAACTCCTGATGCTAGCGCATAGAGTAAACGACCAGATATAAGCGCAACATAAATGTTTGAATAAATAAGCCAAAAGACAGACTCGAAGCGGGGAACGCTTTAACGATAACGATATTTAAGCAAGTCCAATAGTTGCTTGCTAATTGCTTTACATGTAGATGCTTCCACCCTCCTGGTGACGAATGGCTTTGTGTAGGCAAACCCTTAGAAAAAAGGATTCATATGCTGCCAGTATGCCTACGCGTCCTGAATTACGAAGCGTCAATCAGCATTGCATTGTGTTATCTCCTTTCGGATGAACAATACTGTCTTTAAACTTTTCATTGTTTAATTGTGTGACGGAAATTCCTATATTTGACTCCTACCAGCTACGCATTTCCACGCCTATGAGAATGTCTCAATAGCTGTCAGTTAAATAAGGCGATACCATATAATGTCACACAGTTACGCACAAAGACTCAAAGAGTTACGTTCTTCATAATAATTTTAGTAGGCTCCAGCCCTATGAAAATTTAATATGCAATAAGATAATTTTTTTAATAAATCCTTGTCATCATTCTTTGTCTGTCAAATTGAAGCTAAGTATGAGAAGTAACATAAATCAGATAACCTTACACAAATAACATAATCATTTATACAGTCTGTTATTTTTTTAATAATCAATATTGCATCCTTTGCCATGTTTCCATGTTTATTTTGCATGAAGTGCCACTTTTTGTACGTTTGAAAATGATAGCAAAAATAAATTTTGAACGCCAAAGAATACACCTAGTTTCTGATGTATACCTACTGTTTGCGTTTAAAAAAAAATGATGTTGTTAGGTTTTTGTTTTCAATCTAAGAAAGTAATTGTGAGTATCCATTTATCGCAAAAGTATTATTCCACGTATAATCTCATTTACAGTTGTTTCGCCAATCACTCTCCTTCTTTACCAGAAACTAGTATCTTCCCCCTCCTTTTAACGATGGACATAAAAATATTAAATATTAATATTCAACTAACTGACAACAATGATAACCAGTATAATGTAACCTTCACAACCGTAGTTTGATGGACACATGTTTACACTTAACCAGCACAATTTAAACTTCTGTTTGTTTTGTTCAGTGTACATTTTCTAATAAAACATAATACTAAATAATATACCTGAGTGGGAGAAGTAGCTCTGAATGTAAAAGTTCTAGAAGCAACTCTCACTTCATGTGCGTGACCATGACGTAAATAGCAAGGAAAATACATTAATACATGTGTTCTTGACTTTTATAAAGCAGATAATATGCGACATACACTTAGTCACAATAGGTAAAACATGCGTGAACCAGCCAGGTGCTTACAAATATAGCCATATGTATATCGCTGATTCATTACGATCTAGATTATACCTAACTTACCTGTATATAATCAAGCCATTTTAGAATTGTCATGGGTCAGTAACAATGTCACACCTTTTGGTGTTATCGAAATCACTTTGTTTATCTATGTATATTATTTGAAATTTTACAAATTATTTGCCATGTTACAAATTGCTTATTATAAAATTGCAACTACGACCTAACACTGTTGTTTTGTGCCTGTACAATCATTACATGCCTGTACAGTTATGATGAAACTAAAAAAAAAAAAGTACTTGAAAAAAATTTGGAACAAAGAATAGAGTGCAATCGTTCAAAATTCAATATAAATAAGAATATGTATGAAAAGTATTTATTCAGATCTTTAAATGTAAACAGATAAAATTGGAAGAAATTTTCCACTATAATTATTTACAAATTTCACATCATCAATTGGGCTGCAGTTCTGATATAAATATACCACTATAAACATGGACGAGTACAGCTGTAATTTGTGTAGCAAAACTTTTAAGTTTTATCGAAGCCTAAAACGCTACACACGAACAAAACACGACAATTTTAAAGTAACTTGTGATGTTTGCAGTGCAGAAACTACAACAAAGTCTGCGCTAGTGAGACACATGAACACTCAACACCGATCGACACAAAACAATGTGGCATTCGTGGTTCAGTGTTCTCTCTGTGGGGAAAAGAAATCAAAAACTACGGATATTTTACAACATTACGTCGCCGAACATGACATTGCAATTAGTAATGAAGAAATCGAGTTTCCTAATGAAAATGAATTTCGCAAGTGGAAGAAAGGAATGGAAAACGAACAATTGTGTGAATATGTTTGTAAGAACAAATATAATAGAAAAATAAGTGAAGAAACCAGAGTGATATACAGGTGTCACCGCGATAGCTTTTTCAAAACACGAAGCAAAGCAATGCGGCACTGTAAAATATTAGGAACAAATAAAATAAATGGGCTTTGTCCTGCGAAAATGGATGTAACTTATAACACATCAGGAAGTGTGAAAGTTTCATTCTGCAAGGCTCGTGTAGGTCATCAGGGAGAACTGGGTCGTTTAAGACTGTCTAGAGGGTAGAGGGATGATATTGCTGCTAAAGTCGCACTGAAAATCCCATTTGATGACATTCTGAATTCTATTCGTGTTTCAGTCTGTAATGATGAGGTGCAATGTGCTGAACTTACGCGGAAAGACCTGCACAATATAGCACGTGATTATAATCTAAAAGCTGAAGCTATAAGACACAGTAATGATTGTGTAAGTGTGGAATCCTGGATCAGTGAAATGCAACAAACAGGTGGTGTTATACAGTTCTACAAACCTCAGTCTGTAACACTGAAAACACATCCTCAATTTCAATCTGAAGATTTTATACTGATTATTATGAATGATGCACAGAAAAATATCCTGAAAAACTTTGGCACCAACTGCATATGAATGGATGGGACACATGACCCAAATCCTTATGGAGTTGAACTACTTTGCTTGTGTTGGACAATCTTTGTGAGGGCTTTCCCTGTGCTTTGATGTTTTCGAGTAGGGTAGATGTTCATGTGATAGAAATATTTGTTACTACAATTCGAGAGTCTTTAGGACAATCAATTCATAGCAAAGTGTTCATGTCAGATATGGCGCCTACATTTTACAATGCGTAGATAAAAATAATGCCTACCCCAAATTTTTACTAATTTTGTACATGGCATGTGGACAGAGCGTGGAGGAAAAATCTGTCAAAGATTAGAGGACATGAAAAGCAGACAGAAGCCTACAAAATTCTGAGAATGCTAATGGAAAAGAGGGATGAAAGAGCATTTTTAAAAATGCTGGAAGAAGCAATAAAACAGCTAAAGGAAGACCCAGATATGGAAAATTTTGGAGTGTAAGTACATTTAACATGAGTATAAGTCACGTGTTGAAAGCTGGGCATACTGCTATCGCCTTCACGCCGGTTTAAACACGAACATGCACATAGAAAGAATGCATGGGATCATCAAGCACATGTATTTTAAGGGGAAGAAACCGAAGAGGCTTGACATTGCAATCCACACCATAATGCGCTTCGTAAGAGACAAACTTTTTGAAAGATTAATTACTATATACAAAGGAAAAGTTACGTGAAAGCTCTCAGTAATTCGGCAAAGACACTGCACTTCACTAACACTTCTCTCGGATAATGTTATATGCGAACGGGGAGTATGGAAGGTACCATCCCAAAACAGCAGCGAAATCTATGATGTGATGCAGGTGGAACTAAACTGTCATTGTGACCTCAAATGCATTGAATGTAACACATGCATTCATTCATTTTGTTTTTCTTGTCCTGATTCAAGTATAAAATTCAATATGCGCAAGCACATCAACCTGGCTATTAAAGTAAAATCCAATATGATGACAGCAGTAGAAGAAACGCTTAATGATGCAACTGATAACCATCTCAATGACCTTGTAATTGTAGAACCTCAACGAATGGATAATCAGGATGTTATAATCAGAGAGTTGAAAAAATCAACCGAGAAGCATCTAAATAAAGAGGAGAGAAGAGCTCAAATGCTAAAAAAATTTATGCACATTCTAGAAAAAGCAGAATCTGATGAGGATTTTGAAATAATAGACAATCAGCTTAATCCGATACTACCAACAATTCAGGCTCGTAAAATGAAGTCAACATTACGACACCAGTCAGATCCAGCATCAAAAACCGCAAAATTTGAACCTCAAAGGAAGCTATTTTCTATCAAAAAATCTCGCAAGAAAACATCATCAACAATAACAAAGCCAAGTTCTAGTGAACAACGAAATATTGCTATAAATTTGCTACATAAGTAGACAAGCACCTAATAATGTACAAGCTTTTTTTTTAGTTTTTATAGTTGATAATAGATACATCTAGAAGAAATAGACAAGTAATATGCAATGAAAAAGAATTTTATATTCGTTTATTTAAATAATATTTATATCTAGAAAAAGTATTCAAGAAATAATGAACAAAGATTATTTGTTTGTGTAATTGGCAA
The DNA here is from genome assembly GCF_032445375.1 of Bacillus rossius redtenbacheri. Taxonomy (NCBI): domain Eukaryota; kingdom Metazoa; phylum Arthropoda; class Insecta; order Phasmatodea; family Bacillidae; genus Bacillus; species Bacillus rossius. The sequence continues at coordinate 20,351,598 of NC_086330.1, read as the reverse complement.
AAGTTACATCAAGAAGAGGTTTTTCCAATGTGTGCACGCAATTCATGAGAATAATTATTGGTAAGTATGATGATAGTGATTTAAAACTGAATTGAATTTGATTTATAGCGATGGTGATCTATCCCGATAGTTTATCAAACCTAAATAGTTTTCAAAAATGCAACTTATCAATCTAATGGCTGGAATAAATATTTTTATCACTCATAACTATCTGTAGTGGAATACTGAACATAATGTATCATAACAACTTAATTCTCGTTGGCTTATCAAATTGCGAAACGATTTACTTTTCAAAAATAAAGAAATTATGTCGACATAAATTAAATATACGCAAGGCCAACAGTATTTTTTTCCCAGGATAATCACTATCTCTATAAATGCGCATTATTGAAGATATTGTTGTGTGTTCAAAAAACCTAGTTCTAAAATTAATTTGTAATTGCCATCTACATATTTTCAAAAGCATCTTCTGCAAATATTATCATGTCTGTTTGTCTAAGCTATATATTTATAGGGTAAAGTTAGAGTTTAATTGTTAACTGTATTCGTTCGTCGTTCGAAAACAAGGGTTTGAAATTCTTGCGCCACGTGCACTACGCGAAGCGGTTAGAAAGAGAGCGAGAGAGAGAGGTAGAGGGAGAGAGAGAAAGCTGATCCCGACAGTTGCCGAGTTCAGACGAAATCGCACGAAAAATGCACCACTTTTGTGCTCCCGAGACAGAAGTGAAATACTTAATGATCGTTCAGATAAACCGGAAAGCGCCTACAAGAGGACTGCTGTGTTTAAGAACAGTTGATGGTTAATCAGGCCGTGCCAGAGTTAACACTACTTGGTTCCGTGCAACTCCGCTTACTATTGGGCTCTGCAACGCATTTCCATCCAACCACCGGGCCCAGCTAGCAACACTGTATTTACCACTACATGAAAGCTTGTTTAAAAATTAAATACAAACCTTGCTTTTTATATCCGTTGCTAAATAACATACTAAAAACATTCTTTGCAAAACACTAACCGCAAAGGTTGCAAACTTAATCTTCTGAGAATTATCATCTTGCTGAAAAAAAAATTAACAACGTGAATAAGTATACAGTCGCCTATTAAAATTAAAATACAAATATTTAATTAACTATTTAATTTATTCCAAATTATTATTTAACTTTATATTTTTTTCTTTCAATATAAAATAATTACACGAAACATGACAAATTGTTAAGAAATACTATTATTTTCTTTAATATGTGGTTATAACTAGTAATCTGTTGAGGTCAATGTTGTAGTCTAGAAATATTATAATTATATTCTTTATAATATTTTTGTAAATGGGTATCGGCTACTTACAAAAACCTTAGAAGGCCAACGTGCTTATTTTAATTAAATTTTCCTTTAAACTACCATAAAGGCAGTCTGGTTTTCATTAAAATGAATGTTATTGTATATTTTTATCGTACGGTGGTATTGAACAATATATAATATAATAATTAATAAATGAGGTGGAGGATTATTCGTTGTGGAATGTGAAAATAATTCTTCGTGTGATAAAAATAAATGTATTCGTGTAATTATTATGTACGCAGGTTAGAAGTATACTTACTTGGCATAATACAAAACTACCTTTTATTTCGCATCCAAGAAATTAATAGAAATAAATTATTAGAGTAATATTATACTTACGGCTGATAAATTGTAAGTTACATCAATTTAAAATGAATAAAAATATTTATAATTCACAATTATTATATCCATGTGTATAAAAAAATTATTTTTTTAAGTAAAATAATTCAAGTGAAATTTAATTTATAATGAAAATGAACAAATATGAGGAATGTTTATTATTATAATTATTTATTAAATAACAAAAAAAAAGTTTATATTTTTCTAATAAATAATTTATACCTTCAGAAATACTTCAATTATATAAATTCACCATTAAAAGTTAATAAACAAATTTATATCACTAATATTCAATAAATAAAAGTTTTTAATGATTTTTACCAGTAGCTTATTCACTTAAATCACTAAAGTGTAAGAATTAAATGGACAATTATAATTTTTATTGTTTTGAAAAAATTTTGAAGTTATCATTCTTTACGCGCATTATTATTATTGATTATTGTGAATTTTTTACGATGTGCACACACCATGCAACACACCGTGCGTGCGTGCCTGCTTGTGTGCGCGCGCATTGTTAGTGTGTATGTATTGCCATGCTAGGTGGCGGGGGATGGTTTATGCATTATTCTCACAAAGAAAATAATTTAGGGTGCAAAAATTGTTTTAGAAAAATTTAAAAAATGGATATTATAGAAATTATAATGTACTTTATTGTAATAATAAAACTTCTTTTTATGCGGGAAATTAATAAAAAATTAATTTTTAGTTAAAAAAAATAGAGAATATTTATTGTCGGATTCTTTAAAAAGAAGTTTTAAAAATATTATAAAAATTTTTTCTGAATATAAATATATTTTTTACTAATGCTATGTGTTAAGAACTTTATTCAGATTAAGTCTGATAATTTTATATATATTATGTGCAGTCTATTCTTACGTATATTAAATCACTGCAAAAATGCATTCGCAATCACTCAAAAGTACTTAAAAATTTAAAGTAACTATGACGATTGTGAAACACTTACCTCGACAATCACAAAAACAAAAACATGCTTACTTCAAGCGCCGTCACTATATAATACACAAAGAACATCGTTCGAAGCAGCTCGCAAAGGTCATGTCCGTCCCTGCAATCACAAACGGTAAGAAACAAGGATAATCTGTTCAGTTCTAGTATGCCATCGTATCAACTACATTCGTGAAATAAAAGATACGTTATTGTGAAGCTGAGTTGAGATGGGTGATTACCTGAGGGCGTCCTGGTGGAGAGCGACTATTTCTTTCCAGGCTCGGGTTCGTTCCGCTTCCTTCCCCGATGCTGGAGTTGCACCGGCGTGTGTCCTGTGTGCCGTGTCGCTGCCAGAGACTAGTCCCGGGAGAGGCTCTGACACCTCGTCGCAGCCAGCAGACTCCGTCTCTCCTGCCTTAGCTCCTGGCTCGTCCTCCCCGACTCTGACGCTGCTGATAATAGCCGCGACCACCTCGAACTGGTACGAGGTGACCAGCATCAGCGACACTACGAAGCCGTCGGTCACAGCGGACACGAAGCCAGTGAGAATGGACTGCGCCGCCTCCAGCGCGTACAGCCCGCCGAACAAGAGGCGATCCTCGGCGCCCACCGGGTACGCCGGGTAGGGCAGCACCCACTGCCCGGGGCTCACCAGTTGCTGCAGGACGGGCGCGCAGTCCAGGTACAGGACGGTGACGCCATTGACGAAGAAGCTGATAGCGAACACCTTCCTCTCCGTGGCGACCATCTTCAGCAGGATGTGCCGGGTGTCCTGGCGCAGGGCGCGGGCGGCGAAGGACCTGAGGCGTGACACCAGGTCCTCGAAGAGCCGCCTCTTCAGCAGCAGCGTCATGGCGCTCGTCACCAACGCCACTGTCGCCAGCACCATGCACGTGGAGTCGATCCTGGCGACCGGGAGTACCTCCTTGTCGTACAGGAAGAAGGATGCTGCCACAAGCATGCCCAAGAAGTTTCTGGCGTAAGCCGTGAAGCTGTAGAGGGAGCACATCTTGCCTCTGTGCCGCGGCCACAAGCCGGAGTAGTGGAGCAGAGTCTTCGAGAGGCTCAGCACCCGGGAAGTATCAGCCATGTCGCAGAGTCAGCTGCCACGCCTCTTCTACCCGCCAGTGTCTCTGTCGGCCGTCTCCTCTGCGGGGCATTATTAATTACTCCCGCCTGTCGCGGGCTATGTTGCCTCATCGCCTGTTTCTGTTCCCGCGTGCATTTTTAACAGCGACAGTCTTCGACTTGTCGCCGCGCGTTCCGGCAAATGACGGGGTCTGGTGGTTAAAAGAACAAACACTACGGTGTTCTGTAACGCAGTGTCTCATTTGATATTTCTTCTTCTTACTATCAAAAAATTCATAGAGCAATTAGGAAACTATGCTCCACACTTTGCTGCTCGAGAATATATGACAATATATTTATTAGCTTGTGCCGCTTATGAACGTGACGTTTCTACTTGTATGCCAATTATTTATTATGTTTTATTATATTTCAATGTGAAGAACGTTTTGATAGTTTCGTGATTTATGTAACTTATATGCAGTAATATAATATTTATTATAAAACTAGCCGCGTTGCCCGGGCTGAACACAGGATGAAACGGACTTTTTTTCGAAATCAGATGTAGACAGTAAATGTCTTCTTAATTTGAATGTCAAGTGTGCAAAATAATTGCTGTCACTGGCAGAACCTGATAGACGTTTATCTGCCAGTGTATAGTTATTTATCTCTATATATATAAAAATAGATAGTCTATATGCAATCTAGACTCTATAAATAAATACAGAATAGACTATAAATAAATACAGAAAAAAGTGAAAAATGAAAGATTCCTGATATTGAAAAGATTATATTATGTAGCTTATGCTCGGCATGCGTTACAGTTACTCATTCAATTTTGTTTCGTAATTTGTGGTCGGTACACATATTCAAAGCATCTATCACTCTAAATATATATCCGTATCTATACATATTAATATATCTCGCTATCTCTATTTGTTTCTCTATCCAAACATATATACATCTAGATCTCCCACTATCTCTATCTCTCTACTCTATGTACCAATCTCTATACCTCTCTATATATGCCTCTATATATCTTTATCTAACTCCATTTCATTCTCTATACCTCTATCTCACTCTATATCTACTCTCTCTGCCGCTAAACTATATGAAATACACACATTTGTTGAAACAACTCCTGCGCCACCTATTATAAAATAGTTGTACTATCTCAGAAACCTCCGCAGGCATGCGCATAACCACTCACCAAAATTTCATCGCAATCGGATGAATGATATAGGAACGCATACGCGACAAACGGACGAAAATTTAAGACGTGAAGGACGCCACAAACGAAAGCGCGATTAAAATTCAAGGCAACGCCATCTATTGACGAAGTTCAAAACTGAACTGCGCCGTTAGTTCGCTAGACACCGCGAGCTCCACTAAGCGGACGGACGTATCTCACCCAAGGAGCATGTAAGAAGATCTGGAGTGGACCATGGAGCTAATATACAGTAATACATCTGGAGAGGACAAGGGAAGGCCAGCAAAGGATGCGAGGTGAAGCCGGGTATCGGCGTTTATTCCCTGCTTCCTACGCTGGAAGAAAACAAAAACGAGCCAAACTTGTCTCGCGCGGCCGTAAAATCCTCCAAACTAAACTCGCAACAGCTCCGAAACTATCAAAACAATCAAACTGAAAATTTTACTGGATTATCTGTAAACATTCTTCCCCACACCGCTTTAATCTTTTTTTCGAAACATGAATACTTTCATTTTTAAAAATTAAATACCTATTTACTGCCAAATTTTTTTGTGAATACGCAGAGTAAATTTCAACATCGAGGAAAAATTTTTGTTTGCAACTATAGGTGGGGGACACCTGCGTATGAAATTAGGAAGGAGCTTCAAATTTTATTTATATACCACTCTTGACGCATTCAACCCCATACTTTTATTTTTACAGAGAGTTGAAGTGGGAATAATGTTTCAGTGGGTAACACTACCGACATATGTCTTCGTAACGCACTTCTTTTTGTTATTATACTTCTCAAATTTTATAATTTCATACACAACGTTTATAAAAAACTAATTCTTACTTACTTCATTTAATCTATTACAAATCTCTTGTAATATACGTGTATTAGTAGAAGTTAGAAGTCTTTTCAATATCATGTTCATGTTCCAGTCTACTTACTCAACCAACGTAACATGCAAACCTTAGCTAAACACTGGTAGAGAATTGTTTGTAATAACTGTAAAGCTATGCATATACTGACAATGTAAGAAACTTTCAATTTTATTAATTGTTTGCATAAGAATTAATAAGTTTAAAAAATCATAGAATATAGACTGAAAACCTTTCACGTAGTTTCAAGTAGCGTACATAAAAGTTTTTAAATATATATAATTACCAAATATTGTTGAATATATTTAACATTTTTATACATCTTACAACACACATATAATAACAAGCCTATATAGGATATAAAAAGACAGACGCCAAATTTTAGCATTTTGTATTTCTTTTCTCTGTGTGAATAAAATAACAGTTCTTAACGTAGTTGCTAATACATACTGTTCTATATTTCTTAAAAAAATACGAAAACCCCTGACATCGTCACCATAACAATGATAAATTTGCAAAATAATTAAGGCACGTCTTTTAATGCTACGAAGCACACTTTTAAGAGAAATGTTTTAAACTTATGTTGGGATTTATCTAATATCTTAAAAGCATTGTGAAACCGTTCCTTTGAGGGAAACCTTAATATACCGAACACCATATCATCCTTTAATCGAGTTAGATTTTCGCTTCTTAAGACCCATTTGTCTTCAAAATGCACTGTACACAATGCATGGTTCGGAGACGCAGTCCAATTTTTCCGCTTTGTCGCTTTTTCCCAGATCTGTCGTTGATCGTCACGTTTTGGAAATCTATGAAAAAAGTAAAGAATTATACTTACAACTGAAACAACTTCTCTTTGTTAAATAGTTTTCTTAGGTTTTTCGAAAAGTTCGAAGATTAGTTACTTCCGTTTAAAAAATTTGCCACTTTTTTCTGATGCTTCAAAAGTTTTGGGAATTAATTTAGTTAACAAATGGAAAAAAAAATCTTTAATACATGTGAAAAGCAACGCCATCCGGCTTGGAATTCCATCGATTTGTACAGCCATATGCGCTACAGGAAATCACCATTGTAGCCGCACACCAGCGCCACTCAAACCTCATGGACAATTGGGCTGGGGCTGCGTTTGCAGTAGAAATACGCTCTCTTCCTCTTTCTTTTCAACCCTTCTTCGCAACCGGCTGGCTTCGCTCTCGCCCTACACATGTCCACTCCAAGGAGCATGTAAGAAGATCTGGAGTGGACATGTGTAGGGCGAGAGCGAAGCCAGCCGGTTGCGAAGAAGGGTTGAATAGAAAGAGGAAGAGAGCGTATTTCTACTGCAAACGCAGCCCCAGCCCAATTGTCCATGAGGTTTGAGTGGCGCTGGTGTGCGGCTACAATGGTGATTTCCTGTAGCGCATATGGCTGTACAAATCGATGGAATTCCAAGCCGGATGGCGTTGCTTTTCACATGTATTAAAGATTTTTTTTTCCATTTGTTAACTAAATTAATTCCCAAAACTTTTGAAGCATCAGAAAAAAGTGGCAAATTTTTTAAACGGAAGTAACTAATCTTCGAACTTTTCGAAAAACCTAAGAAAACTATTTAACAAAGAGAAGTTGTTTCAGTTGTAAGTATAATTCTTTACTTTTTTCATAGATTTCCAAAACGTGGTGATCAACGACAGATCTGGGAAAAAGCGACAAAGCGGAAAAATTGGACTGCGTCTCCGAACCATGCATTGGGTACAGTGCATTTTGAAGACAAATGGGTCTTAAGAAGCGAAAATCTAACTCGATTAAAGGATGATATGGTGTTCGGTATATTAAGGTTTCCCTCAAAGGAACGGTTTCACAATGCTTTTAAGATATTAGATAAATCCCAACATAAGTTTAAAACATTTCTCTTAAAAGTGTGCTTCGTAGCATTAAAAGACGTGCCTTAATTATTTTGCAAATTTATCATTGTTATGGTGACGATGTCAGGGGTTTTCGTATTTTTTTAAGAAATATAGTACAGTATGTATTAGCAACTACGTTAAGAACTGTTATTTTATTCACACAGAGAAAAGAAATACAAAATGCTAAAATTTGGCGTCTGTCTTTTTATATCCTATATATGCTTGTTATTATATGTGTGTTGTAAGATGTATAAAAATGTTAAATATATTCAACAATATTTGGTAATTATATATATTTAAAAACTTTTATGTACGCTACTTGAAACTACGTGAAAGGTTTTCAGTCTATATTCTATGATTTTTTAAACTTATTAATTCTTATGCAAACAATTAATAAAATTGAAAGTTTCTTACATTGTCAGTATATGCATAGCTTTACAGTTATTACAAACAATTCTCTACCAGTGTTTAGCTAAGGTTTGCATGTTACGTTGGTTGAGTAAGTAGACTGGAACATGAACATGATATTGAAAAGACTTCTAACTTCTACTAATACACGTATATTACAAGAGATTTGTAATAGATTAAATGAAGTAAGTAAGAATTAGTTTTTTATAAACGTTGTGTATGAAATTATAAAATTTGAGAAGTATAATAACAAAAAGAAGTGCGTTACGAAGACATATGTCGGTAGTGTTACCCTCTGAAACATTATTCCCACTTCAACTCTCTGTAAAAATAAAAGTATGGGGTTGAATGCGTCAAGAGTGGTATATAAATAAAATTTGAAGCTTCTTCCTAATTTCATACGCAGGTGTCCCCCACCTATAGTTGCAAACAAAAATTTTTCCTCGATGTTGAAATTTACTCTGCGTATTCACAAAAAAATTTGGCAGTAAATAGGTATTTAATTTTTTAAAATGAAAGTATTCATGTTTCGAAAAAAAGATTAAAGCGGTGTGGGGAAGAATGTTTACAGATAATCCAGTAAAATTTTCAGTTTGATTGTTTTGATAGTTTCGGAGCTGTTGCGAGTTTAGTTTGGAGGATTTTACGGCCGCGCGAGACAAGTTTGGCTCGTTTTTGTTTTCTTCCAGCGTAGGAAGCAGGGAATAAACGCCGATACCCGGCTTCACCTCGCATCCTTTGCTGGCCTTCCCTTGTCCTCTCCAGATGTATTACTGTATATTAGCTCCATGATCTCACCAAGGAGAAGGCTAGGAAGTTGCCAGACCTTACTAAATATGTATGACCGTGTGGTGAACATAGAGAAATTACACACACTCACTGTTTGTATGTCTATGGCCTATGATGTTCTGTGATAAAAACGAATTTACCACTTTTTCACTCCATAAGGAAAATAATTTCATAGTAATATGTAGCTTAAGTGTTAATCCAGGCTATGCGCTAGCTGTATGCCAAATCTCATCCAAATCCGTTCGCTTTTATAATATTAGTAGGATTATTAGTAAGTATTTTTTATTTAAGTGTTACGTCTTAACTCTAAGTATACGGCATCAGGTAGGAGTAATTTCGTTAATGGAACAGAAGTCGATTGGAACGGGCTATGCGGTTAAAAGATGGTGGACCCGCGTGATTCATCTATACAATAATTGCTTTCGTGAACCTCGCATAATTTACATCGCGCATAGGTGCCAAAAAAAAATTGGTTGTCTGTAAAGTCGGTTTACGGACGATAGTTTAACGTGACATCATAACAAAACATTGATGAAATGATTGCATACCTTTATGAATAAAATTGAATCATTTTTATTGAATTATCACTATTTTGTATGGATACAAAGAAGGAGTGAAATGAAATCTACAATTTAATTGATAAATTTACTTTTATTTGCACTCATTAATTCAAATATGTTTATTATTTTAACAAACAGATTATTCTAACTAAAACTTTTATAAATGTTTGCTATTTAACTTCTTCCAATCTGTGTTATTCTGTTAAGGATAGGACGATGATAGGAAAAGTAGGAAACGAATGGAAGTGTTTCAAGTTTAATGTGCCTCGAAAAAGTCAACGATGGTTGTTCCAATCGAGTGGATGAGAGATAGATGCGGCGCAAGCGTACAATGAGCGTAACGGGACACATCGTAACGGGACACTTGTTCGTGCGTGCAGCCGTCGTTCATCGATTTATTAGACGTCACGTCAAAAAAACTTTATAACTTTAATACTATCATTTAATACTTTCATTTTATAAATTAAAGCCAAAAATAAATAAATAATAGCAATATAAAAATACGTTATAATCCTGGCATTATAATTTTCAAACCCTTAGTTATCATTGAAATCGAGAGATGGCCCAGCTTTCATTATACTATTGACACAAAAAATTGTTAGCCCCACATATATTCAACACCATGAAAAAAATAATTTCGTGATGAAATTTTTATTGTTAAAACGTTAAAAAAAATTTTGTATCAGCTCAATAAAGTTAACGTTTGTGTGTAGGAAATATTTAATACTAATTTAATTCGTTGAAGCATAAACATACATACATATTTATACTTAGTGTTATAATATGTGTTTTAAAATGTTTCAGTTTAATATTTTAGAAATGCCATATAAGAATTACTTCTAACGTGTGTACCTAAGAACACACTCCCTTTTGACATGGATTTCAAACAGGAATAAAAATGTCTTCAATCTCGGGTTTGGTGTCATTCGGCTGATAATTCGACATCGCTTAAAATTCGTAAATTATGAAAGCACCAGAGTTGCAGTAAATATATATCTTAATAGAGGCTTTTCTCGTGGTCGTTACGTATGATTCACCCGGTTACATTTGCAGTGATGTAATGAGCGTTGGTGGGGAGCGTCGGATTGAAGTAAGTGAGAGCTGTCACTCTGACAGTTAGACCGATTTGCTCGTGAGTGAGCACTGACTGAGTGGTGCTAGTTGTGTGGAATAACTATAAAGTTACCAAATTTGTTTTTGGAACCATTAATCGCAAAAGTCCTAAGCGAAAACAGGTTATGATGGAGAAAAGAAAAAAAAAACAAGCGAAATCGCCCGAGAAGAATCAATTTAAAATGCTGATAAGTGACGTCGGTAGGTATGGAATGAGGTAAAAAGTAGTCAGAGAGAAATGAGCCAGCGGGGCAAAACGAGCCCCCGAAGAAGGCGCGAAATTTGCGCTCGAACGAGCCTCAGCCGTCCACCTCGCGAGAAGCGACGGGGAATGTTTGGTAATGGACGTGAATATGGCCTGTGAATATTCTGATATGGTATCAGTTGAGCCAGTGGTTGTGAACGATGGAACGAGTTCGTCGCGGTTTTGGTGTCGCAATTTTTTGATGTGACAACGTCTAATAAATCTATGAACGCCGGCTGCACGCACGAAAAAGTGTCCCGTTACGCACATTGTATGTACGCTTGCGCCGCATCTATCTCTCTTCCTCTCGATTGAAACAACCATCGATTTGACTTTTTCGAGGCACATTAAACTTGAAACACTCCCATTCGTTTCCTACTTTTCCTATCATCGTCCTATCCTTAACAGAATAACACAGATTGGAAGAAGTTAAATAGCAAACATGTATAAAAGTTGTAGTTAAAATAATCTCTTCGTTAAAGTAATAAACATATTTGTATTAATGAGTGCAAATATAAGTAAATTTATCAATTAAATTGTAGATTTCATTTCACTCCTTCTTTGTATCCATACGAAATAGTGATAATTCAATAAAAATGATTCAATTTTATTCCTAAAAGTATGCAATTCATCAATGTTTTTTATGACGTCACGTGAAACTATCGTCCGTAAACCGACTTTACAGACAGACAACCAATTTTATTTTTTTTTTTAATTTATCCACGTTGAATGAATAAAGTTCATTAGTTTATTTACATATTTTTTGTGTGCTCTTATTTATAATATATATATATAAAGCTTGCTTTTTGCTTTATTTTATTTATTATTTATTTGATCGAATAACGACGACGACGTGTGAGTGTGAGATGGCGGCCAGAGTCTCCGGTCGCCCTTGTTTGGCGGGAAAATACCCGCTCCCAGTACCAGGAGAGCAGAACGTGGCTGGAGGTTACCTTCCAACATGCGGCCGAACGCCCCACATGGCCTCGGCACGTGCAAGCAGACGAGCGAAACTCACACGCGTGGCTTCCGTATCCACCTGTCAGTCAAGCTTTGGGAATCTTGTAACAGGAGAACAGGAGAGCGCAGCAGGTGGCCTACACATTCAATGCTTCGCGTGACATTCCTGCATGTTTGCCAGTGCGACGTCGTGGAAATTCCAACTTCCCAAAGGATCAGGCTCTCATAACACGCGCGGAGGTTTTGTGTTATGTGGCGCTATCTTACGAGTATTTTCAGTACTCTTTGGTGAAGTACTGAAATTACTAGCTAGATAGCGCTCTAAGTATGAAAAAATCATAATACTGAATATTTTGACGTTCAAGTTTACGTAAAAGGCAATACTACATTATTGTTATCAGCACATATATTTTATATCTGGTATTTCTAGTAATACTATTTGTCTAAAATCACACGTACATTTAATGCAATTTTAAAACAACAATCGGTGTGTAGATACTAATAATAAGAAGAATGTTCGAAAAATGTTGTATATAAAAATATAACCCTAATCATATTTTAATTCATTATTTTGAACACTGATTAGTACGATAGTAAATTTCACAATGCTAAACATTTCAATAACATATGCAAAGTTACAAGAAAAGGTATCAAGGTTTAACTTTTGACTTAGGTTGTTTTCGTCTGATTCTCTGTGTGTGTGCTTATTTATCTTTATACTTAAAACTATGTTATATATTATTGCAGAATTCCACTCCTAAGGTGGTTAAAACAATGTTAAGAAAAAAATCCATCGTAAGTTAATCATGTGGAAGTTAAGATATTATGCACGAACATTGACTAGAAAATTCTACCAACTAAAATATAACTTAATTTAGAAGTTCCGTTCCTAAAAGTGGTGAGATCGGTTTTTGAAGAAAAACTCGTATCTTCGAATCTGTTAGAACAGGAGGTCCGAAACTGAGCATTAACATCATTCAGCAATAATTTATTTATTCGATTTTTCTAAGTTTTACCGGCTAAGGGACGAGCAAGGATTAGGTTTAGTTTTATTGTAAAAATTTGAATCACCTAAGCGAATCAAGTGGGAGAAAAAGTGAGCACTAATAACGTACAATGTTTTACGAATCTTTTATTATTATCATTATGTTTGGAATTCGATAGTAAATGAAGCGAATAAGTGTGTATTTGTATATGTGTATATATACATATAGACATATATATTTATACATAATATATGCTTGATTATTACCTCCCGATTAATTTTCTTCCGTCATTTAATTTCTAACAATAAAACCAAATTTGCACACTTATTCGCCCCATTTACTGTCGTATTACAAACATAATGATAAAAATAAAAGATTCGTTAAACATTGTAGGTACGTTACTAGTTATTAGTAATTTTACTTTAAAGGGGGTGAATAAGGGAAAATGTGATTTAGTTTAAAAAAATAAATATATCCCTAAACTAATCAACCTCAAATTAACACATTGCCTATGTTCAACTAACATAGTGGAACTTACATCTATTTTCACCATTTTCGGGAATTTACTCTTAATGGTTCTAACAGGTGTAACATTGATTTTTAGAAAAAATATATTCCAATCACCGTTTTTACTAAAGAGAAAAAAGTGGCGGAGTGTGTATGTTTTTGCCTCATTTGTAAAAAAATTAGAGCTTTAAGGGTGTGAAATGGGGTGAGTATGGTTTTAAAATGAAATCTTTACTCCAAATAATAAACATACGAAAATCTTCCAACTCTTTTTTACAGTTTTCTGGTATTGTTAACCCTTTTGGTTTTTGAAAAAAAATTCATTTCTCCAACCTAACTCAGTGGGAGGAAGTAAACATAGCATAAATAACATAGAAAAACTTTGATGTATGCTGTAATGCAACTACATTACAGAAAAAAGTTTTTTTTACTATATATAAGTGTCATGCGCAGTTTCGGTAGCAATTTTGTCCACGAAAAACTGACTGTTATATACTCTCTACGAATGCATGGTTCTATAAAGTTATTTTTGGTTATGACGTCATCGACAAACAAGGACGTCAAATACAAATTCTGTTTGGTATTTTACTATACTAAGGCTTATTTACACACGATTTTTTATTTTATATAGCCATTAAATTATTGAAACGTGTTGGATTGTGTTTTCTAGCTTTTGTGTATTTTTTCATGTTTGCATTCGGTACTATAATACTGCCCAATATCTAAGCACGAATTTAGTTCTGAAATTTAAGTTTAGTCCAAGAAGGAAGTAAAGTATAGGCTTGATGTAACTTTTCCCTTCCCACCAAACCCCTGCGTAGCCCTACCAACTAGTTAGTCCTATCAGATGTAAAATAGATTGCCTAATTTTGCAGTAATTAGCAGCCATCTAAAATTGTAAAAGCTGCCAGGGTGATAAAGCTTGTCGAGGAGCATAAGTATGTTTATGAAACTGTGCCAAAGTGGTTTAAGTAAGTATATTTGAGAGTATTTCTAGTGGGAGTATACCATAGGCCTGAGAAGCATTTTATCCTGCTTATGGCATTTGAGGCAAATGCCATGCCCTCTGTATTATCTAACTTTAAATACGCAGGTAAGTCGTGTATACTAAGTGTTTGTGGCGGTAATGAACTCTCAGATTGATTTACTAACTGTCGGGATGATTCTGAATAGTGAAAATAATTCTTATTATCTTGGATTATTTTTTAGCCCTCGATTGTCCACGCTCAATAACATGGATAATAATGAGTGTTCATGAATTGTTAACTGAGGCATAAATTTCCTAAAACGATTATTAGGAACTATAATTCCAGATACAAGTTATTAGTGGGTTATACAATTGGTGACTTGAACAGTTCAACCCCAAGGATTTGAAATTGTCATATTTGACATCAATAAACTCTCCTAAAATTAACCCTGATAACTGAACTATATTTCGTATACTCGTTCCACGTGTGAATTATTGCTTGTCATTTGTGCAAGCAGGATCAGAGTAAATACGCTAATGTTATTATGTGTTCTAGTTACTCCACTTGAGGGCTCAGTATTTATTTCTTTTTTTGGCCACCAAGTTGTTGTCTTACGTGTTTATTTTATTATATTGTGTTCTTTCAGAGAAAATTTTCATAAGAACACTTACATGATTCGAAGATTTTTTTAATATAGATTTTTATTCTCTACACATGTGGAACATACCGAGTATACAATTCCTATATTCACCCATACTGTGGAGGGTAACACGTACTTTTACGTATGGACAAGTCGGACTCCGATCCAATGCGTTTTATATAATTGTAGATTTTTTTAATTTTATGTAAAGAAGGTGAAAAAAGCAGTGTACTCCGGTTTTATAAGGAAAAATATTTCCACAAAAATGCCAAGAAGATTTTAAAACAGTGGGTATAATTAATACATATTTTAATTAAAAAAAATATTTATTCTGCTTTTCCAAATTCTTACATCGCTTAAGTGGTGAAAAGAGTAAGTAATTTTAAAAGGAAAAATTCATTGTGATATTTTTTCAGCTGAAACTAAGAAACTTTATGTATTAATTTTTCCCGTTAATTTCACCCCTAAGGGGGTAAAAATAAAAAAAGGAATGAGTGAATATTTATACCTTCGGATGTATTAAAACAGAAGGTAAGATACTGGGTATGAAAATTATACAAAAATAATCTAATTATTGTTGCTTTTTTTTTTCATTTCCATTCATAATGAGGTGAAAAAGATGTTGGTTTTGTTACATCAAATGTAAGCACAACGTATTGGAATGCAATAAATCAGGAGATGGTAGGTATAATTAACATTAAAGTTTTCAAATAAATGTTAATTTAAAAATTTTAAATCAATTATTTTTATCTAATTTTTATCACTGATATGATAACAAAGGATGTGGTAGTTATATCGTGTTAGTGGATATCACTGTATTCACCAAGAAGGAGTTGTGAATTTTGGCCTAGGCCTTGTAGGTACGTTTTAATTTAAATATGATAATAATCCTGGTTCTTTTTAATTCCATTCCATATTTTGTGATTTTTTCTATTAAGACTATGCATAACTAACTAATAATCCACTAATGCATTAGATAATAAATTTTACCACTGTATTCTACATTTAAAATAAATGTGCGACTGTTTCAAAAATATTGAAAAATAATATGTACCATTTTAATAAGGTGCAAGAGGGAAATGTTTAATTTTAAATATTCGAAGCGTGTAACAGAATAGAAATCTACATTTAAATTTTAAAAAAGACGCCTGTTTCACCTTGTCTCATAATGTGCTAATAATAAAGTACATTATGAAGTGAGATTTTAACAAGTTTAAATATGTGTAGGCTTATAATAAAAAAATTAAGCAATATAATCAATATTGTTATAATCTATAACAAACTGACTTATGTTTACAACATTATTTTCGAAATTTTAAGTTCTGGCATTTTATTGTATCTGTTGCTTTATTTAAATGCGTTTGTAATCGATCACATACTTTTATTACAACGTGAGGTACAATGTCAGCAAAATTCTGACAATTTGCTAGAGCGAAGCTGCGGGTGTTTAGCCAGTAGGGAAATCTTAAATTGCTAAGTGCACTAATATCCGAGCGATATCTGGTAAATAAAATAATGCAGTGTAAATTTCATAGTTGTAATGGTCTTCAAATTATGAAAATGTCATAAATTATTTTTTTTTAAGTCCATCTGGGAATCGAAATACACAGTAGGGATTTAGTAACTTTGTGTTCGAAATTGACATTTTTACCAGTGTCCGGAAAGGATAGCCCAATTAAATTATTGTAGATCTATTTGTTGGCTAGTATTTACACTATTAATTAAATAATAACAATTTAACCACCGGTTCACAAATTAATAACACTTTAATGAGTCCACTTTTAATTCTCCCCACTGGAGCTCGGCTTGACAGTGGCCTTATCTGCAGCTCGTCTCTTACCACGCTGCCTCGCACTACTCACTCACTCGTCCGCACCGCGACACACTTCCCGATGCACCAATCTTACACACGAGGCCCGTCGCTCGTCGCCCGCTATCGCTCGCCAAGGGTGTCGCTCAACCCTCTTCACTTCACCTTCGAACTTCATCCTGTCCGTTTGTATACCTCCAAGCCCCGTTCTGGAAAGTTATCGTAGCTCTCCGAAGTGTCGCGTCATCAGAATCCCTGACTTAACACACGAAGCTGCGAGAACAATGGCGTCCTAGTTACGCCAATTCGCGACGGTGCGCCGAAGGTACGCGGAATCCTCCAGACAAGACAGAGAGAGAGGGAGGCACCGCAGACTCGGAAAGGACGCCAACCGGATCACAGCAGAGGTACGAGCGCTATCGCGGAAGCGCCTCTCCCTCAGTCTGGCCGGCATCGTCACTAGTATCCTCGTAACAATAATTTGCAAGATTCAGAACTTTAAAAACAAAAGTCGATGGAATTGCGTCAGGATTCCATTTCGTCTAAGAATAAAATGCATTTTAAAATACGAGCCGTGCGGGGGGCACCCCTTGCAAATCCTACATATTTGCGGCCCTTTTGTGAAGTAACCGACAAACCAAACTCCTTGCATCGATGCTTCGTTAACGAAGACAACGCGTCGTAACGAAAAGTTTCACTGTTTTTTTTTTTCCCCTGCGAAGTTGGTAGCTCGTGACTTCGCAGGCCAGTTGGAGCGGCCATGAGTCCTCGTTAGTCCGCGGGGACCCGGCGGCGGGGATTCCTCTCGGGCGCTGAATAAATCAGCGGCGCGCCGACGGAGGTGATTGCAGGACGAATGGCGAGGCGGTCGCCGGAGGATTGTAGGATTGTCCGTGGAACTCGGGCGCTCGGCCATCTTGCGGGGGACCGCTGTAATTACACGCGCAGGCTTCGGTGACTCGACCCGACGATCGGACAAGAACATTTAAACAGGAGGGATTAGGGTGAAACAATTTATGTTGTGTAATGTCTTAGCTCTCGGTATATCTGCAGCATTTGGTGGGAGTAATTACGTGAGTGAGACGGCAGTCAAGGAATGGGAATGTGAAACAACGACTGTGCTGCTATCTGCGGCGGATAGCGCGAACCAAAGTTTTTTTTTTTTTTTTTTTTTTTTTTAGAGACAACGGGAAACGTTATAAGTTTAATGAATTTTAACAATATGAGCAGAAATTTAATCAAATTCCTTGTCCAATATCAAGTCCAAAGCCCGAGTTTAGTATTTTTTTTTCCTTCAAGTCTTTTTCGCTTTTATCAGAGCCGCTTTAGAAAAATTACTTTTTCAAACAACTTGTAACTTAAATTTTTACCAATGGTTTGCTCATTTAATTTGGGATATTTTGATATTATTTCCTGATAAATTATCCTCAGGTCAGTTTGATAAACGCTTACAACCCAATATACAGTACAATTGCCTCATTCATTGTGTATGGCAATAATATTGCAATTTGTTTTTCTAATACGAAATATTGAATTAAAATAGGTGTTTACCAACACATAAAGGTACAAGATAACAAGATAATAAAAATTTAATTTTTTTTTCTTTTCCCATTAATGCCCACGTTTTTAATAGATAAGCAGACAAACAAAATAAATATTAAAAGCACCTGCGTGGGACCCCGATTGGCTTGCCCTGCCCTAAAGCCGCCCCTGCTAAAAAAACACAAAATAAGTTTATTGGCTAGTGGGATTTATACTGATACTACCCTGATGATGTTGACTGTCTTAGCATCCGACGCGGCTGAATCCCACAAGCCATAAAACTTCAGACAATGGCCGCGAAAGTCTGCGATTTTTATTACCCATACAATAATTTATTGCGTCCACGTTTTTTTCTTTCTTTAAGTTTAACAATATTTGCAGCAAAGCTAAAACTAAAGAAACTGACCAAAAATTACGTAATGAAAGAAAATTATCCAATTTGATTTTGGTAGAAAAATTAGGAGACAAGTTTTCGTGTGATAAGAAGCTATATTTCTATCAAACATGTAATTTTTGTTTTCAAAATATTCTACATTTTTTGTTCATTTATGTTTACTCTGCACGATACTCATTTTGAGAACAATATCTTTGTAAATATTGTTTAATTTTTTAAACTTATATTTGTTTTATATTGGTTCTATTATCGTTTTGCCTTTCTCTTGAAATTATAATTTTTTATTTGGGGGAAACACCTGGACTGTTCATTAAATAAACTACTACAATTAGTACTACGAATGTTTTGAAGAACATCACTTCAAATTGTACATAATCACTCCAAAACATTATCAAAATTTATCGTTGGGAAATCAAACTGAAAATCTTATCTCACAAAAACCTTAAAATTCGTGCATTGCGTCCTATTCATAATAATTAGAATATTAAGGGTAGTACGATTCGCAGAACTATTCTTCTGTTTTTTATATACATTACTTCGCCTCGTTTGTTACACCCCTATTCCTCGCGTTCCGCCATAGTATTTCCTCCCTCCAAAGTTTCGTTTAGGCCTCGCTCTTTCTACCACCCCAGGCTCCGCAGTTCTCGCTTCTCTTCACAAGGTATTAGTTTTTTTTTAACTTCGTAAATTTAATGGGTTTAAAAACTTTATAGCACCTCTACACCTTTCCTTATCCTCGTTTCTTAGGAAAAGAAAAGAACTTTGTAAAGTACTTAATGGGTTTTAAATGACGCGAAATTTTATCTGAGTTGTCTAAGATGATATAGGCATGGAACTTTTTTTTAAAATTGCTTTTATTAGCTTAACCTGTGTGTATGAAGATATGAATGTACTGGAATCTTCCAATTCAATTTTCCCCCTTCCAAACAGCATGGATCTTCTGATCCCGAATATTGTTGCAAACAATGTTTATTTTAGTTGACAGTTATATTTACATTTTTAATATTCAGTCTGTTTTTACCTGAGGACGGGAACAGATCTCAGTTCCCGAAACGTCACAAACGTGGTCTTAGGAAGCGAGCTGTGTTCGTTTGTGCTGTCGTCACTGTGGTGTCCAGAATATCTGTTTTGTCACATCGCTGGGTTTCTCCTGTGTCTATCTGTGTTGTTGTTTTGCCACGTTATCTGTTTTAATATCATCTTTGGGTTCGTATGTTTGTCGCTCTGTTTCCCAAGGTCATTTTGACGTGACAACGTCTAATAAATCGATGAACGCCGGCTGCACGCACGAAAAAGTGTCCCGTTACGCACATTGTCCCGTTACGCTGTGTCCAGTTACGCTCATTGTACGATTGCGCCGCATCTATCTCTCTTCCACTCGATTGGAACAACCATCAATTTGACTTTTTCGAGGCACATTAAACTTGAAACACTCCCATTCGTTTCCTACTTTTCCTACCATCGTCCTATCCTTAACAGAATAACATAGATTGGAAGAAGTTAAATAGCAAACATGTATAAAAGTTAAAGTTAAAATAATCTCTTCGTTAAAGTAATAAACATATTTGAATTAATAAGTGCAAATAAAAGTAAATTTATCAATTAAATTGTAGATTTCATTTCACTCTTTCTTTGTATCCATACAAAATAGTGATAATTCAATAAAAATGATTCAATTTATTCATTAAAGTATGCAATCATTTCATCAATGTTTTGTTATGACGTTGTCACGTTAAACTATCGTCCGTAAACCGACTTTACAGACAACCACTTTTTTGTCTTTATGTACTGTCATTGCTAGTGTCTTGTTGTTGTTATCCCATCTGAGGTGTTATAATTTTGAATAATTCCTTGCACGGAAATTTCTGTGCTGTTTAATTTTTTTAATTATTTGAGATCGGCTGATTTTAGCTTGTTTTCTGTGGGTCTGCATGCTAATTTATTACATACATATTTTTTTGTCCGTTATTGAGGTTTCTTATGACTCACCAGCAATGATGAATGTTCAAAATAAAATGTTGAATCAATCTTCTCGATTGCAAGCACAATTCAAAGAAATAATTCACATTCTGCCATCCTCAGTTTGGGAAGAAGGGGGCAGAATAGGTTTCTTCAGTTTTGTGGAATTTCATCTGTAATCGCTTACATGGTGCCATAGAAGAGTTGGAAATTAAATTTACTGTGATTCTTGTTGTGGTAAAAAAAAAGTATAGTATAGCATGTGGTACATTACACCAAAAACTTGAAAAAATGACAAAGACATTCCCTGAACATGACCAATAATATGTAGAATGTGACAACAACGTGGCTACGCTAAATCAGAGAGCTATTGTTGGGATGAATGAAAAATGATGAAATTCTTTAAGCACGTGTCAAACCACGAGCACTATAGTTTGTTTCGTGTGAAAGAGTGTTTTTTTTTTAAGCTTGCAATAACTTCTTGGCCTTCTTCTATGCTTAACAGTTCCCTTATGCAACAAGTCCAGTGATACGTTTTGTCGTCACACAGGATCAACCATGACTAATTAAGTATCGATTTTTATGCAATGCCACCAGTAACACTGCAGTTGTGATTCCATCCAAGAAGAGTCAACGCATATACGCATCCTGGTGAATTTAGGCTTCCTCCTTGTTTATTGGAATAGCTCATTCCTATAAGCGAAACCAAGAACAGAGACCTGCTGGTCTTGAAAAATTTCCGTGAAGAAGATGAAGCAAAATTGTACTTTTTGACTTTAATGCAAAGCACTTGAGCAAGTGTTACTACACAATTATAAATAATTTGATTTTAAACTACGTTATGTGCACTGACTTGAGTTTCCTGTAAGACTTTTTTTTAACTTGCTACTGTTCAATTTGTTTCTGGCACAACAACATTGTGATTGTATAGAGACCACTACAATAACACATTTCAGAATCTGTGTTTGCCTGACAACGAACGAACATGTGTTGAAGCAGTTCAGTTCACCGCGTATTTAGTTTAAAATTTGTAGTGATTCCCCATGAGCAAAAACATCTGCCGATGGTACAGGCAATTCCAGACGACAGAGCTATTTTTCTCTGGCCTCCATGTTCATCTCACATAACGCTATGTGATTTATTTACCCTTGGGGCTTTATAAAAGATCGTATGTATGTTCTGCCGCTACCTAATGATTTGCCAAAGTTGAGAGACAGAATTGAAAAGGCTATGATTTCCATTACTCCGGATTTGTTAACCAAAGTGTGGGAAGAATTGGACTTCAGGTTGGATGTGTGCCGTATAGCTAAAGGTGCACAAATTGAACATTTTTCTATAACTAGGTTGGTTTACTTTAAATTCAACGTATGTTTTGTTTAAAAAGTATAAATTAAACTGTATACCATTGAAACTGGGTCTTTTTTTTTATGGACATCCTGTGTATTTTTCATTACTATTATTTGACATTCCTATAAATGTATTTCAATGTATTATGTATGAATCTGTCGCCTTTCTTTGTCACAAATTGTCTATCTAAATATACAATAAACGTTATATTCTAGCTGTAAAAAGTTATGAAGTGATCATTGTAACGAACCTTTGCATGATTTTTTTACCACCGTTAGATAATATACAATAAATATCTGTTTAGATAATTTGTAAACAAACAAAAAATTAAAGTGAGCTGTTGTGATGAATTTAAAGGGATTGCTCTAAAATAATAGTAACGACAAGAGAATTATATAACCAGCATGACGTGTGAGACCGTACCTTAAAGATTTAATGCAAGCAATTTCTCTTGTTTGCGCGTATATGTTTGTCTCTATGCTTGCAATACAGCCTAAAATGCACGTTAAGCAATTCGGGTTACGCTAGTACTTTAGGCATGGTGGTTGGAGAGTCTTGTTTGTTTGAAATAGGTCTAATCGTAATCGTAAAGCTTTTTTTTTTCAGTATAAATACGCACAGAAGGCATCTAAATATTCGGAGAAGTTGGGTCTAAATCCCTGATACTGACAATGATTTGGCTGAAAAGGTATGTCAAGTATAGTAAAAGAAGTTCTCGTGGTTGAGAGACGTTTGCCCTGTAGCCTATGCCTGGCTGTTTGAACAGGGTTAATTTTTCATATTCATATATTAAACTGATAACATTATAAAGATCGTGTTCTTGTTTTGGTGTTCTCGAAAGTGTATTTATTTGTTCCCTGCATAAATGTTTTGAGTTCTCACAGAATTTTACCACTGCCACTTGCATAGCTGTAACAAAAATTCAAACAGACTAATAAATTCTTTATTGATATTACCATCAGATATAACTATCAAATGCATACGAACTGCACTAAGAAGTACATTAAGACCATTTAAACTGTGAAACAGGGACTACGTAAGTCTTAAATCATAAAAAAAAAATTAAAATTAAGGCGCATTACTATGTGCAGAAACATTTACAACTAGCTAGGTTTTAGTATATGTTTTTGAACTTACATTCTACTTGAACATTAAAAAATATATAACGGTCTGAAATATTTCACGCAGTTTTGCGACTGGCATAAGACATTGGGACCCCTGGGTGACTGGACTTAAAATATTTTCTGCCAGCTCTCGAACGACACAGAAGTAGCACCGCTCGGCGGACGAGGCTGCTAATTCGGCCAGAACTTCTCGGGGAAGGGACGCCTATATCTATTAGGTCTATTAAGGAAGTTTAGAACTGGTTACACAGCCAACTCATTAGATGTTTCGACGTGTGAGATCACAGAACGGAGTTGGTGTTATTTTCAGATCGCAAGAGAAAAGCTAACCCACGAATATAAATATTTTCTTGCTAAAGTGGTTTAATGGGCACCAGCTATTGCAAAATTCAGAATTTGGAAATTTGCTGTTTACTACAAAAGTATATTTATATGGTTAATTTCTTATTTATAAAACAAATTCAGGGTTTTGTACAAACATACAACTGGTATCTTGTCCTGTTGTAAAAAGTAATTACTTTTTGTTTATGCGTTTAAATAAATATATGTTACATATTATTCTGTGAGCCTTAAAACATTAGCTCTTAATTCTATTGACTATTTGTGCCATGATTATAATGGTTATCTCATTATTATTTGTTGTATGGGAGTAGTATACGAATGTATTTCCGGGCACAGGCTTCAGGCTGTGGTGCCTGTGGTGCCGACCGCCATAGTGGATTGTGACGTCACGGCGGCCATCTTGGATGAGTGTAACGGGACACCGCGTAACGGGACACAGCGTAACGGGACATAACGTAACTGGACAAGTAGATCACGGCGGCCATTTTGGATCCGCCATCTTGGATCCGTCATTTTGGATGACGTCACCGTTTCAATTTCCGTTACGGCCGCCATCTTTAACTTTTTTATTATTACCCGATTTTAATGAATTTTTTTTTAAATTATAAAAAAAATCCAATAATAAAATTTTAATAAATTATAAATAAAAAATATACTTTTACGACATGGAGCTCGGAGTCCTCGGTTCGAACCCGACGAGTGCAAAAAAATAAAAATGGCGACCGATCCTTCCTCAATGGTGACTGCAGGCATACTGACTCCCACCACTTTTTTTTAAAGCATATATATCGTCACCTAGTATGACGTCATGTACGCCATCTTGAAAATCTTTATTTATTATCCGATTTTAATGAAAAAAATTCCAAAATTCATCAAAAATTTAACGTATTTGAATTCTGTTTGATTATATCGATGTACGTCCTGGTTCGATTCCCGGCGAGAGTAAACGGTCGATCCTTCCTCCATGAAAGCTACCTAGACTGATCTACCACCAACAATACCAAGGTATATATCGTAAACTGTTATGACATCATGTCCGCCATCTTGTCTTCATCCGCTGGAAACAACCATATTGTTTTCGTCTGCTAGAGTGTGCCGATAACATGTAGTATAATTATCTGGTCACCATACTTTTGTCCTCAACTGTTGACACTGAACATTGACCTTGACCTTGAACCTTGACCTTGAAATTTGACCTTGACCTTGAAATTTGACCTTGACCTTGAAATTTGACCTTGACCTTGAAATTTGACCTTGACCTAGAAATTTGACCTTGAAATTTGACCTTAACCTGGAAATTTGACCTTGACCTTGAGATTTGACCTTGACCTTAAAATTTGACCTTGACCTTGAAATTTGACTTTGACATTTGACCTTGACCTTGAAATTTGACCTTGACCTTGAAATTTGACCTTGACCTTGAAATTTGACCTTGACCTTGTAATTTGACCTTGACCTTGAAATTTGACTTTGTCCTTGTCGACCATCACGGACCCGACATTTTGCGTTCAGTAGATGCTACCAGGAGGTACCACCTGCTGGAGTATGCCATCTTGTGTGTGTACTCGTATTATAGAGTACATTTCCATCTGGATAATTTTATTCTAACCCGCTACAGTGCAGTAATCATTTATTACTGTGACACACGCCATCTTGAAATTTGGACGCCATCTTGAAAATCCGTAATTTTAATGCTAGAGATTCGGGAAAAAGTTCAAAATTCATTAAATAATTCACTCATTAAAGTAATGATTGATTAGATCGATTCCCGTCCTTGGTTCGACCCCTGACCGATACCAAACAACTTTAATTTTAAAAAATACCACAAAAGCGACAGGTTTGAGATAATAAAAACACAGCAAGTTCTTTTAAAAAATACTTTTATTACATACATACTACACTACTACAAGTACATAAAAAACACAGACAAAGTACTAAAGACTTGTGGATTCCTCGATTCAAACAGTCTTCTTATTGTACGGACTAAGCCTTTTACATGACTTTAAATGTCTATCCGATCCGTTCATCACCGCAGCCAGAGACGGACTGAAGTTCATATCACCAGGGTCCCACTTATATATTCTCATTTGCTGGTACAACACACGAGTCAAAACAATAACCATGTTCATTATACTCCTCGGAGCATTTTTTATAATGAAGATGTAAGCTATCAAGACGTGAAATAAGTTTTTTGCACTTATTGCACTGAAATTGTATTCTTTTAACATTATTAGAACAACTGCTTCTTTCATGTCTGCGAGCATTTGAGGTAATAGTAAATGATGCGTCACAGTATTTGCACCGACGCAATGTACGCTTTTCATTAGCGGAAGAATCCATTGCTGACGATGAAAATTCGGATGATGGTGGTATCACATCTGTTGAAATCTCCTCCAATGTTGACGTCGTCGTTGCCAACGGGATCTGCACCTTCTCCATCGTAGCTGTCGTCAAGGTCCCCGTAGACGATGGTACAACCTCCGAGTTCGTCGTTAAAGACGGTAAAGATGCCATCGAGGTCTCAAGAACAGCTAATTGACACGACTTATGCACCAGAAGAAACAAACTAGGTGATCAAATCAAGAACCATTTACAATAATACTAGAGTCAAATCTACAAATTAAAAAAGAGGTTCATTTTATCGAAAAAAAAATTAGATCTCTCCAATATACGCCAGGCTCCAAGAGCTACAATTCACGTCATCAGATCCATCTACATTTTGCTCCTATGCTTCAATTGACCATTAGCTGCAAGTGCTTCAACAGCTCCATCAGCTCCAACACGTAATGTACGCAATGTACGCACAATACATACAATTTACATGCAATAAATGTAATGATCACACAGTACACACAGGAAACGGAACGTACACACAGTACACACAGGAAACGGAACGTACACACAGTACACACAGGAAACGGAACGTACACACAGTACACACAGGAAACGAAACGTACACACAGTACACACAGGAAACGAAACGTACACACAGTACACACAGGAAACGGAACGTATACACACAGTACACACAGGAAACGGATAGTATACACACAGTACACACAGGAAAAGGAACGTACACACAGTACACACAGGAAACGGAACGTACACACAGTACACACACAGGAAATGGAACGTATGCACACAGTACACACAGGAAACGGAACGTACACACAGTACACACAGGAAACGGAACATACACACAGTACACACAGGAAACAGAACGTACACAAAGGAAACGAAACGTACACACAGTACACACAGGAAATGAAACTTATACACACAGTACACACAGGAAACGGAATGATCACACATACATTAGCGGAAACACACAGGCTTAGTTGGAAATCAGAATACAAGAAATAAAAACATTAAATTTTTACTTTCAATATTTAATTACTTCTCAACATTACACAAATACAAGTAAAAGAAGCCATTATTGTATGTAGCCAGCTTTCCTCAGTTCTTTGAGTATGAACGATATTTCTTTGATGCACGAATAGTTTCCTGCACAAAGCGAGCCATGTAGAAGTTTTAGCCGGTCAACCAATATGTTTGGATCTTTCCATGATGTGTAATCAATCTCTTCTACCACCATCTTACTTGCTTGTTTATTATAAATACTGTTAATATCACAATCGTCCCAGTGATCATAATAAGCATTATCAGATTTATTTATTATAACACGACGTTTCCATCGTTTCGGTCTCAGGACATCGCCACATTCTTCGATCTTGTCAGCTCTAGGTGCTTCATCACAGTCTATGCCTTTGTCAACAGCCTCAGAGTCACTGTAACAATCACTGTAGAAGACATCGTCTTCACCCAGATTACCGTATCAATTCGCTATCGATGATGTCGAAGTGTCTTCATCGTCTTCATGGTCTTCATGCTTCCTTTTTAGGAGTCCATCATTTTTACAAAGAATGGAGGATCTACTGAATATAGGCTTGAATGCATTCTCACTTTTCACGGTGTTGTTACTGCCATTAGTTTTAGTCTCCCCGAAGCCATTAGCATCCTTCAATTTATGTTCTTCCTCACGATCGGGTGAGCTAATACCATCACGCTCAGGACAAGGAAATATATTGTCGTAATGCAGATCACTCGTCTTTAGTCTAGTGGATCCATCGGTGTCCTCTATGCCGTAAGTAGTCTTGACTTTACATGTTCTACCATGTCTTTTTAAGCTGTCAATTCGTGTTAACAACCTTGTAACGCCCCTCGTGCCTCAAAATAGAATTATTTTAAATTAATTAAAAAGCCTTGGAAACATGCTGAAAAAAAAATTAGTTAAATAAATTGATTTACCAGAGGCGACACGAGGTGGGGAACACACAAAATTTAGGAACTTCCTGTAACAAGTAAGGAGGAAGTTGGTGTGGATCGTTAAAATCAATAAATAAAAACTACACGATTAACTTGATCTATAGTTTCCCTGTTTTATTTGCCCTGAAGATTTATCTTGTTTGGATTATTTTACACACACAAGGTTTTAACAAGTTTCAAAGATTAACAAAAGGAAAAACGAAAATGGGGGGCCGGCCCTCGAATCTTTAAACACTTTACATTCTTAGTTTGACATATAAACATTTGCATTATAATTTTCACACTCAAAGTTGTATGGATCCGATGATTACATTGATAATTAGTTCTATTCGCTCTACATTTTCTTGAGAAAAACACTGGTCGCTGGTGGTTCGGTCATCCGCTTAAAATAGTTCGTAGCTAGGTAAGGGGGAAATGTTGAATTTACATTACCACCCGGGGTCTTCAAACGATCACGTCGGGTAGTAGAAGCGTTTCTTCTAATGTGACCCACGGAACAGAAGGAAGGGGGGGGGGGGGCACGAGATGAGAGCAATCAATCTCTCCCCGTCATCGAACCCTGTCTGCAACAGTCCAAATCAAAACTGATTAGAACTTGTATACAGGCAGTCTATGGGGCAGAAAATGCCCAAAAAAAAAATTTAAGGGAAAAAAAAGGGGGGGTCGCGAATTATCACTCACCAAAACAGGGGATTTGCCCAGCACGCTGCCATCGTGGAGTCAGCCAGGGTCTGGAGCTCGCGAATAGCGCGGCAGGACGCGGATGATTTCTTCATTATTAAATTTAAAAGAGAAAAATTTCTAAGGCAAATAACTAAACTATGCAGACAGACTAATCTACTAGAATTAACTTGAGGGATAGCATCCCTTATACGAAGCGACTACATAGTCGTTAGCGGTCGGATGAAGTCTAGCCGATTTGCCGATACTCGATGGAGGTCTGTCTGCAGACGCGACGCGAGTTGGTCTGTGTCGCGGGAAGCCGCGTCTCGTAATTAAAAGTGCCCACCGGCTCTAACGGGTGGAAGGGGGGGGGGGTGTCTGGGCCGCCGAAAAATACCGAAGTTGCCCGAATGCGGGCGGAAAAAAAAACTCTAGCAGGAGTCTTGAAGTTGGCCAAACTGGGCGACCGTAGCGAACTCTGTCGAAGCAGGTCTGAGTTGAAAACAATCGACTCGACCACGGCGTCCATATAACTCAAGGCAAAGCAGGTGCTGCTCTCTGGCGCCCTAGCGGGCAGGCAAGCGGAGAAGTTCGCGACTCGGTCGCTAGGCAGCGCTTGATCTCAGTTTTAGCGCACACGTTTTGCGAAGAGACCTTGGAAACGGTCACCGGTGTCCAGGGGGTTACGACCGGTCATTGGTCTTACTTGGAACTGAGAAGGGGGGGAGGTGGGGTAAGATGCAACGCTGATGGGAAACTACGCCCCGTCGTGGCTGCAGAGGGGCGAACACAATACTAATACGTGATGAAAAACGCGAATCTCAGCTCGTCTCTGCGAACTGGTCGCCTGCAAGCTACCGGCTTGCCTATGCAGTTAGGGTCACGAAGAGAAATAATATTACAGGCTTGAGGCGTGACTGAAGGCGGGGGTAATGGTAAGCGGTCTGCCAGTCAGGGGTTAGGCCAGCAAAATATCCGATATACGCCGATGGGAAAGGGGCTTCAGGGCACTGAGACAAAGTTTAACTCAGAGGAGTACACCAGACTAACAAATTAAAATTACACTATAGTAGAGCAAATAAAATTTCCACACAAAAAATTTAAAATCATAATAAATACTTAAAATATATCGTGTCGGATTTACTAATTAACGGCACATACTTCCCCCCTGAAAGACGGAGTCAGGGTGGCCCACTTGAGCCACCAAAAACCTGGGTTACAGAAACTTACCCTGTACCAGGATCTACCGTAGTAAACTACTTACATATAAAAAAATATCTTGATCAAATCGAAGGTATATTATAATTAATTAATTAACACTTAACGATGAATGATGTAATGAGGAAAGTTGATCTCAGGTGTTGGGAATGGTGTCACGTGACGAAACTCTAAAGATGGGCGCTGTGAGGCGGGCCGAAAAGCACTGAGGCCGAAACAAGGGAAATGCGTCCTTGAGCGCTCAGTGATATATGGGGATTGGAACCCCTGTATATGGGTATGGTAACCTGTAACTTACAAAATATATTTGGGAATGGAACCCCTGTACAATTGTCTTTCCATAAAAAGCCGAAGGCATTGGGACTTTGCCCTGCACAATCAGGCCATTGAGAAGACGGTCAAATTTGCTGCTTCCCCGAAGGTAAAACAGATCCTCAGTCCTAGAGTGACACAGGGCCTAAGGGTGGTATTCCCTTGGCGGAATTTTAAATGATTGGGGATGAAAACCCTAAAAGATCAACAATCCGTATGAATGAATGAATTTAAAAAAATTAAATATTCGACAAATTGAGAAATTTTAGCGCATACAACTCTGATGTTCAATATAACTAACTAATATTTATTATTTAAAAGTTTTCTGCAAACAAAACAATAAATTAACGACTCTTCGCACTCAAATTTAAATTATTTAAATAAAGGTAAAATGCAATAAACCAACAATTATCAATGAAAAGGGTTATAAATTATCATGGAGCGGTTAGATCTTCCATGACTGCTGATAGGTTTCACACTGCCTGAGAGGGGGTTTGAACATAGGCCGTCCAAAGGTGAGTGCTGGGGATCTAACCCAGTAACACTCTATGGTCATAGGATTTTTCTCCTAGAGGACCGAGTCTCGGCTCGTTGGCTCGTAGGACCCTTCTTTTGCGCTGCTCGTTGGCTAGCTTGACCTAGCTCCTATTTTAGAAAAACACATAAAAGAAACCAGTTTGCCGTCTGGAAGTCACGTAGCTCTTACTTAAATAAACCATATCATCGATAGCGATGTAAAAGAAATACAGCTTTGGGGGTAGAATGCAAAGGAAACAAAAAAAATGGCTAGATGTAACAGCTTCTGTGCTCAGAATCTATGTACGTCGCTGTACATCACATGTACGTACAAGGAAAATAAAGGAATAAACATGTAAAAGTATTAACGCAAAATCAATACAAAAACACTACAAACATTATTCTTGCTTAATTTACGAATTATGATTATTAAAAAAAATTGAACTTAATCAAAAATTAAATAGATAAAATCGTCGAACAAAATTCATGAAGATTAAAAAAACTGTCAGAGAAGTATTACTAAGTTAAAAAAAATAAAACAATTTACGGCAAGCAGCTTGTTCAAGACTGAACTTACATATGGAAAAATTAAAAATTAAAGTATCTTAAATTACATAGAGTGTGCTAGCCTAGAGACGGGATGCTTAAACGTACCCAAATTAATTTAGTGGACCTCTCGTTGGAGGTTGAAAGGATTTCCCCACTCTCGGTGATTACTATAAACATTACAATGAGGCTAGTCACCTCGTAGGTACTTAATTTCGGGCAATACGTATTTTAATATGCTTGATTATATTATTATTATTTTATCACTATATTATGTTTTCAAGTATTATTACTTTAATAATGTAAGACGTGAAATTCTTATAAGGCAAATGTCTTTCAGTATAGTTTGAAATCATTATTATGATGGGGGGGGGAGCCCTTGATATGTAAATTAAAATCTATATTTAAATATTATGTGCGTGTTTATTAGTAATGGCGTTAGTAGCCTAAAAAAAGTACTCTTAACTTATAGTTATTTGTTCATATGTAAACTTAATAATTAAATTTAAACACATTTAGCTGACTACTGCGGGACAACAGTGGAAAACTATAAACTTATTTGACTCTCAGTCATAAAGTAACTACGGCGGGCGGAGATAAACAGAGCCCGGCGTCACGACAAAGACGTCAGCTGTGGTCACCCCTCGAAGATAAGTGGGCGGCAGAGGCCGCTCGAAGAAGGAGGGGGGGGGAAACAAACATGACAGCTCCCATGTGGCTGTCGGGAAAAGGATGTGAGCGGAACAGTTGCTCACGTAAAAATTTGCTATGGTCCAGGATTAATTGGACAAAAACAAAAAAAAAATATACGTCGCGGACATTCGTCTCGCGCTACTGGGACAGTAAGGTTCCAGGTGAGATTACAGTTGGACACCCCTACGAAGGTCGTACAGGGCGGTGAACTGAACTCGACGCGACAACGCCCGCCGTGAGAGATAAGCGGCACGTAGAGACCGGGGAGGGGTGTCTACGACCTGGTCAACAGCACGTTCGGGGGCGTGCGGTGGGGGGGACAGCTGGCTGGCTGCCGGACGTCTCGCGCGCTATGCGCTAGCCTAAGTCCAAACGGAAATTTAACTCAAGATAAATTTAAAAATTTAACTCATTATAACTAGGGGGTGTACCAGCGATCAGTTTACAATATCATTACAAAATTGTTTTTATCAAAAATTAATTAAAAAAATTTTTTGTACTTTTATTTTTATTTTAGATATGCTTATATTATTCAAGTATGCCTATAGATCAAGGTAACCACGCTCTGCTACCAAGTTTTAACGCCCCTCGTGCCTCAAAATAGAATTATTTTAAATTAATTAAAAAGCCTTGGAAACATGCTGAAAAAAAATTAGTTAAATAAATTGATTTACCAGAGGCGACACGAGGTGGGGAACACACAAAATTTAGGAACTTCCTGTAACAAGCAAGGAGGAAGTTGGTGTGGATCGTTAAAATCAATAAATAAAAACTACACGATTAACTTGATCTATAGTTTCCCTGTTTTATTTGCCCTGAAGATTTATCTTGTTTGGATTATTTTACACACACAAGGTTTTAACAAGTTTCAAAGATTAACAAAAGGAAAAACGAAAATGGGGGGCCGGCCCTCGAATCTTTAAACACTTTACATTCTTAGTTTGACATATAAACATTTGCATTATAATTTTCACACTCAAAGTTGTATGGATCCGATGATTACATTGATAATTAGTTCTATTCGCTCTACATTTTCTTGAGAAAAACACTGGTCGCTGGTGGTTCGGTCATCCGCTTAAAATAGTTTGTAGCTAGGTAAGAGGGAAATGTTGAATTTACATTACCACCCGGGGTCTTCAAACGATCACGTCGGGTAGTAGAAGCGTTTCTTCTAATGTGACCCACGGAACAGAAAGGGGGGGGGGGGGGGTGGGCACGAGATGAGAGCAATCAATCTCTCCCCGTCATCGAACCCTGTCTGCAACAGTCCAAATCAAAACTGATTAGAACTTGTATACAGGCAGTCTATGGGGCAGAAAATGCCCAAAAAAAATTTAAGGGAAAAAAAAAGGGGGGATCACGAATTATCACTCACCAAAACAGGGGAGTTGCCCAGCACGCTGCCATCGTGGAGTCAGCCAGGGTCTGGAGCTCGCGAATAGCGCGGCAGGACGCGGATGATTTCTTCATTATTAAATTTAAAAGAGAAAAATTTCTAAGGCAAATAACTAAACTATGCAGACAGACTAATCTACTAGAATTAACTTGAGGGATAGCATCCCTTATACGAAGCGACTACATAGTCGTTAGCGGTCGGATGAAGTCTAGCCGATTCGCCGATACTCGATGGAGGTCTGTCTGCAGACGCGACGCGAGTGGGTCTGTGTCGCGGGAAGCCGCGTCTCGTAATTAAAAGTGCCCACCGGCTCTAACGGGTGGAAGGGGGGGGGGGGTGTCTGGGCCGCCGAAAAATACCGAAGTTGCCATGATGCGGGCGGAAAAAAAAACTCTAGCAGGAGTCTTGAAGTTGGCCACACTGGGCGACCGTAGCGAACTCTGTCGAAGCAGGTCTGAGTTGAAAACAATCGACTCGACCACGGCGTCCATATAACTCAAGGCAAAGCAGGTGCTGCTCTCTGGCGCCCTAGCGGGCAGGCAAGCGGAGAAGTTCGCGACTCGGTCGCTAGGCAGCGCTTGATCTCAGTTTTAGCGCACACGTTTTGCGAAGAGACCTTGGAAACGGTCTCCGGTGTCCAGGGGGTTACGACCGGTCATTGGTCTTACTTGGAACTGAGAAGGGGGGGAGGTGGAGTAAGATGCAACGCTGATGGGAAACTACGCCCCGTCGTGGCTGCAGAGGGGCGAACACAATACTAATACGTGATGAAAAACGCGAATCTCAGCTCGTCTCTGCGAACTGGTCGCCTGCAAGCTACCGGCTTGCCTATGCAGTTAGGGTCACGAAGAGAAATAATATTACAGGCTTGAGGCGTGACTGAAGGCGGGGGTAATGGTAAGCGGTCTGCCAGTCAGGGGTTAGGCCAGCAAAATATCCGATATACGCCGATGGGAAAGGGGCTTCAGGGCACTGAGACAAAGTTTAACTCAGAGGAGTACACCAGACTAACAAATTAAAATTACACTATAGTAGAGCAAATAAAATTTCCACACAAAAAATTTAAAATCATAATAAAAACTTAAAATATATCGTGTCGGATTTACTAATTAACGGCACAACCTGCTACAACGATTACAGCTTAACATGTTGCGTAGTGGGTTTCTAGCACAATCATTCTTCTCATGACGTCTAGCATTCCTCCACATGGCAAAATCCTTGCCACAGTATCTACAGCGGCTTCCTTCCGATTCAGCTGCAGATAACAAACCACGATCCATGGTAGCTTCTGTGACTAATGTTAGATACAAACTGTCAGTTTTCTCCAATTGGAACCATTTCTTAAATAGAGTTTTTGAAATATTTCATCAGCGAGAGTTAAGTTATCTAATGCAAAGCAAATTGATGCAAGTAGTTCTGGCTGTCGTCAACAGATGGCACCACGTGTTACTTGCAGGTAAAATAATATATATTTAATTAATGTGGGATGCGGAATGCTCACTATCGATCGCAAAGGGAGGTTGGCTTCGATAGTATCCAAGGAGAAAAAAGATCGTCCTTCCTGCTAGTGCTTCTCAGATTTCTAACGGTCCGCCATCTTTGATTGCGACGTCACGGCGACCATCTTGGATGGGTGTGACCTTGACCTTTGACCGTAACCGCAGGAATGATCGCAAGCACACGGATTAACCATCAAAATATTGATAAGAATAATCAGGAGCACACGGAGAAAACCATCATAATATTGGCAAGAATAATCAGGAGCACACGGAGAAAACCGCCACAAGTTTTCTTTGATATCATAAAAATACAAAAAAAAATTAATAAAAAATTAAAAATAAAAACAAAAAAAATTCAAACATTCTGGCTTGTACTAGAACTCTATCTTTGCTCAACAATGAGAAGTTCACAAGCTAGCAGAATGTTTGAATTTTTTTTGTTTTTATTTTTAATTTTTTATTATTTTTTTTTTTGTATTTTTGTGATATCAAAGAAAACTTGTGGCGGTTTTCTCCGTGTGCTCCTGATTATTCTTGCCAATATTATGATGGTTTTCTCCGTGTGCTCCTGATTATTCTTATCAATATTTTGATGGTTAATCCGTGTGCTTGCGATCATTCCTGCGGTTACGGTCAAAGGTCAAGGTCACACCCATCCAAGATGGTCGCCGTGACGTCGCAATCCAAGATGGCGGACCGTGAGAAATCTGAGAAGCACTAGCAGGAAGGACGATCTTTTTTCTCCTTGGATACTATCGAAGTCAACCTCCCTTTGCGATCGATAGTGAGCGTTCCGCATCCCACATTAATGAAATATATATTATTTTAACTGCAAGCAACACGTGGCGCCATCTGTTGGCGACAGCCAGAACTACTTGCATCAATTTGCTTTGCATTAGATAACTTAACTCTCGCTGATGAAATATTTCAAAAACTCTATTTAAGAAATGGTTCCAATTGGAGAAAACTGACAGTTTGTATCTAACATTAGTCACAGAAGCTACCATGGATCGTGGTTTGTTATCTGCAGCTGAATCGGAAGGAAGCCGCTGTAGATACTGTGGCAAGGATTTTGCCATGAGGAGGAATGCTAGACGTCATGAGAAGAATGATTCTGCTAGAAACCCACTACGCAACATGTTAAATTGTAATCGTTGTAGTAGGTTGTTAACACGAATTGACAGCTTAAAAAGACATGGTAGAACATGTAAAGTCAAGACTACTTACGGCATAGAGGACACCGATGGATCCACTAGACTAAAGAAGAGTGATCTGCATTACGACAATAATTTTCCTTGTCCTGAGCGTGATGGTATTAGCTCACCCGATCGTGAGGAAGAACATAAATTGAAGGATGCTAATGGCTTCGGGGAGACTGAAACTAATGGCAGTAACAACGTCGTGAAAAGTGAGAATACATTCAAGCCTATATTCAGTAGATCCTCCATTCTTTGTAAAAATTATGGACTCCTAAAAAGGAAGCATGAAGACGATGAAGACACTTCGACATCATCGATAGCGAATTCATACGGTAATCTGGGTGAAGACGATGTCTTCTACAGTGATTGTTACAGTGACTCTGAGGCTGTTGACAAAGGCATAGACTGTGGTAAAGCACCTAGAGCTGACAAGATCGAAGAATGTGGCGATGTCCTGAGACCGAAACGATGGAAACGTCGTGTTATAATAAATAAATCTGATAATGCTTATTATGATCACTGGGACGATTGTGATATTAACAGTATTTATAATAAACAAGCAAGTAAGATGGTGGTAGAAGAGATTGATTACACATCATGGAAAGATCCAAACATATTGGTTGACCGGCTAAGACTTCTACATGGCTCGCTTTGTGCAGGAAACTATTCGTGCATCAAAGAAATATCGTTCATACTCAAAGAACTGAGGAAAGCTGGCTACATACAATAATGGCTTCTTTTACTTGTATTTGTGTAATGTTGAGAAGTAATTAAATATTGAAAGTAAAAATTTAATGTTTTTATTTCTTGTATTCTGATTGCCAACTAAGTCTGTGTGTTTCCGCTAATGTATGTGTGATCATTCCGTTTCCTGTGTGTACTGTGTGTATAAGTTTCATTTCCTGTGTGTACTGTGTGTACGTTTCGTTTCCTGTGTGTACATTCTGTTTCCTGTGTGTACTGTGTGTACGTTCCGTTTCCTGTGTGTACTGTGTGTACTGTGTGTATACGTTCCGTTTCCTGTGTGTGTACTGTGTGTACGTTCCGTTTCCTGTGTGTGTACTGTGTGTACGTTCCGTTTCCTGTGTGTACTGTGTGTACGTTCCTTTTCCTGTGTGTACTGTGTGTACGTTCCGTTTCCTGTGTGTACTGTGTGTATACGTTCCGTTTCCTGTGTGTACTGTGTGTACGTTTCGTTTCCTGTGTGTACTGTGTGTACGTTCCGTTTCCTGTGTGTACGTTCCGTTTCCTGTGTGTACTGTGTGATCATTACATATTTTGCATGTAAATTGTATGTATTGTGCGTACATTGCGTACATTAAGTGTTGGAGCTGATGGAGCTGTTGGAGCACTTGCAGCTAATGGTCAATTGAAGCATAGGAGCAAAATGTAGATGGATCTGATGACGTGAATTGTAGCTCTTGGAGCCTGGCGTATATTGGAGAGATCGAATTTTTTTTTTCGATAAAATGAACCTTTTTTTTAATTTGTAGATTTGACTCTAGTATTATTGTAAATGGTTCTTGATTTGACTAGCGTATTATTCCATACGGTGCATGTATATAAGCGAGTCCTAGAAAGCAGGACGCTCAGTTTGTTACTGACGTCGGCGGTGTAAGGATCACCTAGTTTGTTTCTTCTGGTGCATAAGTCGTGTCAATTAGCTGTTCTTGAGACCTCGATGGCATCTTTACCGTCTTTAACGACGAACTCGGAGGTTGTACCATCGTCTACGGAGACCTTGACGACAACTACGATGGAGAAGGTGCAGATCCCGTTGGCAACGACGACGTCAACATTGGAGGA
Source organism: Bacillus rossius redtenbacheri (assembly GCF_032445375.1). NCBI lineage: Eukaryota > Metazoa > Arthropoda > Insecta > Phasmatodea > Bacillidae > Bacillus > Bacillus rossius. The sequence goes on along the minus strand of NC_086330.1, from coordinate 20,314,089 downwards.
GATTTCAACAGATGTGATACCACCATCATCCGAATTTTCATCGTCAGCAATGGATTCTTCCGCTAATGAAAAGCGTACATTGCGTCGGTGCAAATACTGTGACGCATCATTTACTATTACCTCAAATGCTCGCAGACATGAAAGAAGCAGTTGTTCTAATAATGTTAAAAGAATACAATTTCAGTGCAATAAGTGCAAAAAACTTATTTCACGTCTTGATAGCTTACATCTTCATTATAAAAAATGCTCCGAGAAGTATAATGAACATGGTTATTGTTTTGACTCGTGTGTTGTACCATCAAATGAGAATATATAAGTGGGACCCTGGTGATATGAACTTCAGTCCGTCTCTGGCTGCGGTGATGAACGGATCGGATAGACATTTAAAGTCATGTAAAAGGCTTAGTCCGTACAATAAGAAGACTGTTTGAATCGAGGAATCCACAAGTCTTTAGTACTTTGTCTGTGTTTTTTATGTACTTGTAGTAGTGTAGTATGTATGTAATAAAAGTATTTTTTAAAAGAACTTGCTGTGTTTTTATTATCTCAAACCTGTCGCTTTTGTGGTATTTTTTAAAATTAAAGTTGTTTGGTATCGGTCAGGGGTCGAACCAAGGACGGGAATCGATCTAATCAATCATTACTTTAATGAGTGAATTATTTAATGAATTTTGAACTTTTTTCCGAATCTCTAGCATTAAAATTACGGATTTTCAAGATGGCGTCCAAATTTCAAGATGGCGTGTGTCACAGTAATAAATGATTACTGCACTTTAGCGGGTTAGAATAAAATTATCCCGATGGAAATGTACTCAATAATACGAGTACACACACAAGATGGCATACTCCAGCAGGTGGTAGCTCCTGGTAGCATCTACTGAACGTAAAATGTCGGGTCCGTGATGGTCGACAAGGACAAGGTCAAAATTCAAGGTCAAGGTCAAATTTCAAGGTCAAGGGCAAATTTCAAGGTCAAATTTAAAGGTCAAATTTCAAGGTCAAGGTCAAATTTCAAGGTCAAGGTCAAATTTCAAGGTCAAGGTTCAAGGTCAAGGTCAATGTTCAGTGTCAACAGTTGAGGACAAAAGTATGGTGACCAGATAATTATACTACATGTTATCGGCACACTCTAGCAGACGAAAACAATATGGTTGTTTCCAGCGGATGAAGACAAGATGGCGGACATGATGTCATAACAGTTTACGATATATACCTTGGTATTGTTGGTGGTAGATCAGTCTAGGTAGCTTTCATGGAGGAAGGATCGACCGTTTACTCTCGCCGGGAATCGAACCAGGACGTACATCGATATAATCAAACAGAATTCAAATACGTTAATTTTTTTATGAATTTTGGTATTTTTTTCATTAAAATCGGATAATAAATAAAGATTTTCAAGATGGCGTACATGACGTCATACTAGGTGACGATATATATGCTTTAAAAAAAGTGGTGGGTGTCAGTCTGCCTGCAGTCACCATTGAGGAAGGATCGGTCGCCATTTTTATTTTTTTGCACTCGTCGGGTTCGAATCGAGGATTCCGAGCTCCATGTCGTAAAAGTATATTTTTTATTAATAATTTATTAAAATTTTACTATTGGATTTTTTTTATAATTTAAAAAAAATTCATTAAAATCGGGTAATAATAAAAAAGTTAAAGATGGCGGCCGTAACGGAAATTGCAACGGTGACGTCATCATTCAAAATGGCGGAAAACACATCGCCGGAATTTTCGAGAACACAATGACGTCATCCAAAATGACGGATCCAAGATGGCGGATCCAAAATGGCCGCCGTGATCTACTTGTCCAGTTACGTTATGTCCGGTTACGCGGTGTCCCGTTACACTCATCAAGATGGCCGCCGTGACTTCATAATCCACTATGGCGGTCGGCACCACAGGCACCACAGCCTGAAGCCTGTGCCCGGAAATACATTCGTATACTACTTATGTGGATTTGTTTGTTTAAAATTACGTATGTCATAATCCAAAAATAGTATGATTTTAAACATTTAATGAACATAGACCATTGCTGGTTTTCACTATATATCATAGAGAAACCACAATAATTAACAAGATAGATGAATACACAAACACAAAAAAAAAAAAATTTTCAAAATCAAGTAATGTCAAGTGTTAAATAATTAGACAGCGCAGAAAATTTCGCCGAAGGTATTCATGAGAAAAAATGTCACGGCACAACCACAGTGCGCTGAAAACGACGAGACAGGTGTAACAGAAACAGAAAAAAAAGCAAACAATAATCTTGACAACACAACGACAAACAGATGAGTCCAACGATGATACAAAACAGATATTTCGTACAACATAACGAAGACGGCATATATGACGTCGTCTATAGCTTGTTTTTTCTATGTGTTTGTGTATTAATCTTTCTTGTCCATTCGTGTGGTTTTTCTATGACATACAGTGAAAACTAGCAATGGTGTATGTCCATAATTTTTTTTTAATCAATCTTCCCCGTTCCAAGATTCATTTAAAGAACCTTTCAAAAATGGTATGCAATTTACATGCAAACTACTCAAATTATTTTATACATACGCATACATAGAATGGTTTTGTGGTGTATGTTTTATATTTAAAAAAAATGTTTCATAAGCACAAAAATAATAATTTATAATATGCTGCATTGAGTTCTAAGTGATGTGAATACCTGTAATGTATATATAAATTTATATATAAGCTAATGTCTATCTCTCTGTATTTTTCTCTATCTCTTGTGTATAGGTATCTCTATATCTCTCTATCTCTCTTTATCGCTTTGTCATGCTATATATACATATATCTCTACATATATCTGTATCTCCCTCTATATCTCTCTCCTCTATATACCTATATATATATATAAGTCTCTCTATCTCTATATAGGTCACTCTCTAGCAACGAAAATATTAAAAATCCATGTTTTTACCAATCTAAATTTTTATCTATCTTTTTACCTGTCACAGGTGTGGAATATTTATATAAAACACGCGCGTATTCTAATGCAACGTTGTGTCAAAATTTCAAAGCAATCGGTGAAGAACTATTGGAGGTTCAAAATTTTTGAACGGACGTTTACATTTTTTATTTATATAGTTATGTATAGCCATATTTAATATAGAAAATTATTACTCTGAAAGTTTTCATATTTGGCATGGAATAATTCGTTGTGTACATCCTGCGCCGCAGCGCGCACGGCTACCGAGCATGATACCCTCTGCAGCGCGCCCTCCGCGCATGCGCAGTCTGCGGCCCGGCAGAATCTGCCATCCCCCCCCCCCCCTTGCCAACCCCCCTATTGCGCTCCCAGCGCTGTGTGCCGGTCCAGCGCGCCTCGGAGATCGTATTGATCTGGCGCCGAGCGGCGCGGCGCCTGGGTCATTCGAGGTCAACCCCCTCCCCCTCCAACCCACCCTCCCCCTCCATCCAACTCCCTCTGGCGCCGCTGACCTTGACCTCTTGCCCGGCGATGACTTATTCAAGGAGAGCGGTCAATTATTCAAACTTGAGGAGATTCTTCAACACACACACTCCCCCCACCCACCACCACCACCCACCTAACACCTTCTCATATACCACCCCTCTTCCCTCTTCAACCCTCCTTCTGTTCTGTACGGCGGTGTACGTAATGATACGTAATTTCCATCTGCTTCCTCCCCTTTCACAGCCACTGGCTAGCTGTGAGGTAGCTTCATACAATCCTAATTACCTCATAAACTCAGTGAAATTTCATCCCGGACAAGCCTGAGACTTTTTTTCTGGAAATTTTTCTTTCTTCCATTAATCATTTCAATTTTCACAAAAAAAACTCATTTCTTTTTTTAGCCATCGCAAAATATGTTTTTAGTATGGATACTACCAAATATTTTGTTCTGACTGCAAAATAATTTTGTAGTATCAAAAAAATTCCATTCATTACCTAGTGTTAACAAAAATTTCATGTCCCTTACTAAGCCACTTTTTAAACGCTGTAACATTATTAATATTCAAGCAATTTGTATTTCTGTTTCACATTCATTTTGAAGATAACTCCCATTTTTTGTAAGATGACTGAGCTAAGCCCACATGTTACCAACAATATATATTTTTGCATTTAATAAGATAAAAAACAAGAGCTTTATTAGTAGATATTCATGTTGGATTTTTGAATTTTTCCTAAATTAAATTTTTATGAATGGTGAAAAAAAATCAATAATTGGTTTTAGAGGTAAATAAATACACATTTTTCAGCTGTGGAAATACATAGTATAAACTTGCAGTGTGTTACCATGACGTAATCAATAACCTTGATTATTTTTCTAATTAATTAAATGTTTAGTATGTATATGATGACCAAATTCGCAGTAAAACAACGCGTGCGGCATTGTTATTTTAAAATATATTTACTTCTCTGTCCAAAAACTCTATGGAGTGCTATTTTCTCTTGTTTGCAGCTTCTACCTACTGAAACTTCTACTTTCCTCCATGTTTGAGATCATCTGTAGCTTATTATCGTCATAAACATGTCCCACCCATTTTGATTGCATATTATTACTAATCTGATTAAATGTCAACAATGCGCATGACATAGCCTATAATAAGAAATTGGGGTGGGTAGAAGAAGTTGGAGTAATTACCGCTATGTTTTTTTTTTTTTTTTTTTTTCGTGAATTCGTTCTAAGTTATAAAGTAGGAGGCTTAGAACGCTTTGAAGGAATGGATAACTTTAATCTGACTCCTCTGGGTTGTCCACGTCCATTGAATCCACATTCGATGCGTGATCACCGGTCGGTTCGATGCAGACGGCTGCAGCTCGAGGCTTCGTTTTTCGTCGTTGCGTGCTCTCCGCTCTGTGGGCCCGTAGCATTTTCCTGGGCTTCTTTCTTTCTTAATCGATGGAGCCGGCATCTAACTGCATCGGGAAGTCCAGGTGACCGGTTAGAAATGTGTGTCACTTGCTTCTTCGATTTCTTCACTTTTGGTTTTGGGCGTTATTCCTTCCTTCTGGCGTTATATATATATATATATATATATATATATATATATATATATATATATATATATATTGCACGAAATATCAAAGTACTTTTTTTCTTTTACAAAAAAATGTAGTTTACACTTTAACGTAAAGAATAAAAGTAGCAAGTACTTTCGTCGCTAGCTCGCTTGCGACTGAACGCTAGCCGCGCTGCGCGGTGACGTCATTACAGTGTCTAGGCGGGTGGTGGGGAGTTGATGCCAGCGTTTCCCGTCGCCGCCGTCAGAGCGGGCTTCACGATGGTATATTTACTGTTAGCCTCGGGTGCATAGTTTGGCCGTAGCGGGCGTTTCAAAATAAATATCCTTATTTCGCGTCGTGAAGATTCTGCCATGACGTCCCGTACGAAACATCACGTTCCATCGGATTCACGCCGTAAAGTCTCGAATGGTAGTTACCTCCAAACGAGGTTCACTGTGCTAGTGGTTTCAGGAGAACGAGGTCAGAGGTGAAGTATTCCACCATAACTGGCCCAGGAAGTGCTGGATGAAGCTTCTTTGCGTTTAATGGGCTTGTTTTGGAAGATCGGGCTGGCATAGTGGCGCCATCAGTATGCAAACTGTCCACCGCGGGAACTTCTGCGAATAAATCGACGATGTCTTCTTAAGTCCAACGAGTGAATATAGAAGGCAATTATTGCGCTTCTCTTAACGTAGTCTGGTACGGTAAACTCTGTACAGATGTCGATTTAATTTGTTTCCATAAAAATACGAAAGTAAAGATATTGAAAATATACACTCCATGAAACACACTCCTCAAACACGTGTTTTAAATTTGTATAAAAGTTTCTCTTTTGTGTGGCGCAGTTTTACATGGAGAGTAACCTTTGCAGGTTTATTACAAAAATTATATTGATAACATATACAACTCATGGTCTATAAGAGTTTCCTACGGCTGGTATACGCGTTTGAAGTTGGAGCTAATTAACTTTTTTTTATTGCAAGTGATATATAAAGTATTTAAAATGAAACACTAGGTGACTGTATAATTTTCAAGTAAACAGATTTTTACAAATACCGCAAAACTTTTCACCGTTGTAAACGATTTCATTAAAATAATTCGAGGCAAGAAATTTCTCTTCCTTGCACTTTTTCTGACGCTTTGTTGTACATAATTACTTCAAGCACAGTAAGGTAACATAATGTTTTAGCGGTATTTGTTTGGATAACGAAAATTGTTAAAACTAAGCTTTTTTTTATTCGGGCTTTACGCCTCATCGACGACGAATCATTAGAAGCAATAACTAACAGTGGCACTAAACTAATATAAGCCGTTGCTTACAGCATCACAAAACTATTAGAAACTGTTAATTACAGCGTCACTAAATCATTAGATTAGGTTGTAACTAACAGCGAAACTAAACCATTATAACGGTTACTTATAGTGACACTAAATAAGAATATATAATAACTCACAACGACACTAATCGGTTACTTACAGAGAAACCAAATCATTTTAGATGGTAACTCACAGCGACACTGCATCATTAGAGACGGTAACCTACAATGACACAAAACCATTAAAAACTGCTACTTATAGCGACACTAAATCAATACAGATGAAAACTCACAGCGACACGAAACTATTAGGAACGGTCACTTACAGTGACACTAAATCATTACAGATGGTATCTCACAGCGAGGCAAAATCGTAAGAGACGGTAACTCACAGTGACACTAAACAATTAGAAAAGGTCACTAACAGCTACACTAAATCATTATAGATGGTAACTTTCAGCAACACTGAATCATTAAAGACGGTAACTTACAGCGACACTAAACCATGATAAACGGTTACCTATAGCGACCCTAACTCATTATGAACAGGTGAATTTCAGCGACACTGATCAGATGTGTTTGGACGGAATCAACCATGGCCTATTCTGAGCAGCCTGCCGGGACCTCGGTAACACTAGAGAACAGAAAGCAAGGACTTCCTCCGAGCAGGAACTCTATAAGTGTCTCCCGTGACCTTGGACTGCGACGTGGAACGAGGCCCCTAAGACGGCATGAAAAAGGCGTGGGAAGCAGGAGCACCCAGAGAAAACGCACCGATCAACGGTAAAGTGTCCCACGTCTCTCACATAATAAAACCGCGGATTCTAAAGGCTTTCCGGATAGGCGAATGATCCGATCATGCAAATCACCGTGGCGCTTAAAAAAGGTCTGAATAAAAACCTCTGCTGCTAAATCTAAACAAATTAGCCGGTGATGTAGAAAAAGTAAGTTACTTTAGTGTGCAGGATTAATACTGCTTAAGTAAGAAAATTAACAATTTGACGTATTTAATCGTTTAAGGAAAGAAAAAATGTTTTTTTTAAGCCATGACACCCGAATGCATGTAGTTAGCTAATGTACTCTGAAAATAGAGCAAGTTTTACAGCCATAAATTTTACGAGAATTTTCATAGCCATTAGTCATTTCTCCGCAGAAGAGTAAAAGACGCAACGAGGTTACGCCGTCTCATTGATTTTTGTGGACTCATCCGCCATTTTCATTTTTTTTTCCTGCCTCGCCTTCAGAATTCATCCACGTCACCGAGCAACGCTGATGAGAATTATGTTTTATATTTAAACGAAATACGAGAGGCTTTAGATTTCCATGACGGTTTCAATGAGGTTATTCAAATATAAAACTGTTTGAGCGAGCAAATAATTTAAATCAGACATTTTATTTTACTTGAATACAAGAACTTAAACCTGATAAAGTAACTATAAAATTAAAAAAAAATTATATGTTGCAGATACATTGGGTTCGGATTCATCCCGGAAATTTATGCTTTGTTTTGTTCCAGTGCCTACAATAGTTTACAGTATTTACTGCGCATATTAATAAGAAAAATAAAATTGAATAAAGTCTAATACTTTAGACATTTATGCTTGCATAAACAATCAATCCAACATTAAAATTAATCACCACTTTTCGTGAGCGCGACATTATTTTCCATACCGATTAACATGTATGCAATAGTAACAGTAGTATTGTGTTGTACACTTTTACAAAATTTGTCTTGTAGTTTTACAGACTATTACTTGGCAACTGGTTTCCAAAAGAGTCTTCTGTAAAAATACAAATATATATTTATGTGTAATAACTGTACCATTTAGCACACATTTTGATGACTAATCGTTTTTTTTTTATGTCACAGTAACGTAATTAGGTGAAGTCCAGCTGTCCTTTTACCACAATATTTATGTTACTTTCTGAAAGCAAGTAAGCAATAGCTCAAAAAATTTCACCTTGAAGGGGACACGAACAACGTTAAGGAATTGAGTTACCTAGTCGAGTTCTTCTGAGAGCGATGCATGCCAGGCCTGCCCTTGATCACGCGAGCACGCAATGCGACACGGAGTTCGGTCACGCTATAAAACCACCCCGACATAACGTAAATAACGGTCGCGAGGGGAACGCAGAGGCAACTGGAATATGCAAATAAAATTATCATCAAAGCTTTTCCGCACATCTAACCTTCGATACGCATTTCAGAACCATGCTAATCAGACATATTTAACGCTTGATTTCACACACCCGGTAGAAAAAATATATATTTTTTATTTTATTTTATCGTCACTGCAATTAGTTCTGTAAATTTAACACTGTACATCTTTAAATTCGTTGTTCCGTCACAGAAGTTAACAGATATTCGTTAAGTATAATGAAGCGTGTGCAAAAGGTTACACAAGTAATGATGCGTTAAAAGTTGCCCTGCTGTAATTAATAACGATGTAATTTTGTTTGTAATAATTAATTCGTGAACCTTAGCAGATTTTGCAATCGATTGAGGTTAAAAATATTAAGACCAGAGTAATACCAGTACTGGAAATTAAACCAGTTGACAAACGTAAATTTGTACATTTGGCTGTAATGGTTGATTTTCGTTTCATTAATAAACCAAAATGAAGCCTTAATTTTTCAGCTTTTCCGGAGATGTTTACTAAGCGCCTATACTTAGGCTACACGCATTGCGTATAAGAAGTCCATAATGCCTATGGCCAAGGCATCCGTTCCATTCTCAGGCGGCGAAATTCTATGCAGAGGGGTTAAATAAAATGGTAAAGCGTTGTGTAAAGTGCTCGGAACTGAATGGCGACAATGTGAAAAATGCGGTGTGGATATGTAGAAAAAGAACACTTTCAATGAAACTATTTGTCTCTTTAGTTTATGTTTTTTAATGACCAAACGTAAATCGTCAATTGATTCTGACGTGTGTATAACATATTTTCTTTTCTGTGTCAATTGTTTGCAAAACCAAATAATTAAATTTTAGCTATCCTCATATGTGCATAAACGATGGAAGAGTATATCAGAACAAACCCTAGGATTGAGAATTTTTGCAAACTCTATTCTTGAGCTCCTGAATTTTTTTTTTTTCCCCGATGCTACTGTCACGTCACTGTATCTCGAAGTTAAACAAAACCAAAGGATGAAATAAACTAAATCCCTGTCAGCGAGACGCAGCAACAACATGGCTGCCGCGTCGTCACTGACTGTTGTTTGGTATAGCCTGTCTCACGCTTAGATTACAGGACTGAGTTCCCAGTTTGATGCTACCCTGCTAGTTAACATTAAAAATATTATGTATACCAATCTTTACCATCATACTGTTTATTATCTATTTGTTGATTGTTCTAAAGCCATATAATAGTGTATATTATTACAGCTCTATTCATTCCGAAAGCGGGAAAAATTCAATGCTAAACACCTATCATTATATCACAAAATAAACATTTTGTTGTAGTTTGTCACTATTAATGACAAGCATTTCATTCAATTACGTGCTCTGCTCAAATAAAGCCAACATTTTAATATTAAATTATATTTTTTTTAAATATATGAAAAAATATATAGCGTCTTTTAGTTATGCCTTCAGAGAAGTTAAAATTTAATATTATCAGATTATGATCTTAATGAAATAAAAAAGATTTTTTTTTATAAAAGTTTTGTTCCAAATTTTTCTCTACAAACTACAATGTTTCAGATACATTGTAATTATTTTGACGTGACAACGTCTAATAAATCGATGAACGCCGGCTGCACGCACGAAAGTGTCCCGTTACGCACATTGTCCCGTTATGCTGTGTCCCGTTACGCTCATTGTACGCTTGCGCCGTATCTATCTCTCTTCCACTCGATTGGAACAACCATCGATTTGACTTTTTCGAGGCACATTAAACTTGAAACACTCCCATTCGTTTCCCACTTTTCCTATCATCGTCCTATCCTTAACAGAATAACACAGATTGGAAGAAGTTAAATAGCAAACATGTATAAAAGTTATAGTTAAAATAATCTCTTCGTTAAAGTAATAAACATATTTGAATTAATGAGTGCAAATAAAAGTAAATTTATCAATTAAATTGTAGATTTCATTTCACTTGTTTGTATCCATACAAAATAGTGATAATTCAATAAAAAATATTCAATTTTATTAATAAAAGTATGCAATCATTTCATCAATGTTTTGTTATGACGCTGAAACGTTAAGCTATCGTCCGTAAATCGACTTTACAGACAACCAATTTTTTTCATTGTATTATAAAAGAGGTGAGTCTAAAGCTCTTGTGCTCTATGGCGTACATCTGACAACCCCAAACAAGGACAGCGCAAGCGGCAGGAAACGTGCGTTGGAAAGAGAGAGCGCGCTGGAAAACCAAGGACGAGAGACGCTATAGAGGCGCGCATGCCCGGGTTCTCGTTTTGTTCCTCGCCTGTATAGTTCCGCGCAGCGACAACGGAGTCGACTCCGACCTGGAGGATTCATCGGGCGGAGGGAGGGGCCTGCGCGCATCCGTCGAACACGATAATAACGCCTGGCTTCCCGTGCAAAGCGTCAGCTTCGACCTCCTTTCCCCTCCCAGTTCACGAGCTAGCTACCTTCTCTCCTCGGTCGACAGCGGAGCCGTGACCCGTCGTCGCTCGCACGAAGGCGCGAACGCGCACGCCCGCCCGCCGACGCCTGTTCCGTTTCTATAGTTACGTGCCGTGCAACTTCCTTCTTCGTCTGGAAGTTGACAATTCTAGAAAGTATAACCAGTGTTACCCATTTCCCAATAATTTTACTTGCAAAGTGCTTGCGGTAGCTGACTGCCACATAAACCCCTGTTGGCAGAACGACAGGGATAGAAAGATACGTATAACACAGGTATTACATGCGGACGTATTCGAGGAGGTATTAGTCTATGGAATGGGTGTCTGTTCTGAAGATGAAGTTAACTGGTTACAGGGACGTACTCGGGGGGGGGGGGGTCCGAGGAATGAGGACCCCACCTTTAAGGATTAAAAAAAAAACTAGTGAAGACAGAATAAGAAAATTACAGCAACTTAGTTACACAAAGTTACAAAGATATTTTTTTGGAAGAATTATTGTAATCTTTATAGTGGGCTACAGTGAACGCAATTCCTTTCGTACATCTGGCGCAATGTTGTCTCGTACACAGAAGCGGCGGGAATTGTTTGCAAGAAGTCAATTTTTAATGGCGGTTGAACACATGTTACTGTAAGCATGTCTTTGATACAAACTTAGCATGTGTTTAATGTATTAAATAACATTAATTTGTATATATTTATGTATTTTATTAACGAAACCATCAAACGATTGACCTAAGAATAAAGTATCAAAAGAAATTAAATGAAAACCAAAATTTGGAATGTTGGGTTTACTTTTTTCAAGCAAAATCATTACTTAAATGTGTAAACACTGGAGTTCTAAAAGTCTACTACGTATTAGCAATTGGATAGCAAAAAAAAATCGTTGGCGTATAAAGACTAATATGATAAAATTTGTTTAATATAGCTTGAAAACAACTCGTGAATATTGCTAAACAAACATAATACCAACAAATCTGCAAAACATTAGCGTTAAACTTCATTATAACCATAACTTGTTTTGCTATGCAGATAAAAAATGAGGTATTGAGAGGTCGTTCTCATTTTGACTTCTAGTATTATCGTGACAAAGATTGTTCGCACCAATTCCCTTACTTCTTACCTTCATGGCCGTACTATCCTTTAGGCGTTTCCCCCCCCCCCCCCCCACCATTCAAAACGGTGGACGCGCTCATTTTAAAATACTTCATTATTCCTGATACCTTAAATATTTTTATTTGGCGTTCTTTTCATCTAATAGTATACTTGCTCTTCTTTATTTAATAGCCACATTCTTACAATAATTAAATCTACATTTGATGTCATATTAGATAACTCGTTAAAATAAAAATAAAAAAATAAAAAAAAAGACGCCAGCCTTTGTTTTTTCAGACATTGTGCGTCGATCTAACTACTGGCGGGGAGGCGAAACGTAAATTAGCTTAGCTTGCATCACTCTGTACACATTAGCGCTCACTAAGTCCGTGTGCCCACTTATTTTACAGAAAAACACACCACGTACTCCGATACAAGTATTTGACAAAAGAGGAGGGGTGCGTCTGAAATGAAATACTCATGACGAGTAGTAGGGACTTCTGTTTCTGGTCTCCTGGTGGGCAACAGGCGGCTGGACGTATAAATGGAGGTAGCGGTCGCGCCGATGCTATTTATTTCAGTTACGGAACGCTCGCCTCTTCGCACAGAGCGCACGAACCTGCGTGGCGGACCGTGACGCGGCTGTGCGAGGTGGTCGATCCTCTGTCACCGCCGTCGCCGTCGGCGGCTTCCGGTGACGTCACGTGAGCCGCCTGGCGCGGCGCCCTGCTGATAACAGCTGACAGGTCAGTCCTCACGTCACTCGGGGCAGGGGAGGGGGTTCAGACAAACCCCCTCCCCCCCACCCAATTCCCGCTCACTTCTCTTACACCGCGCCCTGCCACATGCATCCTGCTGCTTATCTCCGTGCGGGGAGGGGGGGGGGGGGAAATTATGTTGTCCAAAATACAGTATGTCCATAAAAGAATGGGCCATTTATAAATTTTAACTATATTAACTGTAAGCGTTGTAGAGTTTTGGTTCAAGATCAAGTAACTCAAACAGTTTTAGATAAGCACAAGAGCGAGTTTTGCTTTGTTGTTTTCTCGCTTGCAGCGACACCGACGCAAAAATGGCGTCTCATGAGCGTAAAACGTTTTTGTGTTCTGCAATTTGCTAATATTGGATATGTAATTTCAGTTCAACGCCCGTTTCGATTAAAGTTTAATTGTGATCATCCATCAGGCAAATAAACATCCGTCGATGGTATAGGCGATTAGAGACGACAGAGCTCTTTTTCGTTGGCCTCCACGTTCACCTGACATAACGCTATGCGTTCCCCCCCCCCCCTTGGGACTTAATTAAATATCGTGTCTAAGTTCCGCCGCTACCTAATAATTTGCCAGAGTTGAGAACGAGAATTGAAGAGGCTATTGCTTCCATTACTCTGGACTTGCTAACCAATTGTGGGAAGAATTGAACTTTAGGTTGGATTTGTGCCGTATAACTAAAGGTGCACATATTTAACATTTGTAAGAAAAAATAGGTTAGTTTATCTTCAATTTGATGTCTTATTTGTTGTAAAAGGTCTAAATCAAACTGTTAAAATGTACTATTAAAACTGGGATATTTTTAATGGACAACCTGTACCTCTAATAATAATAAAGTTGCAGCCGCACCTAGTGATGATGCAAATAGGTAATAATTAAGTCTCGGTCATACATATCGTTTGAGGAATTTTACTGTAAATTTATTACGATAGCTCTCTTGCATTGTTTTGTCTCAAATAATTTCAACTTATAATTAAAAAAATAGCATTTAACATATGTAAAAAAGTCACCAAGTGTTTATTATTTATTATTGACACTTACTTAAAACTTTACAGCTCAAAATATAATTGTTAGAAAATATATGGTTAACAAAATGCTACACGCAACTACAAATTCAAGAGAGCAATACTGCATTTGTTACGTTTAAAACACATGCTTTTAGATATTTAGAGACTATTGTGATTTAACCGTGTAAAACATGTATTGTAACCAGTTACTTTAAATTCAAAGAATTCTGCTAAATTAAGTGCTATGCCTTAGCCAAGTCTAATACTTATTTATTATAAATATGTTATTGCAATCTATTGTAATGTACTGCTGCTGTTATAGGAGCACCAAACATGTAATACCACGGGAATTCATCTTCGGGTAAACGTTCTTCAACATTCATGCTAATATTGTCCAGTACAGCAATTGCACAAATTATGGCAGCTATTTTTTTGCTCCACTTTATTTGTACGGCAGCTGAATCTTCGCTTCCAAACACCAAACGTCATCTCCACAACATTCCTGGTTCGGATATTAGCTACGTTCTATCTTTCTTCAGCATCTGTCTGTGGATTTAGCAGTGGTATGAATAGGTATGGGTGACATGGATAACCATTGTCCCTTAGCACAATGCCCTTTATGCGTTGTTCTTTGAATCAAACCTTGAGTCTTGGCCCATCATGACACGAAAGTCGAAAATGTCCATTTGTGCGCTGATAGCAACCTAAAACAAAAATATTTTTGCTGTACAAATTGACTATCAATGAAAAAATAATAATTAAAGTGTGTGTGTACTTATATACACGCGTTAGAACTCATACTTCTTTTTGATTTGATAAAGAAAATAAACAGTATGAAATAAATTGTTGCCTAAAATTTACCTCAAAAACTTTTTAATACATAACAAAATATGGTTACACAATTAATGTCACCAAAAAATATTTTAAAAATTATTGAATACATATTTTATTTGTATGTATACACTTGACCTTGTAAACAAGAGAATGGTCATTGTCTACATATTAAGAAACAGCCCCATTCCACTCTCCTTAAAGTAAAATTTTGATACTTATTGATGAAATTTTGTCCATTTCACGTTCATGATAAAAGGAATATTATTGTCTAATCCGATTTCGAACAACAAAAAATACTACCACCATTACCCATCCACCAGTTAAGTATTTTTTTTTAATTAAAAAAGTACACACACATGTGTGTATGTACTTTTTAAATTGAAAAATTACTTATAATTATTTTTTTCAAAGTCAGAGGTAGACACCAATTTTCCTTTTATCTTGAATGTAAAATGTGCAAAATTTCATCAAGAAGTACCAAAATTTTGCTTTAAGGAATGGGAAAGTGAGATATAGACAGTGACCGTCCTCTGGTTTTCAAGTTCACGTGTACAAAGCTCGGATGAAACTGTAGATTTGTTTACAAACTACCCGAAACCATTCTTTAAGACAGCAAATGAAACATAATTTGATTTAAATTGAACCAACCTCGGCATTCAGGCAAAAAATCCCATAACCGAAGGGGCAGGCATTTTTCACGAAAAAACCTGAACGCCTTTTAGATTGCAATAAGGTATACCCGCATCACAGGTTTATTCCTTGTGATTGGTTGCCGTCTGCTAGAGAGTCGTTCCCTTATATGACCAAGCGACTCAGGACGCGTTTACTTCCGCACTGAATTACTCTGATTGGTGTAGTAACATTGAACATGCACACGAAAGAAACTCACCCAAATCACGAAACACAGTTGATGCTACAGTGTTTTACTCTTAGAATCTTTTTCTCGAAATGTGCATGCCCATACATATCCGTTTCGAAACACCTCTCCTCCGTCTCCTCCAGGATTTCCTACATGAACATGAGTGCATGTCTAGTGCATCCACAACATCATGGAATTTTCCAGTGTCATGAAAAGGTTTGCATAGTGTTACTTATCTCCTCATTTGTGCTGGTTATCTTAATGTGGTGCCTCAGCTGTCCAGCTAGAGCTTACGTCACAGTTTTAACCACTGCACCTGCTGTACTTCAGCTTAGGCCACTCTTGCCCCACATACCGCCTGTGAAAAAAAAAAAAAAGATTTTTAAATAAAACATGATAATGGTTAAGTATTACTTTTGCAAACAAAATCAACACAATTTTTTTTACTTATCAAGCTTCACAGGCTAAAAATATATTTCCAAATGGGAATGATCAACATAAAAAAATAATTACTCCAAGATAAATGTTTTTAGAATTTTAATGGTTATCTTCAGGGCTCAGTGACCACGAGTTCCAAATTTAAACATTCTTTAAAACAGAACTACTTTATTTGGAGCATTGTCGATCTAACTAGTTGTACCTACATCTGACAACGAACAACGATTAGCTTATTTACCATTTTCAGATTACAGGGAGTGATTTTTTTTTTTAGAGATTGATGTTAAAAGTGTCCGCGTTTGCGGGAATATCAAATGAACAAAAAAAACATACTTAACATGTAAATACTTTGAAGCACATGTTTTTTTTTTATATTACCGACTTAGGCCACATAGAAAAAACTCACATATCTCACAAATGTACAAATTATTGAACATGGTGTGAATCACTGATTTATTTTGTCATATTTCGAAAACTATGGATTTTGCTCACTTTAAAAAGTATTTTGTGTGCTTCTAAAACTTATCAGTTCATATACAGGAAAATGCCAACAAAGCAAAATACAGTACAGAGCAATTATCAGTATGATAATTATATAAAGGGAACATTAACCTCGCTCAAAGTAAAATGTTGGGTTCATCAACATATTGACTTTTTTTTTAAGAAATTTATATAAGCGTATGAAATTACCTTTAGCAGAATTTTTTTTCTAAAACTACGTTCGCCTGTTTGCGTGTATGTTTACTATTTATCTTGTTAAGCTTATCCAGTTCCATCGTAATGAACCTTAATTTATCAGTTACACATTTAAATGGTGTTTTATTTTCACAGTATTGACTTTAGTGAGTTCCAGAGCATTGCCATAGTACTTCGATAGTTTTATCACTAACACCGTGTGTAAGATTGTTAAAATAAAACGGTGACGAATTCGTTAAGTTTGTGGTGGCTACTATGGCCTCGTTTGGTACATAGAAATAACGTTACTGCTCTCTGGTTGATGAAAAAATTTTTTATCTTGATGATGTTATATAACTGCAGTAACACACAAATAAATTACCTACAAGCCATAAAAACTCCGCTCCAGAGCACTTTGCACACAGGAGATTGCAAGTTGAGATAACATCAATGTTTTATTGCGGGCAGTGTAGTGCAAGCAAATGATCGCTGCACCGTGGTTTATGAAGTATGGCCGGAGACCCAGACCCGCCTAATGAAGACATAATTGCGGTGTGCGCAGGTTCTTCCAAGCGTGGAGGGGAACAATGCCGACGGTTTGAAGAGCCCTGATTAGCTTCGCTGGTGTGGCCACGGCCTGAGACAGGGGTCGACAGACTTTCGACTGAGATGGGCCAAATATTAAGTAAAGATATTCTCCAATTTTTTAGAGACCCGCAACATGTATTTTCTCTGTATTTACATGGAATTTTAAGACAACAAAAAAAGATATTTAGTAGTATAGTTTGGCCGGTCCTGAAACAGGATGCAGGTAGTGGATTGTGATTGTCGGTCCGCCATCTTGGATTGTGACGTCACGGCGGCCATCTTGGATGGTTGTGACCTTGACCTTTGACCTTGACCTTGAATTTGATCCTCAAAAATCGCCAAAATCCGCCAAAATTGGGCAAAATTTGCCCAAAATTCCTCAAAAATCGCCAAAATTTCCATTTCTGTGGAAAAAAGTTCCGCCAAAAAATCTCAAAAAATTCCACAAATTAAAAATTTCTCATTTCGAGGGAAAAATTTCCCGTTTCGAGGGAAAAATTCCCGTTTTTAGTCCTTAAAAATCCCAGCGGCTGAAAATTCCTAAAACTGGCTTAAGCATCCTTAACTCAAGCCTCAGTTAAGCCATTTCTAGGAATAAGGATACCATGGCCGCCATCTTGAATTATAACGTCACCGTTGCAATTTTCGTTACGGCCGCCATCTTTAAATTTATTATCCGATTTTAATGAAAAAAAAATTAAAATTCATAAAACAAATTAAATAATAAAATTTTAATAAAATATTAATAAAAAATATACTTTTTCGACACGGAGCTCGGAGTCCTCGGTTCGAACCCCGACAGAGGCAAAAAAATTAAAAAATGACGACCGATCCTTCCCCCGAGGTGGCTGCAGGCATACTGACTCCCACCACTTTTTATCATCATCTAGTATGACGTCATGGCCGCCATCTTGTCTTCGATGCTGGAAGCCATCATCATTGTATCGTCGGCTAGAGTGCGCCGATGACATGTTAGTTTAATTCGTATCCGCAAGAGTGCAGTAATCATTTATTACTGTGACATCCGCCATCTTGTCATTTGGCCGCCATCTTGAAAATCCGTAATTATTTAGCTAGAAATTCGGGAAAAGTTCCAAAATTCATTAAATAAATCACTCATTAATTTACATATTGATTCGATCGATTCCCGTCCTCGGTTCGATACCCGATCGTTGCAATAATGTTTAATCTTATGTAAAAAAAATAATTTAAATAAACCATGTTCAACATTCTTAAAGAGACTTTAAATCCTCTACTACCACCATCCTATCAGACATCAAGACCACCATATTGGAAATGTGTAATTTTAATGCTAGAGATCCGGGAAAAAGTTCAGAAATCATTAAATAAATTTCCGATCAATATACTGATTAATTAGATCGACTAAGATCCTTGGTACGATCTAGGATGATGCAAAAAAAATTAAATATATCATCAATTTAACATAATAGTAACAGGTTCGAGGAATTAAACACCGCAAGTTCTTTTAAAAACATAATATTTATTACATAATTTCTATTCTACTACAGGATCACTTACGAAAGCCAACAATCTTATAATCATTTAGTTCCGCAGCGGTGTGAAATGACTAATTCTTAGCTCCAATCGGTTTATACTAGACAGAGTCCAGCCAGAACCTTTACAGACATAGTCCACCTCTTCTTGACAGAGTTTCTGAATACCGTTTTTAACAGTTTGCTTCACATCGTTAGAACTGTAAATTACTGCAGCAGATGTCTTGAATGCACACTTCTTCACTTCGTCATCGAACGGATATGGCTTTCCATATATACAGTCCAACCACAAGTTATATTTCAAAGGTCCGTTTGTTGCTACATCATCAGTAAGCTGATTGATTATCTTCTGTCTGATATCGTCAAGAAAATTACAAATGTCCTTCGACTCACCGAACGTATTTAGATAATAGTAGTCTTTCAACGTTCCACGAAATGCAGACTGCGCCAAGTAGAAGCCATTATCGTTCACTTGTAATGCTACGAACACAGTCTTAGGTTTAGTTCCATGTTCAGACGTCATAACAATCGGTTGCTGGGCATCTGTTTTTTTGGTTGTACGCTTTCGTGTCTCCAATCTAAAGCGAGGAGTCGAAATGTCGGCAGGTAGTTCAGCAGTAGGAGCACAGACTCCACCTTTACATTTTTTCGCATGATGTCGCAAACTGTCAATTCGAGTAAACCATTTAAGGCACTCATCACATCGAAACTTCATGCGAGAAGGATTCTTCGCGCATTTGCTCCGCTCATGTCTTCGTGCATCATGGTAAAATGCGAACGACGTATCACAGTAGCTGCAAGGATACCGTGGTGATGAAGACGATCCTTTCAGACCCGATCCAGATACAGGCGTTGCAACAGTAGTACCATTTCCAGGCATTCTCTTATGCACATCGATGCATCGTTGTTGCGCCGAAACCTTTACTTTCTGCCGCACAGCAGGACCTTTGCATGCCTTCATGTGCGTTTTCATATTATCTTTTCTGGCAAACTGCTTATGACATTTCTCACAAACAAACATTTTACGATATAGGTTCTTGGCACATTCGCTCCTCTCGTGTCGCCGAGCATTGCTGTTGTTTGAGAAAATCTTGTCACAGTAACAGCACCGATGTTCGCTAGTTGTCAAATCAGCATCCATTGAAGTCTCCATCGAGGTCGTATCGTCGATCGTCGTGGTTTCCTGCACATCCAGCTCAGTAGTCATTAAGCTATCTTCTGCTGGTGGTATCACATCTGTTGAAATCTCCTCCAATGTTGACATCGTCGTCGTTGCCAACGGGATCTGCTCCACCATTGTCGTCGCTGTCGTCAAGGTTCCCGTAGACGATGATACAACGTCCATCGAGTTCGGCGTTAAAGTCGGTAAATATGCCATCGAGTTCTCAAGAACAGGTAATTACGCGACTTATTCACCAGATGAAATAATCTAGGTGATCCTTACACCGTCGACGACAGTAACAAACTGAGCGACCTGCTGTCTAGGACTCGCTTATATACATGCACCGGATGGAAAATTACGCAAGTCAAATCAAGAACCACTTACTATAATACCAGAGTCAAAACAACATTAAAAATAGAAGGACCATCAACGAAAAGGCAGCACATTTGGAAGCACCGACAACGAAAAGGCAGCACCGACAACGAAAAGGCAGCACATTTGGAAGCACCGACAACGAAAAGGCAGCACCGACAACGAAAAGGCAGCACCGACAACGAAAAGGCAGCACATTTGGAAGCACCGACAAAGAAAAGGCAGCACCGCCAACGAAAAGGAAGCACATTTGGAAGCACCGACAAAGAAAAGGCAGCACCGCCAACGAAAAGGAAGCACATTTGGAAGCACCGACAACGAAAAGGCAGCACCGCCAAAAGAAAAGAGAGCACATTTGGAAGCACCGACAACGAAAAGGAAGCACCGACAACGAAAAGGCAGCACATTTGGAAGCACCGACAACGAAAAGGCAGCACATTTGGAAGCACCGACAACGAAAAGGCAGCAGCGACAACGAAAAGGCAGCACATTTGGAAGCACCGACAACGAAAAGGCAGCACATTTGGAAGCACCGACAAAGAAAAGGCAGCACCGCCAACGAAAAGGAAGCACATTTGGAAGCACCGACAAAGAAAAGGCAGCACCGCCAACGAAAAGGAAGCACATTTGGAAGCACCGACAACGAAAAGGCAGCACCGCCAAAAGAAAAGACAGCACATTTGGAAGCACCGACAACGAAAAGGAAGCACCATCAACGAAAAGGCCGCACCGCCAACGAAAAGGAAGCACATTTGGAAGCACCGGCAAAGAAAAGGCAGCACCGCCCACGAAAAGGAAGCACATTTGGAAGCACCGACAAAGAAAAGGCAGCACCGCCAACGAAAAGGAAGCACATTTGGAAGCACCGACAACGAAAAGGCAGCACCATCGACGAAAAGGAAGCACATTAATTTGTCATTGACTGCAATATTCATTGGTTCCGATATTCATTGGCTCCAATATTCATTGGCTCCAATATTCAATGGCTCCAATATTCATTGACTCCAATATTCATTGGCTCCATCAGTCATTGACACCTACAGTCTTTTGGTTCCAAAAGTCTTTTGGCCCCAAATATATTAGGCTAGAATTCTTCGAGTCTAAGAGACTATGAGACCACATGGCTACGAGTCTAAAATGATCTAGCTGGTTACGAGTTATACATGGCTTGCGAGGCTACAGAGCTACGAAGTTTCTAGTACACAGGTTTACATGACTGCGAGGATACAGGACTACAAGTCTGCAAGAGTACTTGACTACGAAGGTACTCGTCTACATGACTCCAGTTACCGCATCTGTCTTCGACAGAATTTTCTCTTTTGCTCCAACTGCTCCATCAGCATTATGTTATAAGATTACAAGGCCTCTTGCTTACGTAGCTTCAAGTCTACGAGCCTCCAATGCATCATGACTACGAGACTACGAGCCATGAGGTTACGAGTCTATGCGATTGCGAGTCTTCTAGGTTACGTGATCGCGAGGCTATAGGACTACGAAGCTTCCAGAACGCATGGTTACGAGACTGCGAGGCTACAATTCTACGAGGTCCCAAGACATCCTGGCTACGCGACTACGAGCCATGAGGTTACGAGACTACGTGACTACGAATCTTCAAGTTTACGAGACTGCGAGGCTACAGAGCTACGAAGCCTCTAGAAAACGAGTTTACGTGACTGCGTGGATACAGGAATACAAGTTTGCATGAGTTCTTGACTACGAAGCTACTCGTCTACAAGGCTCCAATTGACACATCTGTCTTCGATGGAATTTTCTCTTTTGCTACATCTACGCCATCAGCATTATGTTATAAGATTACAAAGCTACTTGCTTACGTAGCTTCAAGTCTACGAGGCTCCAATACATCATGACTAAGAGACTACGAGCCATGAGGTTACGAGACTATGCGATTGCAAGTCTTCAAGGTTACGTCATCGCGAGGCTATAGGACTACGAAGCTTCCAGAACGCATGGTTACGAGAATGCATGACTAATTGGCCGCATGGCTACGAAACTTTATGTCTCTAACTGACTACAATAGCACTATTCAGTGGTGAGAGTTAATTTATTTCATGCAAAGGTACTTGCTGCAAGCAGTTCCGCTTTTCAACATCAGATGACGTCACGTTTTGCTTGCAGGTAAAATAATATTTATTTATTTTATGCGGGATGCGGGTTGTTCACTATCGATCGCATAAGAAGAATGGCATCGATAGTCTTCAAGGAGAAGGAAGTTCGTCCTTCCTGCTAGTGCTTCTCAGATTTCTCACGGTCCGCCATATTGGATTGCGACGTCACGGCTGCCATCTTAGATGGGTGTGACTTTGACCTTGGACCGAAACCGCAGGAATGATCGCAAGCACTCGGATTAATCATCAAAATATTGATAAGAATAATCAGGAGCACACGGAGAAAACCATCATAATATTGGCAAGAATAATCAGGAGCACACAGAGAAAAACGACACACGTTTTCTTTGATATCATAAAATTACAGAAAAAAATATTTAAAAATAAAAATAAATTAATAAAAAATTTAAAATAAAAACAAAAAATACATAAACAGATTCTGCTAGCTTGTAAACTTATCATTGTTGAGCAAAGATAGAGTTCTCGTACAAGCCAGAATTTTATGTATTTTTTGTTTTTATTTTAAATTTTTTATTAATTTATTTTTATTTTTAAATATTTTTTTCTGTAATTTTATGATATCAAAGAAAACGTGTGTCGTTTTTCTCTGTGTGCTCCTGATTATTCTTGCCAATATTATGATGGTTTTCTCCGTGTGCTCCTGATTATTCTTATCAATATTTTGATGATTAATCCGAGTGCTTGCGATCATTCCTGCGGTTTCGGTCCAAGGTCAAAGTCACACCCATCTAAGATGGCAGCCGTGACGTCGCAATCCAATATGGCGGACCGTGAGAAATCTGAGAAGCACTAGCAGGAAGGACGAACTTCCTTCTCCTTGAAGACTATCGATGCCATTCTTCTTATGCGATCGATAGTGAACAACCCGCATCCCGCATAAAATAAATAAATATTATTTTACCTGCAAGCAAAACGTGACGTCATCTGATGTTGAAAAGCGGAACTGCTTGCAGCAAGTACCTTTGCATGAAATAAATTAACTCTCACCACTGAATAGTGCTATTGTAGTCAGTTAGAGACATAAAGTTTCGTAGCCATGCGGCCAATTAGTCATGCATTCTCGTAACCATGCGTTCTGGAAGCTTCGTAGTCCTATAGCCTCGCGATGACGTAACCTTGAAGACTTGCAATCGCATAGTCTCGTAACCTCATGGCTCGTAGTCTCTTAGTCATGATGTATTGGAGCCTCGTAGACTTGAAGCTACGTAAGCAAGTAGCTTTGTAATCTTATAACATAATGCTGATGGCGTAGATGTAGCAAAAGAGAAAATTCCATCGAAGACAGATGTGTCAATTGGAGCCTTGTAGACGAGTAGCTTCGTAGTCAAGAACTCATGCAAACTTGTATTCCTGTATCCACGCAGTCACGTAAACTCGTTTTCTAGAGGCTTCGTAGCTCTGTAGCCTCGCAGTCTCGTAAACTTGAAGATTCGTAGTCACGTAGTCTCGTAACCTCATGGCTCGTAGTCGCGTAGCCAGGATGTCTTGGGACCTCGTAGAATTGTAGCCTCGCAGTCTCGTAACCATGCGTTCTGGAAGCTTCGTAGTCCTATAGCCTCGCGATCACGTAACCTAGAAGACTCGCAATCGCATAGACTCGTAACCTCATGGCTCGTAGTCTCGTAGTCATGATGCATTGGAGGCTCGTAGACTTGAAGCTACGTAAGCAAGAGGCCTTGTAATCTTATAACATAATGCTGATGGAGCAGTTGGAGCAAAAGAGAAAATTCTGTCGAAGACAGATGCGGTAACTGGAGTCATGTAGACGAGTACCTTCGTAGTCAAGTACTCTTGCAGACTTGTAGTCCTGTATCCTCGCAGTCATGTAAACCTGTGTACTAGAAACTTCGTAGCTCTGTAGCCTCGCAAGCCATGTATAACTCGTAACCAGCTAGATCATTTTAGACTCGTAGCCATGTGGTCTCATAGTCTCTTAGACTCGAAGAATTCTAGCCTAATATATTTGCGGCCAAAAGACTTTTGGAACCAAAAGACTGTAGGTGTCAATGACTGATGGAGCCAATGAATATTGGAGTCAATGAATATTGGAGCCATTGAATATTGGAGCCAATGAATATTGGAGCCAATGAATATTGGAACCAATGAATATTGCAGTCAATGACAAATTAATGTGCTTCCTTTTCGTCGATGGTGCTGCCTTTTCGTTGTCGGTGCTTCCAAATGTGCTTCCTTTTCGTTGGCGGTGCTGCCTTTTCTTTGTCGGTGCTTCCAAATGTGCTTCCTTTTCGT
This sequence comes from Bacillus rossius redtenbacheri, assembly GCF_032445375.1. NCBI lineage: Eukaryota > Metazoa > Arthropoda > Insecta > Phasmatodea > Bacillidae > Bacillus > Bacillus rossius. Next base: position 20,289,492 of record NC_086330.1, on the reverse strand, counting down.
GGGCGGTGCTGCCTTTTCTTTGCCGGTGCTTCCAAATGTGCTTCCTTTTCGTTGGCGGTGCGGCCTTTTCGTTGATGGTGCTTCCTTTTCGTTGTCGGTGCTTCCAAATGTGCTGTCTTTTCTTTTGGCGGTGCTGCCTTTTCGTTGTCGGTGCTTCCAAATGTGCTTCCTTTTCGTTGGCGGTGCTGCCTTTTCTTTGTCGGTGCTTCCAAATGTGCTTCCTTTTCGTTGGCGGTGCTGCCTTTTCTTTGTCGGTGCTTCCAAATGTGCTGCCTTTTCGTTGTCGGTGCTTCCAAATGTGCTGCCTTTTCGTTGTCGCTGCTGCCTTTTCGTTGTCGGTGCTTCCAAATGTGCTGCCTTTTCGTTGTCGGTGCTTCCAAATGTGCTGCCTTTTCGTTGTCGGTGCTTCCTTTTCGTTGTCGGTGCTTCCAAATGTGCTCTCTTTTCTTTTGGCGGTGCTGCCTTTTCGTTGTCGGTGCTTCCAAATGTGCTTCCTTTTCGTTGGCGGTGCTGCCTTTTCTTTGTCGGTGCTTCCAAATGTGCTTCCTTTTCGTTGGCGGTGCTGCCTTTTCTTTGTCGGTGCTTCCAAATGTGCTGCCTTTTCGTTGTCGGTGCTGCCTTTTCGTTGTCGGTGCTGCCTTTTCGTTGTCGGTGCTTCCAAATGTGCTGCCTTTTCGTTGTCGGTGCTGCCTTTTCGTTGTCGGTGCTTCCAAATGTGCTGCCTTTTCGTTGATGGTCCTTCTATTTTTAATGTTGTTTTGACTCTGGTATTATAGTAAGTGGTTCTTGATTTGACTTGCGTAATTTTCCATCCGGTGCATGTATATAAGCGAGTCCTAGACAGCAGGTCGCTCAGTTTGTTACTGTCGTCGACGGTGTAAGGATCACCTAGATTATTTCATCTGGTGAATAAGTCGCGTAATTACCTGTTCTTGAGAACTCGATGGCATATTTACCGACTTTAACGCCGAACTCGATGGACGTTGTATCATCGTCTACGGGAACCTTGACGACAGCGACGACAATGGTGGAGCAGATCCCGTTGGCAACGACGACGATGTCAACATTGGAGGAGATTTCAACAGATGTGATACCACCAGCAGAAGATAGCTTAATGACTACTGAGCTGGATGTGCAGGAAACCACGACGATCGACGATACGACCTCGATGGAGACTTCAATGGATGCTGATTTGACAACTAGCGAACATCGGTGCTGTTACTGTGACAAGATTTTCTCAAACAACAGCAATGCTCGGCGACACGAGAGGAGCGAATGTGCCAAGAACCTATATCGTAAAATGTTTGTTTGTGAGAAATGTCATAAGCAGTTTGCCAGAAAAGATAATATGAAAACGCACATGAAGGCATGCAAAGGTCCTGCTGTGCGGCAGAAAGTAAAGGTTTCGGCGCAACAACGATGCATCGATGTGCATAAGAGAATGCCTGGAAATGGTACTACTGTTGCAACGCCTGTATCTGGATCGGGTCTGAAAGGATCGTCTTCATCACCACGGTATCCTTGCAGCTACTGTGATACGTCGTTCGCATTTTACCATGATGCACGAAGACATGAGCGGAGCAAATGCGCGAAGAATCCTTCTCGCATGAAGTTTCGATGTGATGAGTGCCTTAAATGGTTTACTCGAATTGACAGTTTGCGACATCATGCGAAAAAATGTAAAGGTGGAGTCTGTGCTCCTACTGCTGAACTACCTGCCGACATTTCGACTCCTCGCTTTAGATTGGAGACACGAAAGCGTACAACCAAAAAAACAGATGCCCAGCAACCGATTGTTATGACGTCTGAACATGGAACTAAACCTAAGACTGTGTTCGTAGCATTACAAGTGAACGATAATGGCTTCTACTTGGCGCAGTCTGCATTTCGTGGAACGTTGAAAGACTACTATTATCTAAATACGTTCGGTGAGTCGAAGGACATTTGTAATTTTCTTGACGATATCAGACAGAAGATAATCAATCAGCTTACTGATGATGTAGCAACAAACGGACCTTTGAAATATAACTTGTGGTTGGACTGTATATATGGAAAGCCATATCCGTTCGATGACGAAGTGAAGAAGTGTGCATTCAAGACATCTGCTGCAGTAATTTACAGTTCTAACGATGTGAAGCAAACTGTTAAAAACGGTATTCAGAAACTCTGTCAAGAAGAGGTGGACTATGTCTGTAAAGGTTCTGGCTGGACTCTGTCTAGTATAAACCGATTGGAGCTAAGAATTAGTCATTTCACACCGCTGCGGAACTAAATGATTATAAGATTGTTGGCTTTCGTAAGTGATCCTGTAGTAGAATAGAAATTATGTAATAAATATTATGTTTTTAAAAGAACTTGCGGTGTTTAATTCCTCGAACCTGTTACTATTATGTTAACTTGATGATATATTTAATTTTTTTTGCATCATCCTAGATCGTACCAAGGATCTTAGTCGATCTAATTAATCAGTATATTGATCGGAAATTTATTTAATGATTTCTGAACTTTTTCCCGGATCTCTAGCATTAAAATTACACATTTCCAATATGGTGGTCTTGATGTCTGATAGGATGGTGGTAGTAGAGGATTTAAAGTCTCTTTAAGAATGTTGAACATGGTTTATTTAAATTATTTTTTTTACATAAGATTAAACATTATTGCAACGATCGGGTATCGAACCGAGGACGGGAATCGATCGAATCAATATGTAAATTAATGAGTGATTTATTTAATGAATTTTGGAACTTTTCCCGAATTTCTAGCTAAATAATTACGGATTTTCAAGATGGCGGCCAAATGACAAGATGGCGGATGTCACAGTAATAAATGATTACTGCACTCTTGCGGATACGAATTAAACTAACATGTCATCGGCGCACTCTAGCCGACGATACAATGATGATGGCTTCCAGCATCGAAGACAATATGGCGGCCATGACGTCATACTAGATGATGATAAAAAGTGGTGGGAGTCAGTATGCCTGCAGCCACCTCGGGGGAAGGATCGGTCGTCATTTTTTAATTTTTTTGCCTCTGTCGGGGTTCGAACCGAGGACTCCGAGCTCCGTGTCGAAAAAGTATATTTTTTATTAATATTTTATTGAAATTTTATTATTTAATTTGTTTTATGAATTTTAAATTTTTTTTCATTAAAATCGGATAATAAATTTAAAGATGGCGGCCGTAACGAAAATTGCAACGGTGACGTCATAATTCAAGATGGCGGTCATGGTATCCTTATTCCTAGAAATGTCTTAACTGAGGCTTGAGTTAAGGATGCTTAAGCCAGTTTTAGGAATTTTCAGCCGCTGGGATTTTTAAGGACTAAAAACGGGAATTTTTCCCTCGAAACGGGAAATTTTTCCCTCGAAATGAGAAATTTTTAATTTGTGGAATTTTTTGAGATTTTTTGGCGGAACTTTTTTCCACAGAAATGGAAATTTTGGCGATTTTTGAGGAATTTTGGGCAAATTTTGCCCAATTTTGGCGGATTTTGGCGATTTTTGAGGATCAAATTCAAGGTCAAGGTCAAAGGTCAAGGTCACAACCATCCAAGATGGCCGCCGTGACGTCACAATCCAAGATGGCGGACCGACAATCACAATCCACTACCTGCATCCTGTTTCAGGACCGGCCAAACTATACTACTATATTTAAAAAAATATATATTCACAATTTACACCACCTTGCTTTGTACCTTCTCATAATTTCAAGGGAAGGGAAGGGTGGGCAAAGTAGTAATACCAAATAAAAAATTTGTTTAAAGACCAGTTAACTTTATTCGTGTTTTTCTCAAAGTCTTAATATCTCTCAAATCTACAAATTGAAAGCACTTCATGAAATGATTAACATTTAATTTCAAGAAAAAAAATAAACTCGCCAAAAGCAAATGTGCTATTAAATAACTAATAATTAATGGTTCAAACAGAGAACTCTAAAAAGCACTTGGCATATACAGGTAATTTTTCTGCATCACTGTGCAACAAATTTAATACTCTGCACCGTTGAATCATACCCCTCAATAACCATTACTTGCAAGTAATTCAAATATATGTTGACAAAATTTACTTTTAAGCACCAGCAACTGTATGAAACACTTTTGCTTGGCCAACTCATGCTTTTTACCCATATAACATTATGTAAATAATAAAAATAATCTCATGTATAAATATAAACACATTAAAATAAGAATTGATTAAAAAAGAATATTAAAAAATTGGTTGTCTGTAAAGTCGGTTTACGGACGATAGTTTAACGTGACGTCATAGCAAAACATTGATTAAATGATTGCATACTTTAATGAATAAAATTGAATCATTTTTATTGAATTATCACTATTTTGTATGGATACAAAGAAGGAGTGAAATGAAATCTACAATTTAATTGATAAATTTACTTTTATTTGCACTCATTAATTCAAATATGTTTATTACTTTAACGAAGAGATTATTTTAACAATAACTTTTATACATGTTTGCTATTTAACTTCTTCCAATCTGTGTTATTCTGTTAAGGATAGATAGGACGATGATAGAAAAAGTAGGAAACGAATTAGAGTGTTTCAAGTTTAATGTGCCTCGAAAAAGTCAAATCAATGGTTGTTCCAATCGAGTGGAAGAGAGATATATGCGGCGCAAGCGTACAATGAACGTAACGGGACACAGTGTAACGGGACAATGTGCGTAACGGGACACTTTTTCTTGCGTGCAGCCGGCGTTCATCGTTTATTAGACGTTGTCACGTCAAAAGAATAATAATAACACGCTCAAATGTGAGCCCTTGTACCAAAAAATTTTCCCCTTAGACCTTCTTTACTTTAATGAAAATATAAATGATCTCATATATTAATTGATTAAATATATAATATTAAAATAAACAATAACACACTCCATTGTGAGCCCTTGTATCAAACAATTCTCTTTTAGGCCTCTTTTTTACTTTATTACCATATTATTAATTAGTAACATGTATAGGCAAATCTCACTATCATTTCTTTCCAACAAACATTTACTTTATCAGAAAAAATATTAGAAAGCTCAAAATATAAGACATTATCATAATAATGTCTTTCAAACAAATTAATACCTTATTAAAATAAATATTAATGAGCTCAAGAAATTATAAATGCTCACTGTAATGTATTTAAAAAAAAATGGTTGTCTGTAAAGTCGGTTTACGGACGATAGTTTAACGTGACAACGTCATATAAAACATTGATGAAATAATTACATACTTTTATTAATAAAATTGAATCATTTTTATTTTAATAATAAAAGAATAAATACTTGATATTATACTAGTAATCAGATTTTTAAAATTCAAGAATAATTAACCTTTATTGCCGAAATTGTTGTTGTAATAAGCAATTAAAAACCACATTAACTTTTCACTTCACTTTATAAACAGTTGACGAAACAGTTCACGTGTAGATGACTTGTAATTAATTTTAAAAACTGGCGTTTAGCTATAAAGTTTAAATATAATTATGAACTGTTTTCATATAAATAAATAGTAATCAAATATCTATCATCAATTATATGAATCACCATAATTTTTTAGTCAATTGTAACATAACCTATTATTACTGCACTCGCCGACAGATGCTACTTTTTTGATAATAAAAGAATAAATGCTTGAAATTATACTAGTAATCAGATTTATAAAATGAAAGAATAATTATCCTTTATTGTCGAAATTGTTGTAATAAGCAATGAAAACCATATTAACTTTTCGTTAAAATATAATTATGAAAAAGTTTTCATATAAATAATAATCTGTAATCAAATATCTAACATAACATATTATTACTGCACTCGCAGACAGCTGCTACTTTTTTTAATAATAAAAGAATAAATACTTGAAATTATACTAGTAATCAGATTTTTAAAATGCATGAATAATTAACCTTTATTGCCTAAATTGTTGTTGTAATAAGCAATCAAAACCACAGATCAAAATTCGTCGAGAATATTTTACGCTTTTATGTCTTCCAGTGCTCAAAATGATATACAATAGTGGCCCCGGGCACGAAATTTTATTTATAATTCCTTATTAAAAACGCCCATCGCGATAAACAAAGGGAAATTTGTATTAACGGGTGACTGGTTCCCGCGGCTGCTGATAGAGCGCACGATTCGTTTGGTTCGCGTCCGTCACCGTAGATATCAGCACCGTAGGGGAATAATATTTTTTCGTTTTTATAATACGATTTTATAACAAATACGCATCCCAAATACACCAAACTTATTTATAATGTGTTATAATATTTTTTTAAACATTGTGCAAAAGATCCCGGGTGTAATTTGAATTATTATGTGTAACTGTAAAACACCATTGTTTGTTAAAAACGTATTTGAAAAGTCAACATTACTTTTAAATAACCGTACCGATTATGTTTAAAATCGGTGGACAATCGTTAAATTATATAATATTAATAATTCAAACGACGAAAACATGATTGAAAAGTCAAATCGATGGTTGTTCCAATCGAGTAGAAGAGAGATAAGACGTATGCGTACAATGAGCGTAACGGGACACATCCGTAGTGGGAAAATGTGCATAAGGGACACTTTTTCGTGCGTGCAGCCGACGTTCATCGATGTATTAGACGTTGTCACGTCAATAAATCATTTAAAACCTAAAGTCTTGTTTGTGAGCACCTACTTCTGGATAATTTCCATTCAAAAAATTTATTCTTTACTATTACTTCACTTTTAAACTGTTGTTTACAACAACCTTCTAATTGTCTTGTATTTTAACACTAGCCATCAGAAAACAAATTTATTTATTTAACTAACATTTTTATTATTCAACATAATTTTTAATAAAAAATGTCACGATAGCGCATATTTAAATACTAGTGCTAGCAGGCATTTAGCTTTGTTTGTCACGATATCCATGGCAGACATTATTTTTTTTTGCAAACAAAATGCAATCGTTTCTTTTAAATGTACACCTCGATGTACTAACTACCAAAACAGTTTTGCGAAACCCACTTAAACACTTGGGGAGGGAAACCACAGTTTGAATCGCTGGATGAAGAATCTCGCGTTCGAAAAAAAAATCATGTCCGCATAATTATTCATCAGCTGTAGCTAATGAACATGAAATGACGGACACTGCAGCTTGCCATTTCGTTCCAGCACCAACACGGTCAGTTGCTGCACACCAAAAAGCAAACATTCCCTTTCGACAATAATTCCAAGATGTCGGTGTAAAATCACAGCGACAAATAATCGGTGGACGAATGGACGATATTAATACAGCCCATTCTGTATTAAATCCTTGACTCAGTAGCTATCACCATCGTTGAATCACAAACATTGTTGCCACGCCCAACTCGCGTGTTTTACCACGCGACACTCCTTTCTACAGCTTAACGAGCTTCCACGGCATGTCACGCACAACTTCCAATGAAATTGCAGTATCACAATATTGTTTTGTGCGGACACATCCACACTCGCCGAGTTGTAGCAAAGTCCCTTTACCAAAGCAAAGTTCTTCCTCAGAAGTTCGCCGGAAGACAAACCACTTCACTCTACCGCAGCTGGCCACGCCAAAGGACATCAGACCCGCACCAAAACACGGAGAGCGATCTAGCAACCGACAGTAATACTACCAGGCAAACTTACACACCATCACGTGGTTCACTGCGCGGAAATCAGCTCAACTTCCAGGGCTGCGAGAGACCAGGTGCGTTCCGAAAACAAATCCGCACACTGCCCGCGCCAGGCGGAACACCTCGGGACATGAAACAAATGTGGCAGTCATCACATGTTCGTTACAAATTCAACATGAATGTCAATAAAACATGGTAGTCATTAGTAGAGCTCTGCTGATAAAACAAGAAAACCTAAATTATTTTAAATAATTATGAAATAATAAAAGCACCTGACCTTTGTAAAATTTATTACTTAGTTGGAACGCTTTCAAAAGCTCAGCTATGTCTGACAAGTAACTACTTATTTTTAATGTTGGGCATGGTTGTAAGTTGAGGTTGGTTCATTTACTTCTTAATTAATTTTTTTATCTGATTCATTGAAGGCAGGGCCGCAACAGGGGGGGAGGGGGCAAGGGTATTTTGCCCCCCCCCCCCTCTGAAACCTTGAATTGGGGGCAAAAAGGGGCAAATAAAGTGCTGTGTAATCAATTTTTAGATAATAAAACTGCTTAAATAGCACCATTTTCCACCTTGAAATACAAATTTTCCCGGGGCAGTACCCCCGGACCCCCCGCTTCAATAGGGGGGATCGATGATTCTTTATAAAAAGGTATATTGCCCCCCCCCCCCCCCTTTTGGAAATTTAGTTGTTGCGCCCCTGATTGAAGGGAAGATTTGTTCTCATGAATAGGTATAGCCAAAGATTGTTGGAAATAGCAAATTATAGTTGTTGTTTTTAGTGTTGTTGGTTTTACGAAGACTATTCCATGTAGGGGTGCGAGCGCGCGGGCTGAGAACATCATTTTGTTTGGCAGTTCTTTTGTGCTGCGGCAGATCAGTGAGAGTTGCAGAGCCGTGAAGTCCTGCGAAAAGAACCGCGCGCTTCTCGCGAGCCACGGTCTGCCGACCCCTGACTTGACCTAGGACATCAGCTGTGCCGCCAGGCGAGGTCTGCCAGGAGACGCTGTCACAGGCTGGTTCGCCGTCGCGACACGACGCCAGAAGAAGGTAACTCAGCGCCGACTTAAGACCGAGGGATTATGGCAGTTTCGAATAACTACTTGAGCACGGTCGCTTCTACTTCGCAAGTAAACAGGTTTATCTGGGTTACGGAAAACCTGCACCGGGAGATAAATAAAGCGAAGAAAACAAATTATCACGGACGTTGCTTTACTTCGAGACTAGGTCTTACACGCCGTGTTGATTTTTTTTAAAATTTATTTATTGGTTATTACTTCTATCGAGGGATATTTATAAAATTTTAACTCGCAACCTCATTTAAATTTGGTTTTCTGTCACAAATATGTTCAACAGTATAATGTCATACATGTGAATAGTCGCGCAAGTCTTACGTGACTTTTTTTTTAACCCATGATATAATTTTAAGTAAGTATCTGTGACTGAACAACAAATTTTAGTAAGAACCCCTAAATAAAAGTAATGAAAAAAAAATCAACATGGCGAGAGACCGAGCCTCAATAGAAATAATACTTGAAATTAAAAATTTATCTGCATTACTGCTGTCCTAGACAGTCCCTCGCTTTGCCTTGATTGAAGGAAAATTCAACAAGTCCAAGATAAGTAAGCAGACTTAACAGTTAGGAATGCTGTTAAAATTTTCGTCTTCAATTTACAAAGAAAGCTGGTTACAAATTATATCTTTGTAAATTGGCTGCTATCTTCCTGAGATTTACGGATACTATAACATAAAACCCAAAGAATATTCATGGTATATTAACGAAATATTCAAAAACTGGTTAGGTCAGTACTCTTCTTTTGGCCACCTATGTTTAGAACGAAACATACAACTCGAAATTTGAAATACTGCGTAGTTCCTACGAAGATTCAGTTATTTGAAATTACGAATAAGTCTTCGTTTGAGTTAAATTCTTCGTTAAAAAATTCCGGAAATTTGCTTGAATTTCTAACAGTGTAGGTAAGTAAAATCTAAGCAATGACTCTGTAGGTTAATCAAATGAAGAAGTCCTTCCCTTTTCCTCAAGTCATGACTGTGAAAGAGGCGTAAGTTACCCATGAAACCTTAAGTAAAGAAGGGGCTGGGATGGGCTTCAACATTAATAAATGCCATCCGAGTCATATAGAAATAATGGATTAATAAATTTTGTTGATACCACTCTCGTTGATATAACGAATTCGTTAGCAAAATGTTGGGGTACGAGGATTTTGTGCAGATAAATGTGCTTGTCTTTTAAAAGATTATCTTTGAAACTGTTTAAATTGTATTGATAATATTTTTGTACTATCTCTTTTCTCTTGTAGATGTTCTCTGTAAAGTGAAAAATCATATTTTCTTAAAACAGTATGTCTTACGGAAGATAAACAACATGACATGTTGAAAGATTTGAAACTAAATGTTTATGCTATTCATTAATTTATTATGTCTCATGATTTTTTTTCTGAAGTGATTTAAGAAAGTGCTATCTTGATTATATATGAAAAGCATGGTACTTGTTCTGTTCTTGAGTCTTTCACAGATTATGATTATTTCATATTTTTACACTAGGTTTATAGTTTATTATAAAATTTTCATCTTTGAATGTCTTTCTTAAAATAAATACTCATTAGCCCTAGACTCGTTGCAACTTAAACTCAGAAGCATACTCAAAATATGCAGGTCTTGTAAAACTGATTTTTATTATATTGGACATATATGACTCTTATCTATTATAACTTAAACTCAGAAGCATACTCAAAATATGTAGGTCTTGTAAAACTGATTTTTATTATATTGGACATATATGACTCTTATCTATTATAACATTACAATTTTTTTCCTTAAGCTTGAAACATAATATTTTTACACCATGTGTGCCATGTTTGTTGAATGATACCTTCACTTGATTTTTAGTTCAAGAGTTTTGTGCACAACACATAGTTTAGCTGTTCATGTTTGTTTAAATTAAGTCGCAATACCTATCTAATAACTATTTTGTTAGGTGCCAAAGCGATTTGATTTCAGCCTACGTTAGCGGAGCTGTGCACGAAGCCATTAATTCCGTACACATTACTGTCTTCAATCATGCCGTCGAATAGCAGAATCTGAGTGATTGAAGCCGTCCGTTACTTTTGCCGAGTGTGGAGTGTAGAGTCACTTGAAACAAGCAGTGTATCTCTTTCGAGTGCACTTCTCTGAAAAAACACTTCGCAAGGTGCTCTGCCTCCCCTCGAACCATTACGCATCGCTTGCCACGCCACTGAAATACGTCATTGCGATTGGTCGACTGCATCACACCTATACGTCTTCACACCAAGTGCCACGCGATATTTCCCCACTGGATTTCACGTGATACGATCCTTTTGACGTGACAACGTCTAATAAATCGATGAACGCCAGCTGCACGCACGAAAAAGTGTCCCGTTACGCTCATTGTTCCGTTGCGCTGTGTCCCGTTACGCTGTGTCCCGTTAAGCTGTCGGCGAGTGCAGTAATAATAGGTTATGTTACAATTGACTAAAAAATTATGGTGATTCATATAATTGATGATACATATTTGATAACACTTTATTTATATGAAAACTTGTTCATAATTATATTTAAACTTTATAGCTAAACGCCGGTTTCTAAAATTAATTACAAGTCATCTACGCGTGAACTGTTTCGTCGACTGTTTATAAAGTGAAGTGAAAAGTTAATGTTGTTTTCATTACTTATTACAACAACAATTTCGGCAATAAAGGTTAATTATTCTTGCATTTTAAAAATCTGATTACTAGTATAATTTCAAGTATTTAGGCCTATTCTTTTATTATTAAAATAAAATCGATTCAATTTTTTTCATAAAAGTATGCAATTATTTCATCAATGTTTTGTTATGACGTTGTCACGTTAAACTATCGTCCGTAAACCGACTTTACAGACAACAATTTTTTTTATTACCATGTGAAATGTGAAATAATACCTATCACTGGTTCAGCTGCTTGTACCAAATTATATAACTAATGTAGTATAGAATAACCGATCCGGCGCCAGGGTTGGCTAGGAGCAGCCGGGAGAGCTGACCGCCATCTTGGATTGTGACACTACGGTGAATATATTTGATTGTTACGTCACGGCCGCCCATTTGGATGACCTTGACCTCGGAAAACATTTCGAATGACCTTGACCCCGGCCACCACATTGGATTCCAAAATGTTATTTTCTAAATAATTGGGATTCCGCCATCTTGAATTTCGCCACCTTGAATTCCACCATCTTGGATTCCACCATCTTAAATATGACTTCACAGCCACCAATTTTTTTTTCTAAAACGTTCCGCCATATTATAATCCGTCATTATTCATTATGACATGACGTCCACCATATCGAAATTCCGTAATTATCATTTTAAAAATAATAAAGCTTAACTAGTATATAAACTGTGCTTATATTTTAAAGATTTTTTTTTTCCAGAATTGGCTGGCCCATGATATTTATTATTCTAAGGGGTGAACACCCTGAGGGTATAAGTACTACTAATACACCGAGTCCCACCCCGAAGTGAATTTTCCAAGTCGTGCTCTCATCTTGTTAGTGAAATGCAGGTAATTTCGTTAAATGAAACAAGATTTAACTCTGTATCATAAATCTTTATTATATTATATTTTAGTTAGTAACAAATTATCGAAACAAATACACACCAAAAAGGAATCATGTAACGAATATTCTTTAGAACCTGGAGTAAATCATTCATACATTCCTAATGATGCCAACTATTTTGTTTCATAGTGAAGTAAAGGTAAGCGTTCAATTGGTTTTCAAGAGTGAGTACAACTTGTATAAATGTCTAAACAAAAAACATATCATGCTAAAACAAAGCATAAGCATCTGGGAAAAGCTTTTCTTGACTTACACCACTATGATTCTCAGAACCCCAAATTCTTACTTATTTTCTTATCTAATTTTTATCTTACAAATTCTGACATTTTGGTACTTGAAAAGCACAAATGTTTTCCAATTTATTTTACTTTCCGAGTAAATGTGTTGTACCGCTATAAAAATCACACATTTATTCAAAAAAATTACTTCATAAAATTTCAACGAATTGTGTTGTGAATTGTGTGTCGCACCATCATCATAAAAACAAAAAATTACTTACAATAGTTAAAACAAATACACCTAATTCTTTCAAATCAAAACCTTAATTGAGCTTAAAATAAAACCATATAGTTTTGTCTCAAAAATTTTCCACAAAGTCGATTCTCCTTTCATTAAATTTAATCTCGTAATTTTTTTACACTAAGAGAGAGTGTAATATTTTAAACTCTGTGACGGCCATTTCAAAAGTGTACGTGGATTGAGCTATTAGAGCGTAGATTTCTGTTATGTTGTCCACACGTGAGTAATCTTATGAATCAGTATTGATAAAACATTAATTAACTATGCTTTAGATGTTAGACACACATGCAGAGCAATGATTTTTAATTTTTTTCCCCCCTTGGATAACGGCTGCAGTCACAGCTAATCCCTGTGCAGCAAGTTCTATTGATTTTCTCGCGAGGTCAACAGTTCACGGAAATTCTGTCTTTGCGCCGTCGCGTCGCGTCGCTACGTCGCAATTCTCTGGTTGAACGCCAAGCCATTCGCCAGAATCATGCTGTCGAAAATCTTTACTTTCAAGACTTGCAATCTTATTTTAAAATAAAATGTAAAAATAAAATAAAAATGCCATACATCTATTTTTTTTATTTTTAATAAACAGCGAGGAAAATATAGGATAAATGTACCGATTATGAGATCCTGTTTGTTTTAAGTTTATTTTTATGTATAGCTAATGAAGTTATATTATCTTAATATTTAATGATACAAACAGTATTTATGTTTAATGTCAGAATACATTTTAGTAGTTATAGTGGAAACGTAAAAGTAAAAAAATAAATGTATACTCAACTAAACAAATTTGAATGACAAAATAGCGTTTCTAATATGAGACACGTAGGTAATGGTGCTAAAAAAAATACATGATTTTACGTATTTCTGGTATTTACTTGTGTTTTTTATCTTTGTTTGTTTCACAAGAAAGACACAGGAAACGTGGGTCAGCTCTACAGTCTTCATGAGCCCACCTGCAACACTTAAAGGCGCTGCCTCCGTGTCTCGCAACGTTTGTCCGCAGAGAGAAAAGATCATGCTTCATGCGATCGCTACCAGAGACATCAGTCGCACCCGAGTTTTACATTTAACTCCGAAGTTTTGCAGAATTTTTAATTGTATTATTATTATTTTTTTTTTTTGTGTTTTATCACTTGGCTTTACGCTTTCAATTTAGCTAGCAGTTTTAACTGGAAAAAGATCCATACATGCAGGGTTGACTCAAAGGCAGGGCAATCCAGGAAACCACCCATGGTCCTTTTTGTATGATTTTCCTGTGAAAAATAACTGCGTTTGATGGAAAAAGGAAAAATTTCGTTTTTTATTTGCATCTTATACATAGAGACAGGAAAAATTCGCGCATGCATTTCCAGGAATTGATAGATTCCAAACACATGCAACTTCATATTGCTCCTGTGATTGGCTCACAGTTTTTCTGAAGAACTCTGAGCCAATAAAATACCTTTAACCAAAGGGGTCACGAATCGGAAGCATTCCAGTTGACGGGTCTCACAAGTCAGTAGCCAATGAGCATGTTGGCATTTGCCCGAGTATGTAGTAGAGGTTCTTGAGTCTATCATAGAGGTCATTGTAACCGCAAATTTTTCCAGTCCATACGTAATTCAAAGTTTCAATTTTAATATTGTTTTCATGATTTAATATATTGAAAAAACAATCAAAGATTTTATTACATCATTTAATGACGCGAACTCATCGGAATTTGATTGTTAGCATTCATAAAACTAACCTGAGTATACTATTTTTAGAAAGAAAATATATTTTTTTAAAGATAAAACAAAGTTTTCAAGAGTTTCCTGTCTTTTTATTTGGGGGCTATTCTCTAACCCCCTTCCAACCTAATTTTGTGTTTGTTTTTTTTACCCCACAAAAAAAACCACTTACATATAGCGTAGGTGCAGTATTTTGTGGAAAGTTTTGTGATGATTTTTTTTAAACAATGTTAATTCTGAAGAATATTCACATAATTCTGAAAATAAAAAATAAAAAATGTTAGCAGTTTACCATTTTAACGAGTTAGGTGAAAATACTTTAACAAATTTGTGATCTCGTGAGAATGGCTGGTTAGGTTAGGTTAGCTACACTTTAAGTAGATCTACTGTTTGCAAAGAGACAGGGATGTTTAATGAGTAGGTTAGGGCCGGGGCCAAGACTGTTTTTCCACCTTTATTAGTTTTCCATTCCAAATGAATATTGTTTGTACTGTAGAAGTGGGTGGGTTTGTTGAGGTGTGAACGGTCCTCTGAATCAAGCACACGTCACAGTGACACATATAGTCCAGTAAAATTAGACTAAAAAAAGACAGTGCTGACGAATAATTAGAGGAAAGCTGGAAACTGTTTTAATGTATTCAGCATACCCCTAGTATGATCACATTAGTTTTGCCCCAATTTCCGAGTGAAGCTTCATCCGCCATTTGGAAAAAAACTGAATATTTTTGTTTGTTTTTGAGGTTTTTCTCAAATTTCTCCAAAACAAAGCGACCAATAAAAAAAATATGTGAAGAAGTTAAATTTAGATGGTTGAATTTCGCTTGAAATGAATACCATATTTACTAAAAGGTGTATTGCGTTTTCTTTAGAAGACAATTTGAAAATTACACATTTATTTAGATTTGTCGGAAATTCCATATCTATCGGTTTTGCACGTTCAACATCTCTGAAGTGGCTCATCATTAAACAAAAAAAATGGGGTACATCATTTATAGGAAATTTATTTCAATATTTAGCTAAACCTAATTATTTTAATATTTTTTTACATTAACAGGTAGATGAGATTTTACATGTTGAGGTGTGAATGATTTTTTTTCCCCACGTATAGATAATTCAGTAGAATGCTTGCATTTATTCATCGTAAATATATAGGTTAAAATCAAGTATATTAAACATTTGATTTTATTAGATACCAGATTGTTTTATTTGTGGTGAAACTGTGTCCGATGGAATGGATGCAACTTGCGTGAAGGAACGTGGGATAAGAACTTTCATCGAAAGCAGTCAGAAATGGGGAGATGGTAAGTACGCCCATTTGCTTGGTCGTACATCTGTACTTGTTCATGAAAAGTGCAGCAAATCTTATAATAAGGAACGAAACATTGCTACGGCACATTCCAGCAAAGAGTGTGATCCTACAGTTCGCCGATCATCAGGTGAAAAAATTCGATTTAAAAAAAATGTGTGCTGTGGAGGGAAGATGCATACAACGAATTCATTAGAAAAGAAATAAAGAAACCTATTTATAAGCGGGATAGTGTACACGAAGTATGAAAATTAGGATTTAAAGACACCCTTCTTCAAACTGCAGAAAACAGAAATGACGAGTGGGGCCATAATGTAACTTTTCGACTCAGCACCATTTCTGATATTGTTGCAGCCAAAGGTAGGTACCATGGGACATGTGGGAAACAATTTTTTAAACCAGTCGCGGCGCAGAGCAGTAGTGGCCGGCCCAAAAATAATGAAGTTACTGCCTGTGTGGAATTCATATGCGCGTACTTAGAAAAAAATGAAGATGTGTGCCAGTTCGCGCTCGATGATATTTTAAAAGACTACGCTGGGTACATCCAGTGGTGGATCCAGGATTTTGGTTTGGGAGGGGCTTGACCCAGCTGAGGCTAGGCTTTATCAAGGCAAACACTAAAACAATAGTGGACCAGATGCTTTTGGAGGGGGCTTGAGCCCCTTAGCCCCCCTCTGTATCCGCTACTGGGTACATCCAAAACTATGCAACAATTAAACAAAGATTGTATGAAAGGTATGATGAAGATATTGTCGCGGGTTGAAATTTTGCAGGGTTGTTGAAATCAAATTTAGGGACTTTACTGACGGGACTCTGGGCTGGCTGCTCTGTTCACTCGTCAGCGCAAGTGGCGTGACCATGTAATTGGGGCACGGGGCCGGCGCGGCGCGCTGCGGGCTTGCAGAATTTTGTTTGTTTGTTTGGCCGCGCGCTGGCGCAGCCACGGGCCGCAGTTACTGGGGCGCGCTGTCGTAACAAGCCGCGCGGTGTGGCCTGCACATTGGGGTAGAGGGGGGGTAGTCTTCCCAGATGTTCTAGTTAGTTGTTTAGTAAATTTGACTTCAATAACGAGCTTTTGTTATGGTAGGCGCGGCAGGGCGCGCGAATTTAAGCGCAAGTGAGTGGTGACTCGGGGCTCACTCAGGCGGAGGCTATGCGTCTCACCTGTGGTCACGAGTTGTTAGTTCGTTCGTGATGTAGGAATTCAGGCTCACTCAGGCGGAGGCTATGCGTCTCACCTGTGGTCACGAGTTGTTAGTTCGTTCGTGATGTAGGAATTCAGGCTCACTCAGGCGGAGGCTATGCGTCTCACCTGTGGTCACGAGTTGTTAGTTCGTTCGTGATGTAGGAATTCAGGCTCACTCAGGCGGAGGCTATGCGTCTCACCTGTGGTCACGAGTTGTTAGTTCGTTCGTGATGTAGGAATTCAGGCTCACTCAGGCGGAGGCTATGCGTCTCACCTGTGGTCACGAGTTGTTAGTTCGTTCGTGATGTAGGAATTCAGGCTCACTCAGGCGGAGGCTATGCGTCTCACCTGTGGTCACGAGTTGTTAGTTCGTTCGTGATGTAGGAATTCAGGCTCACTCAGGCGGAGGCTATGCGTCTCACCTGTGGTCACGAGTTGTTAGTTCGTTCGTGATGTAGGAATTCAGGCTCACTCAGGCGGAGGCTATGCGTCTCACCTGTGGTCACGAGTTGTTAGTTCGTTCGTGATGTAGGAATTCAGGCTCTCGGGCGGAAGCTATGGTCGACGCCAGAGGCCACGAGTCGTTTAATTTAAGTTAGGTCATAATGTAGTCGTCAAGCTTTCGGGCGGAGGCTATGGCCCTCGTCAGGGGTCACGCGTCATAGTTTTTAAAATGTAATGTTCGTTCGGGATTTCAAGGGCAGGAGAGGCCCCTACGTTATTTTTTTAAAGTAATCGATCAAGAAAGGCTTTTCGGAAAATGTGAGTATGGACTTATCTTTGTTTTAATTTTAAGTATTAATTATGATTTGAGGTATTCGGAAGGACTAGGGAAGTGTTTAGTGAAGTTCTCTCATTCTCTCTCTTGTAAGGTCGTTCAATCGTTAAGGAAGTAAAGAGATTATTGTTTTAAATTGTAATCCCGCTATTTAAATGTTCTTTAAAATGATGTTGAGTATTTGACTTTAAGAATAAAATAATTTTAATTAAGTATTAGGTTATTTTGCAAAATCTCCTTAGTTCAGCTCTCACCAAACATCCTGTACGGGATGACGAACCTATGATCCTAGGTACAGTAAAGTATTTTATGAAGTTAAGACTAGTTGATGCCAAGCGAGTTGTTTCTATGTAAAGAGCTACGATTCTCGCCCCCCCCCCTCTGAAGGTGCACGTGACAGAAATGGTGGAGGCGCCGGGTAGGTTCTATTTCTGGAGAGAGAGAGAGAGGTAGATTTTTATGTTTATTATTAAGTTAGTTTCAGCTTCTGATAGCAGGTTATTAAGAGTTTACTTGAGGAGAGGATTACGGAATTTTAGTCTATAGTGGAGGAAGTCTTTGAGATTTTTTTTTTGACGTAACAGATGTTTATTTGAGGATACTTGTAAGGATAAAGTTTATAGTGATAAGTTGTTTTAAGTCGTTGAATTTATTGTAGATTTATATCGGGGATTATTACGTGAGGAGAATACGTTATAAGTTAAATGCTTATTAGAGATAATGCAAGTGGTTTAATTTAATTGAAGTTCATTTTAAGATTGTAGGTTAAGAGAATTATAATTTAAAATAAAGTTTTTTGTCGTAAATAGGAATTATTTTCAAGAGAAGTTTGTTTTGTTTTCGTGCGCGTAGGAGACGAGACGTACGAATTAAATCAGTCGAGGGAAGGATAAACGTTAGAAAGGAATTAAAGAGAAAACGAGAGTTTATGTAAAAGAGAGTTATAGAATTTATAGTGATGTTTTGTTTTAATTAGAAAAATGTTGAGAGTTGTTTCAGAACGACACGTCAGTGGACGTGGCAGAGTGAACACGTGACGGGGAGGTGCTGAGACCTAGCGGAGAACGGAGGAACCGCAAACGAGGGTTGGCGCACCTGATGGAATTCGGTGACGTCACGGGCTCATACGGAGACGTGGACAGGCCGTGACCTTGTTTTGATCAGCTGTACGGTAACTTAGCGATAAGAAAATAGACTATTGGTTAAATAAATTTAAATTTAAGTGTGTTTTAGGAGAAGAGGAACTTTCAGTATGTAAGTAATTTAATTTAAGAAGTGTATGATGTATAGGCTAGAAGTGTTTCGTTGTAAGTTGTTTATGTTTTTGTTAGTTAAATTCTACCTCGGTTTTAAAAATATTTTTTTGGGATTTGTAAACAGTAATAAGGAGGTACACTATAAAATCAATAAGCATTGATAAAAGTGGAAGGATAGTTTTTGTGTGTAGAGGGAATTTACTCCAAAAGAACAGAGAGACAAAATTAATGTTTTCATTAGGGCGAGGGACCCTAAGGTGAGGTGTTGTGTCCCTGGGAAGAAAGGGAATTGTAGCGCAGACCATAGGAGATGGGCTGACTACGGAATTAAGGGTCAGGAGAATCCTGAGAGTTGTGAGTAGTTTGGGGCAGGAGTTCCCCATGGTAGTACCGAAGTGGCTATCCTGTATGGGATAGGGTACCATTTCAATGAAGTTTGTTGGTGGGGTTAGAATCCCTTGTTGTGTAGTGGGCCTATAGCAGATAGGCACTACAGTGAAATTTTTGGTTATTTTGTGAGGTAAATTCCCTGGAGGTTAAGTAAGATTGGATTCAGTTAGGAAGGAGGGAAATGAGAAACATTGCTGTAGAGAGTTAGTGTACTTGCCTAATGTGAAATTGAATTTTAATAAATTAATTAATGAGAAAGTTTTTCTGGTCAAATAATAATGGAAGGGAATTAATTAATTTTTTTGAGTAAGGTGTTTTAAGTAATGAAATAAAATAATGTGAAGTAATTTGAATAATTGGGGAGGAATTTCTTTAAGAGTTTAGATAATTGTTTTTGAATTTATTGAGATATTCAGCCAGTGGAGTTTGAGTGTGAGAGATACAGTGAGATTTTAAGGAAATCTGTTGTTTATTAATTAGGACAAATGAGATTTTTTGATTAAGAGTCAGTAAGCATAGTTAAATTTACGACATAATATTTGTTGACAGTTTACAGTTATTAAGGAGAAAACAGAGTAATCTATTTATTTTTATTTTAAGGGTTTGAAGATAAGATTATGAATTTTTTTTTTTGAAAGTTTCTTGGGCATGTTTGAATAATTTTTATTTGGATTTTAAGAAATTACAGAGAAAATTTAATTGATTTACATTAGTTTGGAAGTATGGAGGTTTAGTGTTCGATTAGCCCTAACTTGATGGTCGGATCCCAAAAGAATGCCGTAAAACCGATAGCCAATTGAGAGGAATGCGGTAGGCGCTTGTGTAGAGAGGGGTTGTGGGAAAACTCCTTGGGACTGATGGCAGATCAGGGGCCCTAAATAGTGTGTGATGCTGTAAAACCAGTGCAGAGAAAGCCTGGTATGCTTAAATTTTTGGGCACAGGTTATGTAAACCTGGGGTTCCATGGGATTTAGTCATGTTAGCTGCTGTGGGACATTAAGATTTCCAGGCTCCATAGTAAATTCAATGTAAATTTTTGTTTTCTTAAAATAATAAATTTGTTTTTAATTTTTTTGAGATATTTGATTTGTAACAGTGAATACAGACCCCGAGGAATAAGAGTTGTCATGCTGTGAGAGGAGAAGGTGGTAGGCCTAAAAGGGTACAGGCACCACAGAGGTTATTTGTATTGCATAATTTAAATATAAGGAAACTTGAGAATTTGAAATTTTGTTGTTGGGTTGGACACCCATAAGAAGAGTATAGGCAGACTTTTTATTGTTATGAGATGTCTAATTTAATTGAAAAGAAGAAAGTTTAAAGATGCAAGGTAACATTATTATTGTAATAATTGAAAGAGATTAAGAGGTAGAGAGAAATAGGCAGTTTTTGTTTGTAAGTACTAAAGTTTACAAATAGAAATTTAGTAACTAAGAATGAATAATAAGTTAAGTCTAGTGTAAAAGTTTTTTTTAAGTTTGTTAAGTTAAGAGTCACAAGTAAATTTTTTTTTAGAGAGAATGTCTTTGATAGGAAGTATTAGAAACTTATGGGAATTTTAGGGTAACATAAATAATGTAGGTAATGAATAATAAATAGATGGTAGGTCTTAAGTTAGGATTAACATTTGAAGCAGAATTTAATTAAGAAGAAGGAAAATAAATAGGCCTAATGAAAAGAACAAAAAAGGATTTTATGGTAAAGCATTTTTTTTAAGTAATAAACAATGAATAATAATGTTGTTTCAGGGTAATGTGTACTAATAATACAATTTTTTTTTTAGGACCAAAGAACAGGAATTATGTAATTTAAATTAACATGTATTTTTGAAACTGTTACAGATTCCTTAAGATGAGCTGAGCAGCAGTCCAGTTTACAAGATGACAAGAGTTCGAGAGACAAGATACAAGATCACTGAAACAAGAGCCAAGACTGAAGATTCAAGAGAAGAGAAAGCTGGCAGCCATGGACTTACAAGTGGAGATTAATAAGGTTATGTAAAGTTTTATTTTTTTATGGAAGACAGTAACTGGAGTTTTTTTTTGTTATAAACATTATTTACAGAACTTTTTAGGTTATAGTAATGTAATGGAACTAGTGAGTTGTGGTAGCTGTCAAAAAGAACTAATACCTTAAGTTTAATTTTTAAAGTTAATTTTCTTAATTTACAGAGGGATTAGTAGTTTTTTTAAAACCTTATTTAGGTTGGAATTTAAATACAATAGCTTATTATAAATGTGTACGAACAGTTCAAGTTCACAGTACTGATAGGTAGGTCAGATGATCTTATTGATTTTGATGATTTGTTGTTTTGAGTTGATTTTTAGGTGTTGTGAATTAGACAATGAAATAGTTTTGAAAACTTAAATTATTTCAAGCTAAGAAATAGTAAATTTAATTGTAACTCAAAGGACACCAGAATTTAATTTTTTTTTTTGAATTAGTAATGTTTGAAAATTTTATACTTTACAAGAAAGGTTATAAACAAACAGATCGGATGGAACAAGGATGCAGTAAATCACAATTTCATTTAGAATTATTGATTAGCTTTTGAGGTTATGAAGTAAAAGTAATTATAGTTTAAAAGTTTGAATAAAAAAAAATGTTTTTTTTTATTTGTTTGAAATAGAAAGTTTAAAAGTTAATTAGTCATGATCTAGGTGGGTGATGGGGTGGGAATTGGCCACTCGTTTTCCCTATAACCTCCCTAACATGGCCTTCTATTACAACTAACAGAAATAAAGAAGAAGAAAAATGAAGAATTATTAGTTAGAATGTTTCTTTCATGAAGATACCTGATGAACTTTTACTGTTTGGAAGAATAGAAGCAAGGTTAGTCAGATATTTTTACTCAGAAGAAGAAGAAGATAAAGCAGTTTTATGACTCGACAAGCCAGAGATTGGTGTTTCCCCTCTGCGCTTCTATTGACTACGTTGTTTACTCTCATGGGATAGCTGGTTCGGCACCATGGAGAGAGATTGGTGGGCATTGTGGTTGCCCCAGAAGAAAAGAAGAGTAGAAGAGGTTATGGGTGGGTCATGTGAACTGACCTTCAACCCAGTTACTTCGTGGGGACTATTTGCTGTATAGAGAAGATCAAGACTCAAGAGTTAGGGAAAATCATTGGAGGTCATGTTTCCCTTCCTTAAGTTTTTCCTATCAAATTATTTGCCTGATTAGATTATGCTAAGGGTGGGATACTTTATGTTAGCAGTTGAATTAATTAATTTTATTTTTTTTGTGTGTTTACATCCTTGCCCATCGATTGCAGTTTAGTAGTTAGTTTTGTATTTGTCAGGCGTGATGGTAATGCCTGTTGATGATGTTTCAGAATTGTAATCTGTTCGTGATGAGGATGGCACAACTCCGAAGCAGATGTGGGGAGAAGTTGTGAGCTGCCCTGGAAGCCAGTCCAGTAGCTGTTGGAGTTGAGTGGTGTTTGCTGATGGCCAGCCCAGGGAGCTACTCTTCTCGACAACACTGACTTCGAGGAGTTGCACCAACCTTCACGAGATAAGAGTTTAATTAATTGAAACACTGTAAGGACACTTAATTTTTTTTGAAGAACGAAAGAAGTATGGTAATAAACGGAAACCGAAAAAAAAAAAAATAATAATAATTATCAAGAATTTGCACATTGTTTAACGAATACTGAGAAACTAAGAACAGTAATTTAATTTGTAAAGAGAGCTTCACTAACAGAACAATTTTTTTTAGAATTGAGAACTCGAGCCTCTGAAGGTTCCTGTGAGAACAAACCAGATAAAAGTTTTACATTTAATTTTATGAATACTTGTTGTTTTAAAATAAATCTTATGCAGAATCTAGATGTATGTTCAGACAGCAAGGAACTAAGAAAATTATTATTTTTGTGAAATGAGGAATTTATAGTTATGGTTTAATGGAAAAAGACAATTTGTAATTTTGAGGTAGCTCGATGGGGCTCGAGCTCTGTGAGGGGAGGGTTATGTCGCGGGTTGAAATTTTGCAGGGTTGTTGAAATCAAATTTAGGGACTTTACTGACGGGACTCTGGGCTGGCTGCTCTGTTCACTCGTCAGCGCAAGTGGCGTGACCATGTAATTGGGGCACGGGGCCGGCGCGGCGCGCTGCGGGCTTGCAGAATTTTGTTTGTTTGTTTGGCCGCGCGCTGGCGCAGCCACGGGCCGCAGTTACTGGGGCGCGCTGTCGTAACAAGCCGCGCGGTGTGGCCTGCACATTGGGGTAGAGGGGGGGTAGTCTTCCCAGATGTTCTAGTTAGTTGTTTAGTAAATTTGACTTCAATAACGAGCTTTTGTTATGGTAGGCGCGGCAGGGCGCGCGAATTTAAGCGCAAGTGAGTGGTGACTCGGGGCTCACTCAGGCGGAGGCTATGCGTCTCACCTGTGGTCACGAGTTGTTAGTTCGTTCGTGATGTAGGAATTCAGGCTCACTCAGGCGGAGGCTATGCGTCTCACCTGTGGTCACGAGTTGTTAGTTCGTTCGTGATGTAGGAATTCAGGCTCACTCAGGCGGAGGCTATGCGTCTCACCTGTGGTCACGAGTTGTTAGTTCGTTCGTGATGTAGGAATTCAGGCTCACTCAGGCGGAGGCTATGCGTCTCACCTGTGGTCACGAGTTGTTAGTTCGTTCGTGATGTAGGAATTCAGGCTCACTCAGGCGGAGGCTATGCGTCTCACCTGTGGTCACGAGTTGTTAGTTCGTTCGTGATGTAGGAATTCAGGCTCACTCAGGCGGAGGCTATGCGTCTCACCTGTGGTCACGAGTTGTTAGTTCGTTCGTGATGTAGGAATTCAGGCTCACTCAGGCGGAGGCTATGCGTCTCACCTGTGGTCACGAGTTGTTAGTTCGTTCGTGATGTAGGAATTCAGGCTCACTCAGGCGGAGGCTATGCGTCTCACCTGTGGTCACGAGTTGTTAGTTCGTTCGTGATGTAGGAATTCAGGCTCACTCAGGCGGAGGCTATGCGTCTCACCTGTGGTCACGAGTTGTTAGTTCGTTCGTGATGTAGGAATTCAGGCTCACTCAGGCGGAGGCTATGCGTCTCACCTGTGGTCACGAGTTGTTAGTTCGTTCGTGATGTAGGAATTCAGGCTCACTCAGGCGGAGGCTATGCGTCTCACCTGTGGTCACGAGTTGTTAGTTCGTTCGTGATGTAGGAATTCAGGCTCACTCAGGCGGAGGCTATGCGTCTCACCTGTGGTCACGAGTTGTTAGTTCGTTCGTGATGTAGGAATTCAGGCTCACTCAGGCGGAGGCTATGCGTCTCACCTGTGGTCACGAGTTGTTAGTTCGTTCGTGATGTAGGAATTCAGGCTCACTCAGGCGGAGGCTATGCGTCTCACCTGTGGTCACGAGTTGTTAGTTCGTTCGTGATGTAGGAATTCAGGCTCACTCAGGCGGAGGCTATGCGTCTCACCTGTGGTCACGAGTTGTTAGTTCGTTCGTGATGTAGGAATTCAGGCTCACTCAGGCGGAGGCTATGCGTCTCACCTGTGGTCACGAGTTGTTAGTTCGTTCGTGATGTAGGAATTCAGGCTCACTCAGGCGGAGGCTATGCGTCTCACCTGTGGTCACGAGTTGTTAGTTCGTTCGTGATGTAGGAATTCAGGCTCACTCAGGCGGAGGCTATGCGTCTCACCTGTGGTCACGAGTTGTTAGTTCGTTCGTGATGTAGGAATTCAGGCTCTCGGGCGGAAGCTATGGTCGACGCCAGAGGCCACGAGTCGTTTAATTTAAGTTAGGTCATAATGTAGTCGTCAAGCTTTCGGGCGGAGGCTATGGCCCTCGTCAGGGGTCACGCGTCATAGTTTTTAAAATGTAATGTTCGTTCGGGATTTCAAGGGCAGGAGAGGCCCCTACGTTATTTTTTTAAAGTAATCGATCAAGAAAGGCTTTTCGGAAAATGTGAGTATGGACTTATCTTTGTTTTAATTTTAAGTATTAATTATGATTTGAGGTATTCGGAAGGACTAGGGAAGTGTTTAGTGAAGTTCTCTCATTCTCTCTCTTGTAAGGTCGTTCAATCGTTAAGGAAGTAAAGAGATTATTGTTTTAAATTGTAATCCCGCTATTTAAATGTTCTTTAAAATGATGTTGAGTATTTGACTTTAAGAATAAAATAATTTTAATTAAGTATTAGGTTATTTTGCAAAATCTCCTTAGTTCAGCTCTCACCAAACATCCTGTACGGGATGACGAACCTATGATCCTAGGTACAGTAAAGTATTTTATGAAGTTAAGACTAGTTGATGCCAAGCGAGTTGTTTCTATGTAAAGAGCTACGATTCTCGCCCCCCCCCCCCCCCTCTGAAGGTGCACGTGACAATATCATCATAGTCGAGGGAGGTAATCAGTATAAGCAAACATATATGTTTTCGTAACACTGGCTACTCAATCCTATCTGAAAGCTGGTATCAGTCCAGGAAACATGACAAACAACAGGAGCGCCTTCGAGTTGTCCAAGCAGCTGCAGCTATCATCCGTGAAGATATCAGGTGGATGCTGACACTCTAATTGTGACCAGTGCAATTGTCATCGCCCAGCATGCTGATTGTGTGGTTATTGTGGGGGAAGACACTGACCTGTTGGTGATTTTGACTGCATTAGCTCCAGACTCCCCCAACATATATTTATTGAAGCCAGGAAAGGGTCATCATAGCAATGCACTTTACAGTCCACGCAATTTCAATTCATCCGAACCTGCTAAGGATAATATCCTATTCCTTCATGCATTCAGTGGTTGCGACACTAAATCAGCTTTTTTCAGAAAAGGAAAACTGAAATTCGTTAAGGTGCTGGAGAAAGAGAGTCAGTTGCAAGAAGCTGTAAGGGTGTTTAACAAAGCCGAAACTACTGCAGATGAGGTTTATAGAAATTCATTGCGTCAATCTACTCTGGACGTAGTGATATGCCACTAGATGAAATACGCTACGAGATGTTTTAGAAATCGCTACAAAGAAATGAATTTAACCTCGCTTATTTGCCTCCAATTCCAGCAGCTGCTCGCCAGCATTCCTTGAGAACATATTTGCAAGTGCAAATGTGGAGCAACAACCACACCGATCCACTGCTATGGGGCTGGAAGACATCCAAACATGGTCTAGTACCTGTTACAACAAATAGAGATGCAGCACCCGAAGAGCTCCTCAAAACTGTGTCTTGCAGGTGTGCCAAAGGCTGTCATGGAGTCTGCTCTTGCCGAAAAAGTAATTTTAAATGTACAACGATCTGCAAGAATTGCAAAAGCCTATCGTGTGCCAATTCCCCAGTAGACGACATTGTTCAACCAAACTTCTTCTGCAACGAAGAGCATATAGACCTCCAAGAAGACAAGTGTTTATCAGACTATGAGAATGAGATCTTAGAGCAGCCACCTGAATTACCTTGTTCTAAAACAAAGAAAAAGAAAGTGTGTGTATTATGTACTTAAAATGTGATTTATTAGCTCACATTTTATGTACTTTTTGTTTGTAAAAATTGTTTGTTATAACTGTACAATATAAATGATAATGAAATGTCTCTTGATTATCATAGATACACTGCTGAATGATTTGATTTAAGATGAGAAGGTAAATTGGTAAATCTATAGAGTTAGAGTTAGATGCACCATGTATTACGAATACCTGTCTGATGTGACATTATTTCGAAAATATGTAAACATATCATTTGTGTTTTGTTTAAATCACATGTGTGGTTATGTAAGTAATAGTATGTCATATATTCTCAGTGTCGAGTTAACTGGCCAGTCTTTAAATCATTATCATATGTGTTTATTGTATACTCTGTGTTATACATATTTTATTTTGAATCGTTATTATTTAAAGAGACACTGTTTAATTCTCCACGGATGCACAGTGCTAATTGATATTAACAAGTTTCTGATAAAATGTTGTCATGAGACTGATAAAGCCATAGTACATTATATTGAATATATTTTATAGAATCAGTTTCTAGGTTTTGGTTTTATTATAATGTTATATTTGTTAATCACTATGTTGTATTTATTTATAAAGTTACTGGTAAAACATTTTAATGCTGTTATTAATCCCTGTGTTTCTATATTTTCGGTAGTATATATGTTAAGAGTATCCAATAAATCCATCATATATGATAATTTTTACATGCTAAAACTTTCAATGGATTGTATGTATGTGTGTAAACGAATGGGTATGTATATTATTCCTTCAATTTTAGTAACAATAAAACTTTTTCGATTGTCAAAATTATTTCGGATTAGGAAACATTTATTTTATTTTTTACCTTTGTCGGCACCCAGCCTTCCATTGATTTTGATTACCTTATTTTCAGTGATTAATGTATATTTATTAAATCACAAAACAATTTCTTATTCTTAATACAACAGATGAAGTAAAATAAAAGTTTATATCACTTAAGTGGTTTAGCATGTGTGATCATTTTTAAAGTGTTTTTAGTCCTATGTTGTATAAAGTTTGCGTTTCCTACCAAATCAAATTAGACTGTAAATGTTATGTTTGACCAAATAAATATCTGCTTATCAAAAATAATCTACTAGAAAATAAAGATTTCTCACAACATAACCTTTTTACAATGATGTCTCAAATTAATAATTTATATATACAAATGTATGTGCACAAAATACAACTCAGTGTTCGTAAAAAGCATAATTAAATGTTCTTCAAATTTTAATTCATTACTTTTTCGGTTAGGATGGGCTATTTAGGATATATTGCTAGTAATAAAACAAAAAAATTTAGAAAATACTTTTTTTAATGTGGTTTTCAAAAAGAGTTAGTTAAGATACAAAAAACTGATTTCAATGTATTTTGTACTCTTTCGAATCGTAATTTAATAAGCTACATTTATCTTCGGAACAATTATTTTGATTGGAAAATTCGTTTTCGGATAATTTGAGAAAACTCAGGAAAAAATGAAAAAAAAAATCTACAGTTTTTTCAAAATGGCGGCCAACGCTCCACTCGTAAATCAGGGCAAACTTAGGATACTCTTACTACGAATGAACTTCATCGATTAAAACAGATTCCAGCTTTCCTCTAATTATTCGTCACCAAAACCTTTATTTTACTGGCCTAATATGGCAGTGCAGCTCCTATGACGGGGGCGCGGTAGGCAGCCAGCGAAACTTCACATCCGCATCCGTGATGTGTCCGCAATCCGCCGGGAAATGTCCGCATTGCGGCAATTTTTTTTTTCGAATCCAGTGCGCTTGATCGGCCCACCTCGGCGTTGTGCTGCGTCTGCTATTGGTTCACTGTTAATATGTAGGACTCTTGGCCAATTAGAGACCATAAGTCAAAGAAGTATCCAATCACAAGTTACCCGCTTGAGACGCCTCAAAATTCAGTACCCGGAGACCGGGCGCCGTTTGCCCAAGTAGGCAGGAGATCGTGTAATCTGTCCTGGAGGTCATTGAACTCGCGAATTTTTCCAGTCTCTAGCAGAAGCGTAGCCAGGGGGGGGGGGTTAGGGGTTTAACCCCCCCCCCCCTTAGCACCAAATCTTTAATTAATTTCTTATTCATCACTCAAACAAATTTCATATTAAAATTAATAAAATTTTTACCATTACAATATTTAAATTTGAGTACAGAAAACTGCTAAAATAGCACTATTTTACACCTTAAAATCCAAATTTTCCCGGGGGAGGACCCCCGGACCACCCCGCTTTAATACGGGGCACCCCCCATACACAAATCCTGGCTACGCCACTGGTCTCTAGGTATAAATACCCGGCCTCCAGGGTCGTCAGAGGGAGAGAGAGAGCCGGATTCAACTGCGGCGACGCTGCGCCACCTGGAGAAGAAAGCGCGGTTCACGAGGGCGCGCCTGACGCCCTCCGCCGCTACGCCCTGAGGCACGCACCAGGCGACGTGACTGACGTGAGAGCACGCACGTGACGTGAGCACGGGGGACGGGAGTAGACGAGCACTTCGTCGTAGACTCGCGCGCAGGCTGAAAGCGATGAGGAACCACAACAAGGCAGGGGTGACATACGGGAAGCCTTCATTTCACAGACGAGAGAACCACACCCGAAGTTCCCACGAAAGGTTGCTTAGCAAATAACCTTTTTTAATATGTAGCTATCCAGGGCTAGGAAACCGTTTACGTGATTTCACAGTATCATTAATGTAGCTATACTAACCAAATCAACCGTCCAAAATGTTTTAAAGTATTTATAATGTATCTAACCTAACCGAATTGACCATTAGTCATCATGAGTGTTGTCCAAAATAAAATAAAAAATTGGTTGTCTGTAAAGTCGGTTTACGGACGATAGTTTAACGTGACAACGTCATAACAAAACATTGATGAAATTATTGCATACTTTTATGAATAAAATTGAATAATTTTTATTTTAATAATAAAAGAATAAATACTTGAAATTATACTAGTAATCGGATTTTTAAAATGCAAGAATAATTAACCTTTAATGCCGAAATTGTTGTTGTAATAAGCAATGAAAACCACATTAACATTTCACTTCACTTTATAAACAGTCGACGAAACAGTTCACGTGTCGCGGATAGATAGCGCGATTCGTTCGGTTCGCGTCCGTCACTGTAGATGACAGCACCGTAGGAGAATAATATTATTTCGTTTTTATAATACGATTTCATAACAAATACGCATCCCAAATACACCAAACGTATTTATAATGTGTTATAATATTTTTTTAAACATTGTGCAAAATATCCCGGGTGTAATTTGAATTATTATGTGTAACTGTAAAACACCATTGTTCGTACAAAAACGTATTTCAAATTCAACATTACTTTTAAATAACCGTACCGATTGTGCTGAAAATCGGTGGACGATCGTTAAATTACATAATAATAATAATTCAAACGACGAAAACATGATTGAAAAGTCAAATCGATGGTTGTTCCAATCGAGTGGAAGAGAGATGTGGCGCAAGCATACAATAAGCGTAACGGGACACATCGTAGTGGGACAATGTGCGTTACGGGACACCTTTTCGTGCGTGCAGCCGGCGTTCATCGATTTATTAGACGTCACGTTGAAAAAAAACCGAAGATGCACGATCGGGCGTTTGGCTCTCTCGTCTGTGGAAAAGGCTTCCCATTTCACGGACTTGACGAGACACCTGCGCTGAACGTAACAACGCAGCACTACAGCGTGGACTCCCACTCTCTCGACGGCGAAACCGCAGTTCCAGCACGAGTTCACGATCGTGCGTTTTCCAGTTGAAGTTCCCCCTCAAGGTGTCCGAGGCAGCCATTCCAGGAGTAGGCCTATACCAGCTCGTCCCGGAGGACCAGAGTGCAGCAGTTTCACCAGGGGGCTCCAGCCAGGGGCGCAGTCAGGGGGGGGGGGTTAGAAGTTCAACCCCCCCCCCCTTTAGCACCAAATCTTTAATTAATTTCTTATTCATCACTCAAACAAATTTCATATTAAAATTAATAAAATTTTTACCATTACAATATTTAAATTTAAGTGCTGAAAACTGCTAAAATAGCACTATTTTGCACCTTAAAATCCACATTTTTCCCGGGGGAGGACCCCCCGAACCCCCTGCTTTAATACGGGGGGGGGGGAGGCATGCTTCTTAACCCCCCCCCCCCATACACAAATCCTGGCTACGCCACTAGCTCCAGCATCCGGACCTCTGGAGATCAAGAGGAACGAGTCGCGGGCAACGGGAACTGCAGGGTCTCTGCGCCAACCTGCGGCACCGCCGCCAAGAGACAAGTTGCTGGACAAGAGCGAAAACTAAGGCAAGTTGCAAATAAAGCTACTGCCACAGTTATCAGCGGCATCTTCTGCTGATACAAACTTTCATTATTATTATATGAATATTTTTCTATTCAATACTTTGACAGCAAATTTTCTTATTCAAATAACTATTTAGTTTAAGGCGCCATTGTGAACCGAACTTGAATGACGCAACATGTGTCTTAAGCGCCATGTATTTTTTTTGTACACATTATAATTTTAATTCTAGTCATAGGCAAATTAGCATATCAGACCTTAACGTAACTTTAGTGTCTCTTGAACAGCAGTAAGTTTTATATTTGTTAGCTGTTCTCTTGACTGCTGTAAGAATTGCCAGATATAAGTGTTCAGGTGACAACGACGCAGTGTTATTGCCAACAGCAAAGCTGAAAGTAACAAAATTTAAATGTTAATTGACGAAGAGTCAGTGTAACCAGAGTTGAGAAAGAGCTAGTATAGTTAATATTTTCTGTGTTTCACTTTTCTTACTATTGTGTTATCATCCCCCCTTTCCATTTCAGTGTCTCATGTGAAGTAGGCGCAGTACGCCGGCAAGTCGCAGAATAGCGGCGAAGTACAGCGCTGCGCATTGGTTTATGCAGCACAGTAGAGAAAGAATTATTTTTGTTTTCAATTGCAACCTAACTCGGGAGTATGGTAATATGTAATAAAATAGTGTGCCCTTGCACTTACTGTCATTTCTTTTAATCCCTACTTAATGTAAGCTTTTGGACATACGCCATTGCTAAGCACATGTATGTCAGTAGAAGAAAACTACAAAAAAACACAAATGACAAAAACACAAATTAAGCAAAAAATTGCTGTTGTCAGGATATGAACACCACACAATACTTCACAATAGGAATATGGTCAACAAACAAAGAAAAATGAACTAACAGAACGAAAAAACCCCACAAATGATGACATCACAAAAATACCGAACCCAAAAAATTCGGCACAACAGTTGAAACAAGACAAAAACACAGCAAAATGAAAAGACAAAACAAACATAATAGTTTTCCAAAAACAGAAGAGAAACGAAAAAAACCTCCACAAATGATGACAGCACAAAAATATTGAACCAAAAAAAAATTCAGCACAACAGTCAAAACGAGACAAAAACACGACTAAACGAAAAGACGAAACAAACACAACAGTTTTCTAAAACAGACACAAGCGACGTTTCGGGAACTGCTATCTGCTCCCGTCCTCAGGCAGAGACGCGTACGAAAACACAGGTGCGACAGCAATTTTTTGCTTAATTTGTGTTTTTGTCATTTGTGTTTTTTTGTAGTTTTCTTCTACAGACATACATGTGCTTAGCAATGGCGTATGTCCAAAATCTTACATCAAGTCATGCACTCCCATTGCACAAATCTTTCAAAGATAATTATAATCCCTACGTTGTAAGGAAGACAGTTGAGATATTAGGACTGTATTATTCGTGCATCATTCTCACCACCATTACACACGAACACCAGCAACCACCGTGCCTAACAAGTTAGGTTGGTTACATTATAAATATTGTGGTTATTAATTGCCAACTTAAAATGCAGCCAACTTAAAATAATAAATTGCCCTTATTATTTTATAGTATTTGCATTGTAACTAACCTAACCTAACCAACAGTTTGCATTATGTTTAAGTATTTTAATGTACTATCATAATGATTTAATTTATCCGTAACTGAAGTCTATGAAAGACAGTCTCGACATCTTTCCCGAGCGAGTGGCGAATTTTGGTAAATTTAGGAACAGGAACGTAACTGCAGGTGGCATACGGGGCATGTTCCACGGGCGTCGCTTTGGCATGGGGGGGGGGGCTAAATTGGCAGAGTAATTTTTAACAAAGATATTTACTTGATTATCATAGTGAAAGAACACAAAAAAAAAGTTGGAGGGCAGATGAACTGAGTTAGGTGTATTGAAAGATGCATACGTTTATATCGTCAAATATTTAAAAACTGGTAGATTTCGCTAGCTATACCTTATCAACATGCGATGTGTTAAAAATTAAATCACTAAAATAAATAATTTTATTTACCATGTAAGTTGAATAAAAAATGTTTGGAATAGTGGAATAAACTTGTGGTGGTGATATGAGGTGTAAGGATTTTGGTTTGTTTGAAGGGTGAAAAAAGGAAGAGGGAGGGCACCAACATGAGTTCTTGCCCCGGGTGGGAACTAGTATAGTTACGTCCCTGGTTAGGTACTGTTCGGGCACCAAAGATGCACGAAGATAAGTATTCCTGCGTGCCCGAAAAGTCTTTGTGCCTCGCAGGCCTGCAGAGCTGTCGGCGGGCGGCAGAGGCAAAGAGACGACGAGACACGCGAACCGCCGCGACAGAGCTGTCACGCCTGTCCTTGAGTCGTCTGACAACCCGGTGACAGCTGAATTAATTACTCGGCAAGGAGACAACGACCACCTGCCCAGGTTAGTACTGCTTTCCGCGCACGACAACCGCGCATAGCGTTATAAGTTATCTCAAGCTAGTTCTACGGACTTGGGGCCACTGCTGGTTCACTTTGGCTGTCGTGCGGAAGAAACCTCAAGGACGGACAACAAATAATATGAACACACGAACACGCGGAGAACTAGTCGATGTCGGCTGATGAGCAAAAAAAGCACGGAGAATTAATTCTGTGGAAGGAATTCGGTAAAGAGAAAAATCGCATCACAGGCGAACACCGTGTGTTCTGACGACACAATTGCAATAACCTTGGACAATACATCGAGGCACAGACGAACTTAACGATGAAATAAACGGACAATCTACACAACACAACGACAGCACGGGCGAACACAGTAGCCTTTCTATGAAAAAATAACTAAGAACATACTTCAAGTATTTTAAAGACAAATAATGTAAACTAAAGCGTACCACCTTTCCTCTTATTTAAGAGTGGTTTCATACTTCCTCAAAATTAAGTAGCTACTGCGACTGCTGTATGTGAAACTTTTCAGCATTATGATTCCAATACGCTGAAAGTCGTAAGTACGCTTGCATTCGATGTTTAAAGTATAGGTTTTGATGCATTTTACTTCCGGAAAAATTTCTTTCGGCCGCAGGTAGATCTCGAATTAAGTATCTATGCACGTTTGAATAAAATGATCCACAGTCAATTTTAACCCAACGCCTTGTAAGTATTTAGAATGTTTACAATAACTTTGTACGGATTCGACACTGGGCCTACTAAAGCCTACCAAATATTTATTTATTGCATCAATCTCTATTTTTTTCTGCCCTTTGAGCTGATAGTGTCATAGCAAGAACTTTCAAACAATGTTTTTTGAGACTATACTCCGAGGCTTAACTCTAAATGTGTGTATATATATATATATATATATATATATATATATATATATATATACATTTTGGGAGTAATAGTGATATTTCAGTTTAAAAATAAATTGTAACCCCTTGAATTTATTTTGTAGATTAAAAAAATTTAACTGATATCTTCCTCATTTATCTTTAGTATCAGTCTTATTAGTATCAGTCTTATATTTATATATAATTATTAATATGACAATGGTTTTGAGGTCTACAAACCCTGAAACGAAAAACTAGGTAGAAATTTTCTGGATTTAGCACAATGGTAATGACTGAATGCAATAAGTATACTTTCTTCGAAATCTACCTCACAAGTTGGGTGGGGGTTTTCCAACAGTGGAAATTCTTTTTACTGCTTTCATGACTGAGTGTTATGTTGCCCTTAAGTCCTGCTGGACAAACTAGTCGCTCAATACCAGGGGTGTGTGCACCACCCAAATTGACCCAATGATCACGGATCACAAGTTTTAAGTTTCCGGAACTCTTTGCGTGGTTGAAACTTTCTGCCCGGCCCAACTCTTCTTCCGGACTATCCTCTGATCCTGTGCTCTGACCTCCTCGCTTAGAGCGTGCAGTGATTGAGCCCAGGGTTTTCCCTGTGTCTGTGCAGATTGTACATGGACCCATATTAACTAATTGGAGTCCGGAGTTAGGATATGAAAGTTAAGCCCACCGCACACGGTACAATATTTTCTACTAGTTTGCTTACTAGAATGCTTACTGGTTTCTGTACTGTGTAGGCTACAAGCTGAAACACTATGTGCGCTAAAAGTTTCTGCTGCACACGATTCTAGCTGCCTTACTAGTTTTGTTAAGAGAATATTCTCCACACAAATTTTTATTATGACAATTCACATTTTTTACGTCATACAAACAATGCTCTTCTTTGTATGCATTTATTAAAACGAGGAGTTGGTCACTATTCCACTTCTTTCCGTCCATGTTTATCACGACATGCGCGCTTAAAAGTGTAAACAACCCCTCATGCTGTTTTCGTGAGTTCTGATTGGCCACTCCTTAAATATTGGAACACACCAAGCAACGAAAATAGGACGCAGTCTATTACGCAAAACCAGTAGCCCAGTTTGTACAGCTACTAGTATCCAGTTTGAATTCGAGTGAAGAAACTAGTAGTATAGCCAGTACGGCTCCTAGCTTACAATATTGTAAGGAATATTGTACCGTGTGCGGCGGGCTTTAGTCATGGCAGCAGTTGCTGCCGTGGCTGG
The DNA here is from genome assembly GCF_032445375.1 of Bacillus rossius redtenbacheri. Taxonomy (NCBI): domain Eukaryota; kingdom Metazoa; phylum Arthropoda; class Insecta; order Phasmatodea; family Bacillidae; genus Bacillus; species Bacillus rossius. The sequence continues at coordinate 20,253,799 of NC_086330.1, read as the reverse complement.
CCAGTCCACATGCTGCCACATTTTTGCACGATTGAAACCCCGCATGGTGAGGCGTTTGTAGGCTTCTGCTTCATACACTTCGTGCGCTCATATACTCCCTACCCCTGATCTCTCCCAACACAATAAAATTAGGTTAAGTAAGTTTAGACAAAAAAAAATTTGTCTCTTCACCCCAGTACATCGGAAGGCATTGCCAAACATTTGTTAAGGATTTTACCCACCTGAAAACTTTTAATTGAAATTAATTTTTTTTTATCAACGCGTAGCTTGTAACGTGTGTTCGAGTCTGCGTGACGCCGGACCATGAGTTACAATTGACATCATCGAACTCTTTTGCATTCGAGACGAATCTGGTGGTGGTGGGGGTGGGGGGGTTATTCAAGAGGGAAAATGGGGGGGGGGGGGGGGATCTGCCCTTGCGAGTGGGTCGGAGAATGTGCCGACAAAAAATATTGTAGACTACAAAAAACATGCACCAAAAAGGCGAATAGGGGGAAAATATTATAAAATAATTACCAATTTTTTAAATTTTACTCATCCTTACTAATATTATAAATGCGAAAGTAACTCTGTCTGTCTGTCTGTCTGTCTGTTTGTTTGTTACCTTTTCCCAGCTGAACAGCTGAACGGATCGTAATAATATTTGGCAAGGAGATAGATTATATCCTGGGGATGGACATAGGCTATCTTTTGTCTAAAAAAAAAAATTAAACGGGTTAAAAAATATGTCTTAATTTTATGTAATGTGTGTCATATATAAGTATACAAACTGTTAGTGTCATTCCTCTATGTCTGCCGAGCAATAGCTTTCAAGCCATTACGTTACGTTTTGCTATTGTAAGGAACTAAGTAGAGAGTAAGAAAAAAATAAAGATATTGACAGTTTGTACTGTCGCCATATTTGTTTCAATTTTCAATACCGTTTTTGTATATTACAATTTAAATTGCAGAAAAAAATCATGTTTCATAGACACATAAATAGTGAGTGTGTGTCATTTCTCTATGTCCACGAGGTCTCGCCGCGTCAATTTTCTCCTTGGGGCGAACCCGTCCGCTTACTTAAATAAACAGCTTTTATCGTTGAATGATTTCATGTTTTATTTCATGAAAATCTGCTCTCATAAAAAAGTTTGTTTTATAGACATTCAATAGGTGTCTCTCTCTCTCTGAAGATCAATCTATGAATCGTTACAAATTTATTTCCTTTATTTTTTTAGTTTGATTTGATACAATATGATTTCACTAAAAATCAATTTCTACCCCTTCCTATTTTCATTTCCACATTACGAAGTTTCACTTCTTCCACGCGGAGGGACTCCACGCAATATTTTTGCATGCAATTAAAAACTATTTTTTAATGATGCCAAAGAAGTATAACTTCTCATGTCCGTACCTAAGTACACGCACCCATTTTTTTGACGTGACAACGTCTAATAAATCGATGAACGCCGGCTGCACGCACTAAAAAGTGTCCCACTACGGATGTCCCACTACGGATGTGTCCTATTTGCTCATTGTACGCATGCGTGGCATCTCTCTTCCACTCGATTGGAACGACCATCGATTTGACTTTTCAATCATATTTTCGTCGTTTGAATTATTAATATTATGTATTTCAGCACAATCGGTACAGTTATTTAAAAGTAATGTTTAGTATTCAAATACGTTTTGAACCAACAATGGTGTTTTACATTTACACATAATAATGCAAATTACAATCGGGATCTTTTGCACAATGTTTTAAAAAACATTGTAACACATTATAAATAAGTTTGGTGTATTTAGGATGCGTATTTGTTATAAAAACGAAATAATATTATTCCCCTACCGTGAACAAAATCTTTATAAATGTATATATATATATAATCTGAAACTATTGATTAACGAATATGGCCTCGTGGGTGAGCGATCAGCGGCGCTATCTTACAATTGTAATGTTGTCGGTTCGAATCCCGGCAGGTGCGAAGTTTTTTTGTAGGTACTTATAAAAATAAATACGACGCACGTAACATTTCAAAAGTAATAAATATATTTGAATAATGAATGCTAATAAAAGTAAACTTATTAATTAAATTGTACATTTCATTTCACTCCTTTGTATCCATACAAAATAGTGATAATTCAATAAAAATGATTTAATTTTATTCATAAAAGTATGCAGAGGTAGATTTTATCATACAAAAGATAGAAAAAATTTAAAAAAAAATTCTTCCTCAAAGAATATAATACTTTTAATGCCTAAATGGTTTGGTTGCAAAAACCTATTACGGCTCAGTCTCAGGCCGAATATGATATTTCCTTTTCTTCTGGATCAATCATTTCATCAATGTTTTGTTATGACGTTGTCACGTTAAACTATCGTCCGTAAACCGACTTTACAGACAACCAATTTTTTTTTATTTAATTTCTTCTATATATATTTTTTCTCCCTACCTAGGGCACTCATAATTCTTTTAAATTTCACGTGTATGTTTTCAATGTAATTCGAGTTGTACATTTTTTTTGTCAAATCGGTCATTATTTATACTTTGTTTCATTTTGGAATATGTTTGTTTGAGTGTGAGATAGTTTTATTTATGTATGTTTTAATTTCATTTAATTTCTTATATATATATATATATATTCTTACCTACCTACTTCTATTAAATTTCAGGTGGATGTTAACATTGTCATACCAGTTGTATAAATTTTTTTGTCAAATTAGTTGTTATTTATACTTTTTGTTTCATTTTGGACTATGTATTTTTTTTTTTTTTTTTTTTTACTTAATTCAAAGATTTGTGGTGTGTACAGGGAGTGATATCTTTAATTTCTATACTACTTTGGATAAGCGGAATATGGCCACCACAGTTTTACATATAAACAAATCTTACAAATGTTTTAAACGTTATTTAAAATCTTTCTCTTTCGATTTTAAGTGTTTTCGAGCCATTCAGGGTCCTCGAACCCCCCCCCCCCCCCACGCCCCCCTCGGGGAACAAAGCCCCAAAATTTCGACAATTTCAGGAATAACAAATATCTATTCTTTCGAGATGGAGTGTTCCGAAACATTCCAGGTCCTGAACAACCATATCCGCCCACCCCCACCCCCCCTTTCTCAAAAGTGAAAGCCGCAAAAGTTCGAAAAATTGGATGAAATTGTATTAAAATTAAGTCATTACGAACTAAAGTGTCCGGGGGATGGTGGAACTTTTACCCAAAATCGACTTCCCCATCAAATTTTGGGGGAAGGGGGGGAATGAATGCAAAAACCCAAAATTTCGAAAAATTTAAAAAAAAAAATTAATATGTTAGTATACTTTTTTACTATTTGGAGTGTTTCCGAGCCATTCGGGGTCCTCAAACTACCCTCCCCCCACAAGGAGTCAAAGACCCAATAATTAAAAAATCTCCCAAAATTTCAAAAATCTATTTTCTTTCGAATTGGAGTGTTCACGAGCAATTCGGGGTCCTCAACATCACCACCCCCCCCCTCCCCCAATTGAGGGGTCAAAACCCCAAAGTTAAAAAATCATTCTTTTTCGATTTTTAGTGTTTCCCTGCCATTCAGGGTCCTCAAAATCACCCCTCCCCTTCTGGGGACAAAGCCCCAAAATTTCGAAAATTTAAGGAATTTCAAATATTTCTTTCGAGATGGAGTGTTCCAAACCATTCGAGGCCCTGAACATCCACTTTCCGCAAAAGTGAAAGCCCTAAAATTTCGAAATATAAGAATATATATAATTGGATGTTGGCATGTATGACGTCGATAAACTCTTACACTGTTTGACCGATCGCCATGAAAGTTGGTACAGCGAAGTGTTTTTATCATGGAGAAGGTTTTTATGCTATCCATTTTTTTGTAACACGCCGCTAGATGGCGCTGTAGCGCAACAACTTCTAAACCTTTCAACCGATCGCCATGGGTAAACAGAAAATCATAGGTTACAGATACACAAACAGTAATTGTGTATCATTTCTTAATGTCCACCACACTGGACATATCGCTATCCATTTTGCTATCCATTCAGCCCGGGCGAAGCCGGGTACTGCAGCTAGTTATCAATAATTATGCTTTTTTAATGGAGACTAACAAAGTTTCTAGTGTGTTTTTGCTTGGCATGCGAAACAAATTATCACTGGTAAGTATATGTACAGCCCGTCGCGCTTACAATGTATGCAGGTATTTTGAGACACAGACTCATGGCAAATGCTGCAACTCATTCCGAAGGAAAGGTTACAAGGTACGGTGAAAGGGGTTTTAGTTGTATTGGAGTGGGTGAAGGGGGGGGGGGGGGGGGGGGGGGTGGAGGGATAAACCTGCTTCGCGGTTGCATTGCCCGCGGCCAGCGACGTACCTAGTGCATCGGGGACAAACGCCTCCAGCCCACTATATATTTTAGACCAAGAGTAAAAAAAAATAAAATAGAAGTGAGCAAGACTTTCAGATTTCGTCTGTGAAATGTAGTATTCGAACCTATCGTGTCACAAACTATGTATTAATACAACACTTATAAAACTATTGCATTTATATATTATATTATACGTAGGGCCTAAATTATTTCACAGCGTATCTATAACGTATTTGAAAAGATATGTGGTAATGCGTCGCGTTGTTCAAAACTACTGTTAGCGGAACGAACGGTAAACAGCTGTCTTCTTCCTATTTTTATCGCTTACTTCTCTCTCTCTCTCTCTCTCTCTCTCTCTCTCTCTCTCTCTCTTTTCAAACGCCGTGGAAATATTTTCGTTCGCTGACACGCTGCAGTCCGAAAAATTAAATGGCGAGCGCTTCTCCCTACTTCCTGTTACATTTTTACGTTCATTGACTTCCATCGCATTCACCAGAAGCCTTGAACCGAGAGCTGAGATGTCGCACGTAATAAAAAAGCCGCGGTCTGCTCCTCTGGACAGGATTCCATTTAATTTTTCGTTCCGCAGTGTGGTAGCGCCCGGGTCGGTCGCCCAGACGGCCGCGGCCGGTGTGGTCTAGTTCTGTCCGCATCCGCTGCAACGGCGGCGGCGCTGACTCACGCCGGCAGCTGGGCGTGCAGCTGTGACTGCACGAGGAGGGAGAGAGGGGAGGGTCAGTCTGGAGTGCGGGGTGGGGGTGGTCAGGCGGGGGAGGGGAGGTTACCGGCTGGAGCGCAGCACGGAAAACGTCATTCGAGCTCCGACAGGCGCGCCGCTCGGACAACCGCGCAGGGAGAAGAAAACAATTCTTCTCTTCTGGTTTTAAAGCGTTCGACGGGGGCAGACTAGACAAACTCAAGGCACGCCCATTAAAAAAAAAAAATTATCATTTTCGAGTCCTCTTTTTATTTTTTTCGAAAAAGGGGGGGAGTCTCGCGCAAGCAGGCGGCCCCCGCCCGCAAATAATAAATTTAAAAAAAAAAAGCTCTTCGCCGCAGCTGCCGCCGCCGCGGGGGCGATGTCGGAGCCTCAGAGCGAGGCTGGCGGCGGGGAGGCGGCCGCCCCCGTCAAGCCACCGCCCCCGTCACCGCTGTCCGGCTGCTACCTGCTCATCGTCGTCGGCGAGCCGCACTCGCCCGAGCACAAGGACATCATCCTGCAGAAAATCGCCAAAGGTAGGAGCCGCCGCCCCGAAACCCCGTCCGATCCACGGCTTAAAAGTTTCACGTCTCGTATCCAGTTTTAAAACCACATCCCGATGGCATGATCCTGTGGTAAACGATGCTTGCAGTTTCAGTTTAGTACATCGAAAGAACCTGGACGAACAAAACTTGTGATACGACAACTAATTATGATCGTAAGGAGAATACAAAAAAAAAAAAAAAAAAGAAATTATTCTGACAATTTGTTTCGAGTTTTTGTTTGGTCAGGATATTACGAAGTACCTACTAATTTAAAATAGCAAACATCAGGAGAAATGCCTACAGGATCATGCCATCAGAATTAAAGAAATACCTGGATAGTTATACGGAACAAGAACCCTTTTTTTTGTATTTAAACTCATAAAATATATAATTGGACCAAGACAAGTTAATAGGACTATCATTAGTAAACTGGTACATATAACTTCCCTAAAATGTGATGTAGAGAATAATTTAGTAGTAAAACAAGTGTCAGCTACAAATTTGGGATCTACAAACGTGTTGGTTGCATACAAGAACAGCCTCTTGTAAAATCTGTGATAATTCACTTTGTCATTGCAAGTTTACGAGAGAGCTTTTGTGGAATACTTGCAACTTTTCTTTTACTTGTAAAATTATACGTGTTGATGTAAAGGCTTTTTAATCCGTCACATTTGAGACTACGGTGATGCAGAATTAGTGATTTTGCCAGTTTATAGAACGTAAATACAGATAGTGTTAACGGGAATACCAATGTGATAAAGTGAAATCTGAAGATGTAACCTTCTAGAAAGCTGCAGTGAATTTAAAACCGACGGTAACGATAACCTTTCGAGCGAAATAAAAACTCCGATGGCGCAGTGCAGCAACCTGCCGGCCAATGTCAACACTCGGAATCTACGCTAAAAAATTCCGAACGACAGTGGCTCTATCGGTGCCGGAGCAAACTATGTGCCGAACCATAGAATGCCCAATCAAAGACCGTTCAGTGTAACTTATCCAACCCGTTCACGGTTATCTGAACACCTACTGTACGGAAAGTGGGAATTAATTAATGTGACATGTGACCAGTTAGCAATCGATGTAGCTTCTCGAGTCTTCGGTCTTACAGGTCATGTTGTTTATGTCATTAATATTATTCGAAGGATATTCCCATGAATCTATCGTGATAGCTCTTAAGTAATTGTAGTTTCGTTCCAAATTTTGCCACCAGATGTTTGCCTAATAAGTTTTGTCTGATCGCAGTGAAACGTAAACGTAAGTGTTCATAAAACGCGTGACAATATGCAGGTTGAAAAGAAAATTTTATTAAATATTTGGGTAGCAAAATTTGAAAATAAACGTAAAATGCAAGTGAGCCATCGTGATAAATTTGCATGACTAGTCCTTACATGTCTTTCAAACAGTATTCGATGTTTGAAAGAGGCGGCTGCTAATTTTTTTTTTTCGTGTACGTACATTAGTAAAATAACATTCTGTGTAATAAAGATACTTTTTTTTTTAATTTTCGAACAACGAGCCTTCGAGTTATCTCGATGTGCTCCCGTTTTTCCGCCAAGTACATTTCATCGCTTCTCCAGCTCATCTTTAGTTTCTGATGATCTCGTTTGTCAGTGAGACGTTGAGCTACCAACTTCATTCATTAATTCATTCATTATTTCCTAAGTGCCAACTGATAAATACAGCTATTTCTCATGGGTAGTGTCATGTCTTTCGTGAGGCAGACCTTACAGATATCTTCTTCGATACTTGGTACCGCAGCGTACGTTTGAAAGTCTGTCAGACTACGTAGCCAGCAGAAAATGTTACTGCCAATTGGTAGTTTGAGGAGGGGGTGGTGAGTATAGTTTGAGAGGTGGGAGGAGGAATAACGATTATTATTTCTGCCAAGGAATTCGTCTGACCCATTTTAAACACTAAAGGCCCGGTCTCACACGCCATATTGCTTGGGTTATTCAATTTTATTGTCATTTGCTATTTTTGAAAGCTTATTCCTGTAAATATTTCACGATAAAACTCGGCCATATTCTGGTACACCTAATATTTTTTCTAAACATGTATTTATTTATCCAAGATTACCAATTGCGTGACCTTTTACAGTTATGTATATAGTAAATATCTGGCGGGAAAATGTTGTGACCCAGCAAAAAAAAAGTAATAAAGATATCAGGAAAAAATAACGGGAACATCCTTGAATTTTGTAATTAGTGGTATGAAATAACAGACACAGTTAGTGGAACAGAGCTGTAAGCTTCACGAAGTTGCGTCAAACGAGAAAACTGATTGTCCCTCGTCGTACTTGGATTTAAATTTAAAAACGAAAAAAAAAAATTGTACAACTGGACCATTGCTTGAATTCAGGCGAAATAAGCTCCCGCGACGCAACAAACAGCTCAAATTAATCCTAAGGTGTGTTTGTACGTTATGCCACCTTTATGCCGCGAAGAAACCCTTATGTGGGCCAGGAACACCAGACGACGTAACTCCAGGGAAATTAGCGTGCCTCCCAATCTGGTGGTGGCAACGTCTCCACGATTACGTGGTAACTGAGTGAAACCATTCTTTTTTTTTGTTTTTTTTTTTCCTTTAGCTGGCGCCATGTTTGGTTAGACTGAAGCGTAGTGTTTACGTTGTGGAAACAGTTTTAAATGATATTTTTTCCCTAATGAAAGTGACTGTTTCTAACGTCGGAGATTCTAATTCCTACTCACTAACCATCATCGGAAGTTTTCAAGCAACCTTCCCCCACAATGTTTTGGGTGGAACAATATGTGCGATGGTGGAGGTTAACAACTACGTCTCCTGACAGTCATTGCTTCTAATGGAGCTGTTTGCCTTGTAACGACTGGCGCACTCGTAGCAAGCCCGTCGTTCTAACGACGTCCGCGCGCCAGGGCCGCTGTTGTGTACACTCACTCTCACGTATTGATTGCCAGCCTGCAACAGTAGTTAACCGTGAGTCACTTCGGTACACCCACACACGCGGAGAGCAACGACGTTGGCCGGCATATGTCGAGGAAAAGATCTCTGTTCAAACATCAACCCACCCCCCTCCCTTTTGCACTCTACCATTACTCATCATAAACCCAGTTTGTCCAAGCGGGTGGCGTACCGATGGAAGCAATTATTTCCCGCAGGCAGCAGTTTTTAATTAGCGTCGATCTCGATAAACTCTTATTCGTCCTTTATTAATACACTTACTGGCCTTGAACCACCGAAGCGCTATTTAAAAAAAAAATTCTCTTACTCTACTGCGCGATACAAAAAAAAATATTTTTATTAACTTTAAATGAGCTACGTTTGGTTGTAAAAAAAGCAGCGTTAACCTATTAACTTGTAGCTATTAAAAACTAAACATAAATTTATAATTTAAAATGAGTTTTTTTTTTAGTAATTTCCTCCTCGGAATTAACAATAAACAATTTAAAAAAGTGGGTGCGTGTACTTATGTACGCGCGTGAGAAGTTATACTTCTTTGGCATCATTAAAAAAATAGTTTTTAATTGTATGCAAATAATTAATTACAATAAAATAATAAAAGGGCTGGAAAAAGTTAGTCAACACAGTCAATAAAGTTCAGTTTAAATTTGAAAAATTAAATAAATAAAATTTAGAGAATAATAAATATATATGACATAATTTGTACTAAATATTATGAGATTCTTAATTTTAAATATTTGTTATTGATTATTAAATATATTTTTTTAAAAAATAAATAAATTGAATAATAAATACAAAAATTTAATTTAAGTTTATTCATTTTATAAATATTTATTATTTTCTAAATTGAATATTCACTTTTCATTTTTATCAAAAAAACTTCATTAAATTTGTTCATTTATTTTTATTAATATTTATTATATATTCAATTAAATAATAAATATTAAAAATTAATTTTTTAATTTGATGTTCGATTTTAATTTTTATCACAAATTCTTTATTAAATGTTTATTAATTTATTTTTATTTTGTAAATATTAAATAACCAATAATAAATATTTAACTTTAATAATGTAATAATATTTAGTATTAATTATATGAAATAATAATATTTTAATTTATGTCAATAAATAATACATACGGATAGTTAACCTTAATTATATTGGAGCACTTGAAATGTATACAAGCACAATTTTTTTACTAATATTTACGAATAGTAAATAATATTAATCAAAATATTCAATTTAAATCACTATTGAATATAATTTATTAGCACATATATAATTCGCATTTTTGTGCTGACTCTCGCTGGGATGTTAAAAGGTATTAATATCAACCATATATACTAAAATTACACAAAGCTAGCAATTAGCTGTACATAATTATACTGCGTTATTTACTGGTGGCGTAGCTAACCAGATAATCCTTTGATTTCAAGGCTGCGAGCAGTGGGAAACTAGTCGTAATAGGATATCCCAAATTCTTCCGATGCAATCCGGTATATTAAAAAAATTAATGTATTAACAGTGTTTTTTTTTTGCGTTTACACAACTGTCACACTTTGTTTTAAAGCAATTTTAAACTATTACACATTAAAGTTAATCATTTCATAATAATATATGAACATAAAATGTTATTAGGTATTATCGTTACATTTTTATACTAAAAGATAGCGCCACAAACTACATAAAGACAGCAAGGACGCAGAATGAATTTTAGCGGCTCGTCCTTTCACTAAACGCTACATCGGCGATTCTGTAAGGATTTTTACAACTATTGGGTAAGTCGATCAAAATGGCTGACATCCTTCAAGATGCAATTTTCAAGGGTCCTTTAGTCTTAAGTGATTATTGAGAAGTATTTGGAAACCTAATATATACCTAGAGTATATCGGTATATCGTTTATATGCCTGTATATTTAAATCTTCTCTTCATTGAACTCATACTTTAAGCTTTATTAAAATTACTTACAAACGAATTCACAAGACTCTTTAGAGATGTTAGTCGTGAGAGTAAGGGTTATAAAATTGCTTAACACCCTCTGTCACACTAAGGAGACAGTATGTTCTCACTTATCTAAACGGTTTTAATATAAATTAAAAAACTGCAAATATAAATACATAATATAAATATGGTCACGTCTTACTTTTTGAATTCAGCTCTTCAATTTTAACCATTCCCTAAACGGACAAATTTCCAATAATAAACTTCAGTTAATTGTGAGACAAAAAACTATATTAGGTATAAAATATGGAGTCTTCCATTTTATTAGTATCAAATATTTTTTTATGCTACCACAACCGCAATATGTATGGTCAAGGTGTAGCAGATGAAATGAAAATCGACATGTGGTTTCCCATCTGAGACAGGATCTGCATGGATGGAATGGGGTGGTCCTACCCGAGGGACACGAATCCTATTATTTATAGGTGTTTATTTTAATTTTTATCCTCTTGACATAAACCCCGAGGGGTATGCAAAAAGGAATTTTCTTTTCCAAATTTTTCGTTCTGTATAACATTATTAACCACTACTTTCTCTTTAATTCTTTTATTTTGGTTTAAGGGCGTAATTCCATTATATATATAATTATTTATAGGTATAGATTATATGATTATATATGATTAAATGCGATTAGTATATACATTTCAGTAACATATATTTGCTCATATAGATTTCCGTTAATCAAATCCGTTTCAAGTCCAGTCCACATATAATCAATCCATTTTAAACAACACTTTTATACTTGCTCCGGTGGTTCGATTACCATGCATAGGAAGAACCCGAGGGACAGATTATTCCGACCTTACGGCCGGCATTCTCACGTTCCCCTCCCACATATGCGCCCTAATAGGGTAGGGTGGGAGTAGCATTCCAGTTCACCTTTTTTTATATAAACATTCCAGAGCATAATTGAAACAGAACTGTTAGGGATCACTTCCTGGTGTTGATCGGGAAGGTATTAGAGCTTCGGCAATGACCAGCGGCTGGGGCCACCAACCCAGCATAGTCGCCGCCTCAGCCCCGTACCACACCCGAGGGGACAGACCTGAGGAATGCATGACGTGAGAGGAGACGTGGTGTGGAGCAGCGACGGAATGACCCCGAGAAAACCCACAACGGCAACGTCCGCCACGTTTCCCTCTTGCGGAAATGCGGGCTCGACCCCACCGGAAATCAAACCCCGGTCGTCTTGTTGGGAGGCGAGTGTCCTAACCACTCGTCTCAGACAATAATAATAATAATAATAATAACAAAATTTTTATTGTGCAAGTATACCAGTCACTTTTTAAATTTATAGCGCACCCACAACTACTAAAATAAAAATAAAAGGATGTTAACTGTTAAGTCAGGAATTGTATTTATAGAATAATTAGAAACTAATAAGGAATTATTTGAACCTATGTTTTTAGTTAGCTATGCTCTTCAGACGATCAAAATTTAAAATAAACTTGTTCCCTTAGAAAAATTAACAATATCCCAATATCCCAATTCTGTAGAAATTAACCAAAACAATTCTTTTTTTCAAATATTTGTTTTACAAGTTTACGCGATGAATCTAATTTATATGACCACACAAAAGGAATCCTCCAGTTTAAATACAATGAGCTTTTCTCTCTTTAAGAGCTTTAAATAATATGTTATGTGTAGTTTATTTATAATTGTAATATTATAACCTTTGCTGACCTTGCATGATTCAAAAAAGCCAGGAACATTCCCACTATCAGCCATCAATTCAGGAATTTCGATAGCTAGTTTTTTTTTTTAAAGTACTACAAAAGGTTATATGTATTTAAAAATTGGTAATATTTCCAAACATGTAATGGAAGTATACAATTGCATGGGAATTCCCCACAAATGCATGGACTTTTCCTACATTTGTGTAGGAAATAACTCAACTGTATAGGAAATGTAAAGTGCATGAGAAGTAGACACATTCGTTTTCTTGCATACGTATGACGTCACATATTTAGCTGAGTAATGTGTGTAAGTAGAGCTACGTACTTTAATACCACACGGACACAGACATTTAATAAAATCAAGATCAGTAAGCTTAATTCACTTCTAATCAAATGATTGTTTACATTTATGCATGTTATCGTAGTTAATCGCCCAATTGCAGGCCTATCCAGGGGCATATGTCTGAAGTATTTCCGGGGGGAGGGGGAAGAAATCTGTGAACCAAGGAATCTGCTTTTGGTATGTAGCACACTTCCCTTATTAAAAAAATAACACTAAATATTTTTAATATCATCTGTTTACAAGCTAAAAATACCAGCTGAGCAGAATATGTTTTCGCAATAATTTACCAGTGATTGTAATGATTGGAGCATAAAATATTTTCAAAAATATTTTCATAAATAATTTTAAAGCCGCGTTAAGCCACCAAGTTCAAAAGCACTCTGCGCCCTAGGCCTAGATGCATGCAATAAGCGGAAAACATAAAATTTTTGAAAAAGGTTTTCCTGAAAACATATATATATATATATATATTACGTTTATCGTCTCCTTTTCGCAGTTACGATTTTGTAGGCGCAAGCAGGCCTCCACAGTGAAGGGCGTTTTAATTCAAACTCCCCAACCACTCAGATAACCACGCCCATTGGCCTATGTGTAACAAAAGGCATTAGCTGAACGTTGGGAGACACATATTAGCAGGAGGTATTAAAATAATTATTGTTTCCCCCTCACCGCGGATTGAATACGCAAGGTACACACGCGACAGAAGTCAGAAGATGTGACTTCGAAATGCCTTAGACGTAGGCGGCTTTTCGTGTTATAAGCCACCCGTACTTCAGGCAATATCAGTTTATACATCAAGACTTCGTACTAAAAAAAGAATTGAAGAATAAAGCATTTATTTTTAATTACAGACTGAAATAGACTGTCGAATCGCGAGTTACGATATGAAAGGAATTCAATAGCAGAATAACTGAAGTAAAACAAACTTATAATTTTTATTTTGCTATAGGTACACTATAAATATTTTGTTGCAAAGCCAAATTAGTTAACTATACTTTAATAATAATGCATTTATCAATTATTAGTTCAAATACCCTATAAACACCAGGAACAATTTATATATTAAATTTAAATTGAAACCCCACACATTTCACACACGCATTGCAAAATACCAAACAAATTGTAAAATTAGTTTTGGTGTGATAAATTGCAGCGCATAGTTCGGTATATCACTTTTGTATATCTTGCGTCATTGTCGCATGTAATATGAAAAAAATCATGAGTTATTTCTTTTAATTAATGTTTTTTAGTGACGAAGTTTTAATTTTCGTAAGATTCTTGTTTTACACTCACATTCTGTCGTATTTTCTTTCAGTTAAATGTAAAATTAGCTGCATCACAAAGACGCTTAAGTAATGTTGCAGTTTCGTTGGATGGATCGTAATATTCATGGGTGACCTTTGAGGTTTAAACGTTTAACTTAAGTATCCGTAAAACCAAGTCTTCAAAACGGTAATGACAATCATTTGACAGAGGAAGAAAGCTATTTAATTTCATTACAAGTAAGAATGAGCCTTCTTCGAATTTTGGGATGGCTGGGTTATGAGTTATCATCCAGCTCTCTTAATTTGTATAGTTATGGTTTCTAAAAACAATATCGACCCATCGAAATGTCCAACATAAAGGTGTCCTTGCCGATTTCCTATAATTCTGTAGCGTACTTCCCTTTCTATTGAACACACCAACGTAACTAAGTTTGTGTAAGTAAATAGTCTTAGCCATGTGGTGAAAGGTAAATAAAAAAAGATAAGAGTAACTACACGCGCATGAAACGACTATCTATACCTATACTTACTACAATTAACTATAAAGAATACTAACGCCACGCCATTAGTCTTCCTTTGTAGTGACGTCATAGCTCTAGGGTTGTGCGACATCTCAAGCAAGTAGATTAGTCAATATTATTTTAGAATTTGTTTCGGCATGTCGACATGCCGAGAGCGAAGTGGCGACATCTCGAGGGTTACATACCGAGACATGCGCGTTGGTGTTTTAAAACACTACTTCAGATTCCCACATGTCGAGATCGACACATTGATGTTTTAAATAAAGGGTTATTTTCATATGTTGAGATCGACACACTTTCTGTTTCCACATTTCGATATCGACACATTATTGTTTAAAAAAATTTACAACCTCGCATGTTAAGATCGACATTTCGTGTTTTAAATAAAGTTTTTTTTTTTCATATGTCCAGATCAACGCATCAGTGTTTAAAAAAAAACACTATTTCCACATTTCGATATCGACATATTAGTGATTTAAAAAATAATAATTTCTATCTCCACATGTCGAGATCCACACGTACATGTTAAAAAAAAACTTTCTATTTCCTCTACTCGAGTTCAAAACGTTCGTGTTAAAAAAAAAAAAATACTCTCTGTCTCAACTTATTCAGATCGACATGTCGGACTTTCATCGACGTGCGAAATACATTATGTCGACGATCAACATCGAATTGATGACGTCGCCCATCCGCAGCCGAACTGCCCGCACGCCCTCGAGGCTTGCCGAGACATGCAGACGAGAGAGTGTAAGCCCGCCAGCCTTCAGTTGGGAAAACACCTCGTTCAGTCTAGCAAGCTACGGACTTCAGTACACAAACGGGGTCAGAGCAGTCTGGCTGGTAAGCCGTCCGCCCTCCCCCCCCCCCCCCCCAAATCCACAAACGCATCACGTCGGAAAGCGGCTTCACCTTTAAACAGCAATAAGAGGACTTGGAGCAGGGATTTGTTCGCCCTGGACTTCCTTATCTATCTCTATCTCTCTTCACCCCCTCCCCCCTCCGGGTTCAGAAAGATATGACAAACACCCTTCTCGGAGGGGGGGATGTCGGTTATGGGGTGAAATGAAGGAAGTGGATTGTGGGAGGCGGAGAGAAATGATGAGGAATGAAGGGTTTCGGGACAAGAAAACGAACGAATACAGACGCGCGGGCGGAGACAGACAGAGGAGCGGGCGGAATCGGCAGACTATGATGAAGGGAAAAGGGGGTGGGGGTGGAAAAAGGGAGGGGGGGAGAAGGGGTGGGGGTCGCACTACTGCGGCGCTTTCGAGTATTGATCGGCGCGGCCGACATTTTGTCTGCGCCGCGCCGCTTGTGGAGGAGGGGTGGTTGGGAGAGAGGGAGGGGAGGACGCCGTGGGAAGATCGATGGTGCGGTCGGGAGTAGGGGAAGAAGCACTCTCATAACTGCAGCTACATCACTTCCGGTCATCGCCTCTGGCCTAATTTAGGCGCGAATCTCGCTCGACGGGCCAATGTGAAGCATTCCCACGCTCCGTAAAAAAAAAAAAAAAAACTACCTGTTAGTAAGAGAAGCACCGTCTTTGAACATGAGCGGGATTTGGATTATTGGGTATGAATGATGAGCATAAGAAATCTACAGTCTTCTTTATACCATCTTACGAAATTTCATCTATAAGTTGATTTATAAAGGGTTGATTTTATTTTGCAAAGAAATGTCATGTACCCGACTTAAAAAAAAAACCCGTAAAGTATGAAACTAGGCATGATTATAATTAACATACGTATGAAACACTTAATCTGTTTTGTACAACTTTTTACATTTTCGTTTCTAATGACGTACCTATAACCCATGTTTTTTACGGTAATAATTCGTATCATCAAAAACTGTTTCAGCCAAAGTTTTAGATTATGTTTAGGATTCAAGCAATACGTTATAACGGATATAATGGTACATCTATTTAAAAAAATATATTTTTTTTTACTTTCAGACCTTGTTATTTCCTCCCCTTGCAGTAATGATTGGGTAAACAAAATTTCTTTTTAAGAATAGTTTTAGTCAATATTTAGACAGTTGAAAAAAAATAAGAATGGATTCGCTAGTGTACCGGTAGGAAAGTTTAATTTATTTTCTCATTCCAACCCCAGGTTTTTTCAACCCCTTGCAGGAATGATTCGTCTAATCAAAAATTGTTTCAGACAAAAGTTTTAGCTAAAACTTATATAATATTAATACAAAATCCGTAGGAATTCGATATTATTCCTATGAAGAGAGTTATGATTTTTTTGTCCTCCAACCCTTGTTTATTCTACCCCCTGCAGTTATGGTTGGTCGCATCAAAAACTTATCTAGCAAAAGATTTTGGTATTACTCCTACGAGTTATAATACGTTCAAACGGATGTAATATTTTTCATATTATAGGAGTTATGTTTCTGTTTAAAATAAACTTCCCCATTTAACCTCTTTGGTTGGATATTGCCCATTGACGAAATCGATCGAGATTTTTCACTAGTTTTTATGTAGCAGTTTGGAAGTGATTTGTAAAAAATTGCGACTGTTATCGTGTCCACAAAAAAGTTATATCTATATATAATTTTTTTTAGTTTATGATTGTTTTTGGGGTCTAGGAACCATGCAACGAAAAACTATAAAAAAAAATTGGAAAGTACACCATGGTAACAGCTACAATAGGTAGTATTTCTTGGAAATCTACCTAAAATCAAAGGGGAGAGAGTAAGTGTTATTTGCGTCACAGCATAAGTCTCACATCATTTAAATACCAAGGAGCAAAGAGTAACATTATTTGTTTCTCCTGAAAAACCTTCAATTTAGGACTATGATTGGTTTTGCCAAGAGATCACCAATTTTATTGATTTCTGAGGGTGTGACGATGGTTTACGGTTCTTAGAAAAAATTATTTGTGAGTCATGGAGGTATTATTTTGTGGAGTGGGTGTCTTCGTAGATAATTAGCTATTAAGAAAAACCGAAGTTTCATAAAAACTAATGCTAGAAGTGTGTTCAATAACTTAAAATAAACTTGCTAGGAAGAAGAGAAGCCTAAGATGTACATCAAGTTCTATCCCTACCCGAACACGACCGAATATTCACCTTCGGCCAACCTCGGGATTTGTTTTATTTTTACGCAGGAAAAATGAATTCAAATATTAAAAGTGGTCGGTTAGGTTAGCTACATTAAAACACTTTAAAACACTATGGACGGTTAGTTAGGTTAGTATAGCTACATTAAAATAATCAGAGAAATATAAATATATATAAATAAACCCGAGGTTGGCCGAAGGTGAATATTCGGGCGTGTTCGGGCAGGGACAGAGCTTGATGTACATCTTAGGTTTCCCTAGGAAGAATTGTAAAACGTTATCAGTAAGTGAGCATTGTTAAACAAACACGTCAGCGAGAAATTGGAGTTAAAAATTCATAATTCTTAAAACATTAATTTACTATCTAAATAAGAAAATGAGTGAGGGATCGTTATCATTTTTGACTTCAATTATCAACTTGGCAACACGGAGTTAGGGATTGTCAGAATACTGCATGCTGTGACGTAGTTGAAGTATTTTTTTTTATCGTCCACCATCGCCATATTGTTCCGCCCAAAATATTGTGGTAATGGAGCTTGACCATGTCTGATAACGTTAGTAAGTATGAATTACAATCTCCTTCGTTAAAAAGCAGTATTTCATAAAATTGAAGTCTTTTAAAACTGTTTCCACGTTGCAAACACTACACTTCACTCACTTTTTTTGTGCGTCTAACCAATATGGCGCAGAAATTAACTACTTCACACACTTACCGTGTAATCATGCAGACGTGGCCTCCACCGCTAGGCAAATATTATACACAACCAATTTCTAACTTGAAGTAGCTTGGCTTCTGAGTTGTAGCCGCGTAGGTAACTCTACCCTGATGATGGCAACTGCAGTGTCGACCGAGACGTCGGTGATATGTTCGTCTTGGACGCGGCTACAACCCAGAAGCCCGCCTAGTCAGGGGTGTATCTGTGTTAATGAGGCGGGATGATAAGTGCGACGCTCGCTAGTGCTTCTAGCGCGGTGTCGCCTCTGAGCTGGCGGGCAGTCTTCTCGTCGTGCATAGGACAACTATGAGGTTTGAGGGGTAACCGTAATATTAGATGGCGGAGAAATGAAGATAAAGTTGTAATGCAAGTCCACTGAGTGTTTTCAACAATTTGTACCGGATGTTTCTTGCCTAAAAAAATATCCTGAAAACACGCGTTTGAACCATTTTCACTCTTCTTAAAAAAAAAAGTTTAAAAACGAATTACGGAAACACAACAGCTCATCCACTTTCAGCGTATTCATAAATGCTTTTTTGACGTGACAACGTCTAATAAATCGTTGAACGCCGGCTACACGTGCGAAAAAGTGTCCCGTTATGCACATTTTCCCGTTACGCTGTGTCACGTTACGCTCATTGTACGCTTGCGCCAAATCTATCTCTCTTCCACTCGATTGGAACAACCATCGATTTGACTTTTTCGAGGCACATTAAACTTGAAACACTCCCATTCGTTTCCTACTTTTCCTATCATCGTCCTATCCTTAACAGAATAACACAGATTGGAAGAAGTTAAATAGCAAACATGTACAAAAGTTATAGTTAAAATAATCTGTTCGTTAAAGTTATAAACATATTTGAATTAATGATTACAAATAAAAGTAAATTTATCAATTAAATTGTAGATTTCATTTCACTCCTGCTTTGTGTCCATACAAAATAGTGATAATTCAATAAAAATGATTCCTTTTTATTCATAAAAGTATGCAATCATTTCATCAATGTTTTGTTATGACGTTGTCACGTTAAACTATCGTCCGTAAACCCACTTTACAGACAACCATTTTTTTTTTCCGTAAACAGACGACACTCTGAAGTCTTGAGCAGTTTTTAAAACTCGAGTGATTTGTCCTGAAGCTGTGCACACCGCACGCGCGAGCCCAGGTGAGCTGAACGAGGCACGACAGGGAAACTTCCACGACTTCGACATTTTTTTCTGACGGTAGTTGAGACTTGCGTGCGTTCACGTAAGAGCGATGCACTCGGAATCGGACCAGGCACGACACGCCACAGAACTGTTCGCGACAACATCGAACGACTGCTCCAACCAGGGGCGTAGGAAGCGGGGGGGACAGGGGGGACGTGTCCCCCTGAACTTTTTGAGTGGAGGTTACTGTCCCCCCCAACTTTCTAGACCGTGATATTTTTATTTTATAATATTATTCTGCCCAACTTTATTTGTAATTTCTTCACTCTCAAAATTTATCTTAAGGAAACAATAATAACTTTAATATCGATGTATCCAATGGTTAGATACAAAAACTGCTTAAAAAGCGCTATTTTGCACTTTTAAAATCAAAATTTTCCGGTGGAGGACCTCCGGACTCCCCGTCTTAGTAAGAGGGGAATGGGTTTACATGACATCAAAATCATTATTTGTCCCCCCCCCCCCCAACTTTATGAACACAGCTACGCCAATGGCTCCAACTTCGTCGCGAGCTGATGACCGTCTGACGGCTGCAGCGTTCTGCCGCATGCGCGAGTACAAAAATAAATTGTGCAACGAAGGCAATGCTGTAGAAGAACACACTTGCTCGTAACCAACGACTGCTGGGGATCAGTAGCGTAGCCAGGATTTGTGTATGGTGGGAGGGGGGTTAAGAAGCATGGTCCCTCCCCCCCCCCCCCCCATTAAAGTTGGTGTCCGGGGGTCCTCCCCCGGAAAAATTTGGTTTTTAAGGTGTAAAATAGTGCTATTTAAGCAGTTTTCAGTACTTAACTTTAAATATTGTAGGTAATGGTAAAAATATTATTAATTTTTTAATAAAAAAAAATTGTTTGAGTAATGAAGTAAGAAATTAATTAAAGATATTTTAATCAATCCAATTGCCTTGTCCATGTCCACTCAAAATCATAAGTCATGCTCGAAGCTCGACAGTTAAAAAAAAAGGAATAAAAATGGTTGGGTTTCGGCAGAATTGGCCTTTTCCTGGAAACAATTAGCTTTAGCTTGAAAAGTTACCCAGTCAACACCTGCTTATAATTACCGCGCTGGTTAAATACAATAGGTAGGGACACCTGTATTTCGCGAATACATTTCGTGTCAAGATATTTCACAAAATACTGTAGCTTTTCTCCTGTGGTTATTGGCTGAGGTCTGTGAGATGTCTACCCGCTCTTGACGGGGCCAATGAGAATGTGGTCACCGTACTGCTGCACCCTCACAATTTGCCATGACTCTTAGAAAAAGCTACAGTGTTTTGTGAAATACCTTGACATGAAATTAAATCGCGAAATACAGGTGTCCCTAACAATAGGTGTAAGATATTTGAAAACTTGGGACCCGTCACGGCGTCACAACCTTATAGCTTCTGCCTGTGCCAGGGGTATGGGAAGGGAAGGAGAATCGGTAGGGCTCGCTTACTCTTCCCCTCCAGTGCAGTGGCCGGTGATAGCAGTAAGACACCCAGGCTTTTAGCTAACCTGCTTTCAGATAAGAAAAAAAAATTTGGCTAAGGGGGGGGGGGGGGTTAGAACCCCTGGCTACACCCCTGCTGGGGATGTCTTGTGCATGCCGTACGACAAATAAAAGAAAAGTGGGCCGGGGGGTGTGGGGGGGAGAGGGTTCCTCCCCTAAACCCTCAAAATCGTAATGACTACAAAATGGGAGGACAAGAGCCCCTAAAAAGGCTTGTACCTCCTCGGCACTGAGGGATTTCCCAAAGATGAACAATTGGAGGCGGCAATGCTGTAGTGTGCATAACCCTTATTTACTCTACGGTAGTGTGTTTATACCTGACTTGTCAAATAGTATTTTTCATTGTTACTTTAATTTGAGTTAAAATTTCGTAGCAAAGTAATTCAACTGATTTTTCTTTCTCAGTTTTGGAGCCGCAGATCGTTTGGTATGTTTTAGTGCAGGCAAAACCGCGGATATCGTGTGGTGTCGCGCCGTGAGAATTCCGTATTGCGCCCAGCCCGAGTGGAAATTTTTTGATGATGGACGATAAAAAAAAAACATGTGATGAGTTAAAAACGAGGTTGGCTCCAAGATGGCATCTCACGGCCGCGATATCTCTCTCTCTCTCTTCATCGAGCCGCGCGGATCGACACGATCTGTCTGTCGATGGGTATCGCGTCACGCCGGTTTCGGTCAACTGGCCGCGGGGTCGACCGCGCGCGGAATGACCCGGGGGGGGGGGGGGGGTTTGCCTTCTTTTCACAGACGAGAGAGCCATACGTACGATCGTGCATCTTCGTTTTTTTTTTGGTTCATTTCATGAGAACTAATGGTCAATTAGGTTAGGTTAGCTACATTATAAATACTTTAAAACATCGCGGACGGTTGATTTGGTTAGGATAGCTACATTAAATATACTGTGAAATCATGTAAACGGTTTCCTAGCGCTGCATAGCTACATATTTAAAAGTTATTTGCTAAGCAACCATAAAATGATTTTACAATATTTTTATAATGTAGCTATACTCACCTAATGTAACCAACCATCCACAATGTTTAAAAGTATTTATAATGTAGCTAACCTATCCCAATCGACCGCAAAATTTAATGCCACACCGGTTTATGCAATGAGATAGAATGGGGGGGGGAAAAAGCGAGCATGAACTTCGGGGAACTTCGGGTGTGGCTCTCTCGTCTGTGAAATGAAGGCTTCCCAGGGGCGAGGGGGTCGCTCACATTCCTGCGAGGCGGGAGTCGAAGGCGGAACCCTCGGCCGGCGGGGGCGGCCAAGCGGGACCGACGTGAGGGGGGGGGGAAGTAGACTGGAGAAGCAGCAGCTCGCAGCCGACGGCCGCGCTGGGACCGTCATCTCTCTCCGCCATCGGCCCTCATGAACTCCGCAACCGTCTGCGCCGGCGCGGCGCCGGCAAGCTATATCGTCTATACGTTCAGAGGACGGATGTTTAATGTTGCAATTCTCCGGTGCACATTTTAACCTTTTATATTAACAACCAGCTGATGCACCGGTTTTTTTGCCACGACATGTCGTGAGGCAGAACACACTCGCACAACCCGCTACCGCACCTCGAATGACAAAAAAAAATAAAAAATAGGTTTTCTGTAAAGTCGATTTACGGACGATAGTTTAACGTGACAACGTCATAACAAAACATTGATGAAATGATTGCATACTTTTATGAATAAAAGTAAATCACTTTTATTGAATTTTCACTATTTTGTATCGATACAAAGAAGAAGTGAAATGAAATCTACAATAATTTAATTGACAAATTGAATTTTATTTGCACTCATTAATTCAAATATGTTTATTACTTTAACGAAGAGATTATTTTAACTATAACTTTTATACATGTTTGCTATTTAACTTTTTTCCAATCTGTGTTATTCTGTTAAGGATAGGACGATGATAGGAAAAGTAGGAAACGAATGCGGGAGTGTTTCAAGTTTAATGTGCCTCGAAAAAGTCAAATCGATGGTTGTTCCAATCGAGTGGAAGAGAGATAGATGCGGCGCAAGCGTACAATGAGCGTAACGGTACACTGCGTAACGGGACAATGTGCGTAACGGGATACTTTTTCGTGCGTGCAGCCTGCGTTCATCGATTTATTAGACGTTGTCACGTCAAAAGAAACTGAAGCAATAGTCTTTGTCATGAAGACGCAGAAGGTATCAACAACGCAAAAGCCCGTTGCCATGGATGTAAATAAAGCTTCAACACTGCAATAGCGAAATTTATATTATATATATGTATATATTATCCATTGATGGTACTATCTCAGATATATTCGCGAAAGTGCCAAAAACAAATGTACAAAGTATCAACTTAATCGGATGAACGATACGTGAACGCTTATAAGACGAACACACACACACACACAAACATTAATTTTTATATTATGACTATATGATGCACCCGTGCTTTGCCTACGGCATTCTACACGTCGAACACTCTCGCAATGTACGATATACACACACATACACATCCCCGTTACACCTCGTGGGAGCTGATTTCCGTAAAATCATACAGCATGGAGAACAGTGGTGGATCCAGGATTTTGGTTTGGGAGGGGCTTGGCCCAGCTGAGGCTAGGCTTTATCAAGGTAAACACTAAAACAATAGTGGACCCAGATGCTTTTGGAGCGGGCTTGAGGCCCTTAGCCCCCCCTCCTCTGGATCCGCTACTGATGGAGAACGTTCCTGCGAGATTTTAAGTTGATAGGTCTTATAGTTCCAGAGGAAATGTCACCCACTAAATTCCCTAACCCATCCCTTTCACCCTCTTGAGAGTTCATTTACGTAAAGAAATCAGTTCTTTGTGAATGTACAAGTAGCGTAAGGAAAAAATATCCGCCAACTTTAAAGTTTTCCAGGTCTTATAGATAACTGGCGATAAGTCAGTGAGTGTTATGTTTCTTTATGTGTATACATGTTTACTTAATAAAATTCTTGGCACTGACTGACGGACGACGCTCAGCCGAAACCGGTGAACCTAGAGATCAGAAATTTTGGTATCATGTCGGGGGGGGGGGGGGGGGAATGCACGCGACCTCTGTTCGACCTGAGACTCGCGAGGTCGTGGTGTGACGCAGCCTTAAGCCCCGGGGTCATCATTGTCAGTTCCCAGACGTTCAGCGCTCTGACGAGTACAGCGGCGTCCCATCTGCCGAGCCCAGAAAACTGCTTGCGGCGCGCACTCGGGCGGGATCAAACGAAGCTCGCGGAGATTTATCCGTTGGCTTTCTTCCTCCGCTGCTTTCAAGTAGAGAAAACTTTTTCGTAGCTCTATCTTCAGAATACAAATACATTTTTTTTGAAAAGAGAGATTTTTTCCCCCTCGTACCACAGGTAAGCATATTAAACTATCGATAACTATACCATCGTGAATAACTTTAACAAATAAAATATTCGGTATTAATATATCCTTAAAACCATTATAACAAACTCTTGAGTGAATGATTATTTCTAATGTTTATATATGCTAAAAAAAAAAGTTCAGTTTTCTGAATTCAAATTTTTTTTTTTTTTAATTTTCACACAAGTGTTGTGAAGAAAATTAGTCTATTATGTATATTCTTTAGAACTGCGTAGACTACCAAATACTTTATTTTCAAGTGTTATTAAGTACTTCAAACTTTAGCAAATTCTTTAAATTTTTGTGTTCTTTGATCATACTTGAATTATGATAAAAAACTTCACCAACTGTGATTTAGAAATTTGCGAACTTTATTGAAAGAGTACATAATCTCAATTCAAAAAAAATTTACATTGTTTTTTCTGTTGGTGTCGGATCACTCAGTGCATTCATATAAATGTTGATTTCATTCAAATACAACATTATATGTCAGAATCGTAAACCTGGACTGTTCTTGTCGCAGCTGAATTCTCAACCATTTGCGCCGCAGATACCGTCCACTATGTTGTCACAATGCAGTATACCTAATTACTTTCCATGATTTTCTTTAACATGACCCTTCTTCAGCTACACTGAATTGTAGAGCGTTACACATGAATACAAGTCAAAATATTGCACCTAAATTGTATTATTATTCAGGCTTAGTAAACAGAGATTAAAAGAATAAAATTATATTTTAATGTTCATTATTTCCTTTTATGATTTTTTTTTGTGTAAAACCCGAGGAAAAAGAAAACTTTTAAAGACGCAGATATTAATTTATTTGTAGATCCCAATTTTATTCACAACTATCTGCACCTCTTAAAACCAATTTAGACTAACACGGCTAAATTTTTTTTAAAAAATGTATTGGTTGGAAGTTGCTGTAAGAAAAAAAAACAGAGTGCGTTAGCATTGTAACTTCACAAATATAGGTATTAGAATATGTAAAAATATGCGAGTGAATTTTTATCATTGATTTTTCTGTTGCCCTCTGAGTATTAAACCTTCGTTTGGGTCTAACGATGTCATATACTAGACCTACCCAACCGGATGTAAATAAGTTTTACTTAAAAAAAATATATTTTTTTTTGACAGTTAACTACGCAATAAATTTCAAAACTATATTGCATTATAATAAAGCACTTTATCAGATATTTTATAAGGCATAACATAAGCACAACACATTTTATTTTTTTGTTACAAGATAAACTGAACCTTAACGCTAACCACATTTATGCTCTGCCTGGTACTCGAATAAAATCCCTTGTCCAAAACTGGCTGCTATCCAGTCATGTTGGCTATAAAAAAATGGTCCTACCACTACGAAGAAATACATATTTTGGCGTTGAGTTAATTAAAGTGTGGAATAAGCTTATTTTGTGAATTCATTTTTTTTTCTTTCGAAATATACACGCATTGTAGCATGGTTTGCTGTGTTCTAAATCTGGAGGATAACAAATTGTGACTCAGGTCTTTATTCGAAATGTTGGAGTCTGGACGCCCTATAAATCATTCACGTCAAGTTGAAGTAATTTTCTAATGGTGTCAGGGGTGTGGTTGCAAAGGCATCAAAGTAAAACGCCTCTGGAGATAGCTAACAGCGCGGGGAAATAATTACGTTTCACCTTCTAGCAGGTCATCTTCTTGTTAGCTTTGAATGTTCCAATCATCAAGTCCCTACTCTCGTATTCTGCCAGATAATTTTACAAAATACATATTCGTCTAGTGAGAATATAGGTTAGTAACAGTATAAAAATAATATTAGGTTCCTGCAAGAGTGAGTTGTGTCTGTTTGTGCTACTTGTTCAAGGTCTTTTAAAGGGCGAATCTAGCACGCACATCAAATGCCACGTTTTTATTAACGCAAGGAAAGAAAGCGGCATGTAGTATTTTGATCAGGGACGCTCACTATAGGCATTAAAAGAGGTAGCTATAATGTAATGGAGTGAGAATAAAGATAACAGTGTGATTCACGTTCGAATTCGAGAATTTACATAGTTTATATTAGAAACAGGCATAGTCACTCTTTAAAATGATTAGCATTCGGCTGTGAACAGTGTTTGCAAAGTTTTTAGCCTCCTCTATTTTTTTAAAATAATTTCAACGCGGTTTTCACTAAATTAAAAGTGAAGTCTCGTAAAATTTTTTTTTAAATCAATTAAATGTGCAGAGTATTGCCAAATTATAACTATTATAAAAACCTGTTAGTTATTTTTAATGTGGAGAGAACATTCAAAAATCACTATAGAAATAAAATTACTGAATGCATTTACAAGGGGGAGTCGTAGATAGTATGACGATCTAACATTTATGTTTTTGCCGATAACTAAAAATTAGTATTTGTGTATTTACTTATTAAATTGTTATTTTAATTATGAAATTGTTTTTTTTAATATTTAAAATGTAGATCTCATTTTGTATTTGGCCTAAAGATTAATAATTTTCAAATGAAAATAAAACACATATATTAGTGTGTTTATTTAAATAAACTGGGTTTTTTACCTCTAATTATTAATAAAATGTAGATGTACATAATCTTACACCTATAAAAAGATATACATATATCAAAGTAATAGAAAAATATTACTTATTAATGAGGAACGTTAGTAAAATATTACTAATTCAGTTTGTATTGAATTTTAGTTTCAAAAAATCTTAGTTTTACTGTCTAGGTTTTTCGAAAGATTTACTTTATTTTTTTAAGGTGCGCAATATTTCCAATTACGTAATTATTTTAACGGTTTGTACTTTAACTAAGAGATTGAATAACATATCCCTAATAATGTATGTTTATTTTTTTGGCAATTAATTCTCGGTATCTTTTGCGATAACCACGGAAGTAAAATTTATGTGTATTTAGGAAGAGCCTGGTGACTGAATTGTAATTCTGATATATTTTCCACTTTAAAATGATCATAATTTGTATACATTGTAATGTAAATCTACTATATTAAAAACATTAAGAAAAATAGCTTAAGAAATGTTTGGCATTTTTTTAGTGATGGTGGTGCATCAAGAAAACGTAAAATGAAGTTTTAGTAAAACAATACTTTTACAGGAACTAATTCCAAAGTAACTTATTTAATGTTTTAAAGAGTTAATTTTTTACAAGAATGTTACACAGAATAATTTTTTTCGTACATTAAAACAAAAGATTCCCTTGCAAACCAGTAGCCAAGAAATAGTTTTTTGTACTACAAGAAATATATAGGTATTTTAAATTTGTACAACATATTGGTGAGGTTATTTTTGCATATATGAAATACTTTTTCGTAACAATGCCAAATATATCTTGTTGCGCTTACGAAAATTAGCACATAATTTAAATTTTGATTAATTTTTTTATGCAAGTATATTTTTTTAAAAAAGAAAAACTTATATTCAATATTTTTACTTAATTAGGGTTTGTCTTGCGTATTAATATCAATACTGGGAAGCTATTCAGGGAACAGCTTACAAATAAGTTTAACTTATGTAATAAGACTTAAATATCCTGGCAAGAATCCAAACCCAGTATTACTGCGAACATTTTTTTTTGCAACGGTACAGTTTCTGTCATGTATACAAATATGTGTAATTTTACATGACTATTTCAGTTCCATTTACAAAATAAATACGGTGTATTTCTTTAAGTAAGGAAGGACACGTAAGTAATTAGGGCAGTAAGTGGCGCTACGCTTGGTGATTAAGGGGTCTAAGGCTTCCATGCGCGGAGTGTACCTAATTACTTCCCCCGGTAAATATTTGACCAGCCGCTCGGAACGCATCATTAAAAGTTGAACCGTGTGATGGCTTATCGCTAAGGGCTGCAAACACCGCTAGGCTCGGAAAACTCTCCAGAACTGCAGCGCCCATTTAAGACCCACCAGCTCTTGTGGGAGGTCATGGTAGCTGCCTGGTGCACGCGTCTCGTGTTCTCTGTTACTCTAAGTGTGTCAGAAGGGAAGCTCTTTGTGATGTGATTCTTTTAAAAATAAAACTAAACGTTTAAATGTTATCTAATTTGCGGGTAGACTCATGAGCAGTCCCAAGAGTAGATTTATTTCACGTGAAGGATGCATTTGCAAAACATGACATTACATTAGTCATTGGTCTTGAACTACTTACAAATTTAAAGTTGAATATATAATTCGTAAGTAATAATAAATAGTAATTAAGGTTATTATTACTATTATTGTTATTAATATTAGTTCATTATTTGATATATTTGGATCTATTTGCATAATAAGGCCTATAATATTAACATATTTAACACTAATAGAACCCTCTTGGTCTCAAATTAAAATACTGAACTTTAATGGTTTCATACAACGTTTGATGGGAAAAAATTCTTTGGTTACAATAATTTAAGGACTTTAAGTAAACGTAAATATACTCACTAAAACAAATTTTAAAATATCGAACCGGGGGGGGGGGGGGTGTTCCCTTACCGGCTCCTCCTCCTTTTTTTTTTTTTTTTGTTGCGCTTTAGCTCAACTAAATGTTTGCAAATGCAAATGAATTTTATCCGTCGCATATTGTAAAATTGTTTGCATTAAAGAAACAGTGTTTTTACAGAAGATATACATCGAGTAATCACGAGAAAAAAAAAACTATATTTTTAATTAAATTCCCTGGCATAGTCGGCAAGTAGTAGAAACAGAAGTTGTTTTTCCAGTGTTTCCTCAACTGGGCCTGGGTAATGCATACAACTTAACTCCTCTAATTACATTTTTTTATTGATGTATTTTTTTTCTCATAAATATTAAGTTGGCAAAAATAATTCTCAACGCGCGCGACTGTGGAGTTCTCGCGGTGCACAGCTGTAGCTTTGAATATATATACTGTATAGAAGTCGCGAGTGGATAGGATTTACTCTACGTTTTTCAGAAGCGTATGATGAGCAGCTTGGGAACTTCACCGCTGCAGTGCGCTGCCGTAACGCCCTGTATCGTCTTAGTTGTTATTTACACGTTAGAGCGCAGCTCTATCGCCCGCTGTCATTCCCCGCACCCCCCACCTATCATTCACTGCAGCTCAAGTTCGTTCAACGGGAGGGGGAAGGGGTGTTTGAAGAGTTCGACATTTGTCCGCTAGGGACCCCACAAGTCGATGCCCTAGAGGTGGTGGTGATTGCGGCGGTGAATTAACCAACTACCTCAAAACCGTATTAGAAATTTTAACCTGGGCTGGCGACTTCTATACAGTATATATATTCAAAGGCTGTAGCGACAAGCTTCTCCCCGGAAGGTGTGATATGTGGTTTGGGGGGGGGGGGAGGTAAGCTGCCCATCTAAGTGTGTCACCTGCATACATCGCCGCCTGCATACATCGCCGCCTGCGAGGTAACGGTATAATAAAGCCGTTTTTGTCTTCTTCCCTCGGCGGCGAGGGTCCCCGGTGCGCTACCGGGCATTAAAAAAAAAAATAGTGCGTGGAGTCCCTCCGCGCGGAAGAAGTGAAACTTCGTAATGTGGAAATGAAAATAGGAAGGGGTAGAAATTGATTTTTAGTGAAATCATATTGTTTCTTTAAGAAAAACTTTATTAACATTAGCATTGTAAATGTTGTATTTTCGACGATTTAAACGATTCTTCCGCGCGGAGGGACTCCACGCACTATTTTTTTTTTTACAATTGTTATCCACTAAATTTGAAAATAAAAAATACTACCCTATTAAATTATATGTGTATCAAATCAAACTAAAAAACAAGTAAATGAAATAATGAATATTATAAATTAAAATAGAACAATAAAATAGAACAACAAGTACGTATTTCAGCTAATTTCACGACACTCACACTGTTTACTTCGCTGCATAGCAAGAATACCACGCGCATGTGCTTGGAATATTGGACGCTACTCGTTGCTAACGCTAGCGCTGGCCTGTAACAGGTATACTACGCGCATGCGTGGCCTCTGTCTCTTTCTATTCCCCTTCTCCAGGAGCGTTGACATTTAACGCAACAGTGCTTTCATACCCCCTCCATGGTAGCGTTAAACGTATAACGCAACCTTGTTGGAAGTCGCATTAGAAGTTTCACTTCAAAAAAACCGCACTTCCCCCCCCCCTTTTTTCCGCCAAAACACACACACGCCTACGTCAAAAACTGTGGTGCTCTTCCGTAGCGCGAGCGGTGTACGTGCAACTGCCGTCAGGCGATGCGAGTGCAGTCTGGCGGAGTGGTGGGACTCTGCGAAGGGGAGTGACTCTTTGGAGTGGGGGGAGATTCTATGGGGTGGGTGACTCTATGGCGTGTGTTGCCGGGGAGGTGAGCGCAACGCGGTTCAAGGAACCGGGCGGGCCTTTCGAGAATACCGGTGCGTGGCGGGTTGCGTGCGATGCGCTATCAAGGGGACGATCTCCGCTGTGTAGAGGGGGAGATAGAAACCGATAGGACGCCATATTTGTTTCAAATTATATTGGATTCATAAGATCTTGGTTACAACAAATTTTCAGCCATATTTTTATTATCGTTTAAAAATATTTTAAAACAGAGTATGTAATAATTATATTCCAATGCCCGAAGTGAATAGTGACTAGCTTTAACAAATAGTTTTCCATGTGTATGTATTAGCGTTTAGTATTTAATTCAATTTTTGTGAATAACTAAAACTATAGCGATACTGAGAATAAACTTTATTTTATGGGCTTCGCAAATATCTTAATGTGCGATCTCTTCATTCGCGAAGAAAAATTTGCAATTTTTAACTATTATATGATTGTAATGGAATAAATACTTATGAAATCAATATGACGCCGTCTGGGCCGGTCTCTCCCCCTTATCATGAACTTGTACCATTATAAACTCTTGTGTACCAAGTACAAACTATGAGATAGGATTGTATGCTTACATACAATGATTGTTTAACTACAATTTGAATCAATAATGTGATTGTCTTGTTCTATTATTTTATGTAATAAATTATTAGTAAATGTGTCATTATTTTAAATTCGTAAGCCTATAAGTTTAAAATAGCACTCATCCGTATAGCTTTATGAATCTCTATCCTTATTTATATATTTTTTTTACTCCGTACCAATACTGTTACATTTGAAATATAACATGGTGCTATCGACCGTCTCAAGCTTAGATTCTAGTACACCGTTTATGGCGCGCGCTGTTGCCCGATCTCTAGCATGTTACAAAGATGTTCAGAGGATGTGCTTCTTTGGAATTATGAGCATTATTAGTATTTAAAATGTTTCACACTATTGCGCTTATAATTCTGTAAATAAATCGCCTCTTTTTAACTTAAAAAATGAAACTATTAAACTCAACCATTGATAGGAATTTATACGGAAATTGTAATGTTTACTTGATAAAGAAATAGTATCATATACCTTCGCTTTAATATATTTATGAAATATGGCAACAGTGCACTCAGAAACAATGACAGAACTTACGGCAGTCGGCTGTGTTTGTTGTAAAGAGAGGGATAGTAATCGTCCATTTACTTCCACGCTGCAGTCTTACAGTGGGACTCTCTATAGTGTAACCTTTGAATATATATACTGTATAGAAGTCGCGAGTGGATAGGATTTACTCTACGTTTTTCAGAAGCGTATGATGAGCAGCTTGGGAACTTCACCGCTGCAGTGCGCTGCCGTAACGCCCTGTATCGTCTTAGGTTGTTATTTACACGTTAGAGCGCAGCGCTGTCGCCCGCTGTCATTCCCCGCACCCCTCCCTCATCCATTATTCACTGCAACTCAAGGTCGTTCAACGGGAGGGGGAAGGGGTGTTTGAAGAGTTGGACACTTGTCCGCCAGGGACCACCACAAGTCGATGCCCTAGAGATGGTGGCGATTGCGGCGGTGAATCAACCAACTACCTCAAAACCGTATTAGAAATTTTAACCTGGGCTGGCGACTTCTATACAGTATAAATATTCAAAGGTGTAACTTTATTTTGAATGTTCTGTACCATGCTCGCCTTAACTCCACCGCATGAAATAAGACCACACAGTAATATGAATTATGTTGGTGACAAACCTAACGTCCTTGGCACCGCGCCACACCCATCGCCCGGGGTGGCGGTGCGTGAAACTAACTGCTCTCTCTCCCTCCTTCACTGCCAACCTTATATCTCTCACCTTCCACGTCTTAAACGCAGGTGTCTGGCGTGGGCGGCAGCACAGCAAACACTATCACATCCTCTTCTCTTTATAGGCGAGGGATAGTCACGGTTTATAGCAAACGGCTAATTATTTTTGTAGCTTTGTTTAAAAACTAGTTTTTTGACACGTACTTATTAAAATGCCTGTCTGTCTGGTTGTATTTTTAGTGTCTAAGGTCTTGAAACGCGAGGATCTGAAATCAACTTTCTTACCCGTCCATTAAACTAAAAAAAAAAGTTTCAGATATATCGTCCTACAAAGAAGAGAAAGTGTTTGCAATGCTGTATTGGTGGCTGCGAAATTAAAAAAATAAATAAATAAAAATTAGCAATGTCACTGTATTCGTCCTCTTATTCGTGAAATATCGTAGTTGCAAAGGAATTAAGTGCCGATGAGGATAAACCTACGTGATTCTACAGAATGTCTCAATTTTAATCACGATCTTCTTTCGGAATGATTATCAAATAAATAACTAAAAACACACCAACTATATTTATATTTCTGAAGACATTGTCAATGATTCCGACTGATACTTGAAATTTCCATCCAAAGCTAGAGAAACTGTGTTGTATGTAACCATGATTACAAATTTCATGAAATCTTAGTTGCGCAACTAAAAAAAAATACAGCTAGATGGTCAAATATTTCCTCTAATCGCAGCAATGTTCACACAATTTTGCGATTTTGCAGTGCTGCAATCCTTCTCTCTCTCTCTCTCTTACTCCCTTGACCTTTTTCTATCCAATTTTTTTCTTTGCTTTCCCACATAGGCTCTACTCTGACCTTCTGCGTGGTTTTTGTTTTTCTACAAAACTTGTGTCTGGAATTTAAGTAGAGAGCGGTATCGATAGTGTTATCTAACAATTACACATGATACGTTTTAATATGTCAGGGTTCCGCAGATGAGCACAAGTCACATTCTCAGAACAAGGCGTAGGTAACATATATTTTTTTTAATAAGTTGAAAACCACTTAACCGATTATCGAATTATTTACAACCTGCACCAACTTCCACATAGTAATCGTTAACACCACAATTGTTTTACAAAAAAAATTAAAGTTATTTTTTGGAGCAAATCATACGAGATTAAGAAATGGCATTTCTAAAACGTTTGTAAGTCTGTTGAGTCACAAACTTCTCTACTTTAAATAACAATCGAAAGATGTAGGCTATAAATATTTCAAGCTTTTCGTTGTTCATCTATGACAACATATTTCTGATTCTCTGCGAAGTTTTGCTATCATTTTAATTACATTACATTTTACAAATCAAGTTTCGATGTGAACATTATTTTTTTACAGCCAAAATTACTGGGATTTTTATTGGAAAACGAATTGTCTGAACATCCAAACGTCTTCAAGTCCGAACAACCGACCTCGAATTTTCATTCCGTCATTTTCTGGGAACTGCGCCGTGCCACAACCGATTTTAATGATCATCGCTTTTCTTGTAAAGATTTTATCCTCAAAGAAGCGCGGAACTGTAAAGAGCAACAATGGAATCGGATGCCGATGATTTTTTTTAACGTTTCTTTTCAAACGGTTACATTGACCTCTTTAATAAGAATTTGATGACTGTTTTTTTTCTTTTCCTTGAAGACTGCTCAGATGTAACACGCTTGACAAAGGAAAGCGATGATGTTCCGTTTCATTTGAGAGAGCGCGCAGGCGTGCGGTATTAGCGGAGCACTAACTGCACAACTAACTGCATTACTAACTGCACGCTCTATATGAATCTACAAACTATCTATTTATTTCAGATGTATTCACAGATAATAAACTCACTCGGTCTGAGTGCACATTCTTATGGCCATAAAGTGACTTGAGTTAGACGAGATTATGTTTATAAATGCGTTAGTAAATTTTTTTGGTAAAAATCCTCATAGCATCTGTTAGGAGTTTTTTAAAGTTCAATTATCCATCTATCTCTTAAATAAACTGCAGTTAAAATCAAATTTTTTGTTTGATTAAAAGTAAATTTGTCTAAGATATTCCTGCAAATGTCAGTTATGAACACGAACGCATTATACTAAGGGATTACTATTATTATTTTAAGAAAGTGTTTTTATTATAACCCAGAATCATTTTCTACGTTGAAGAACTTAATCTTATATATTATTTTACTAGTGTTAAGAAGTGTTTGCCGGTTTTTGTCATTGCTATTGAACCGGGTGGCTTACTAACGCATGCGACCTTCAAGCATGCAGGTTAAATTTAATATAAGAGTGTCATACAAGTATAAACCGGAATATTGCAATACAGATTTATTGGTTGATTTACGAAAATACAAAAGAAAAGCCTTATTTTTTTCTAAATAGTTTCCTTCGACAGTAATACATACTATCCATCGGAGATTAAGCTTTTTTTGATCCCTTCATGAAAAAATAGATGATAGTTGCCCCAGTAGCCTATCGCGCACTTACTGTTCGATCGCAGCGTTGTCTTCTAATCATTCCCCTCGAAAAGCCTGCTTCACTGGAACAAACGTATGGTAGCCACGCGGGGACAGGTCTGGACTGTGCGGTGGGTGTCCAACATGTAGCCGGACGCCGCGCCGTTTATCACTTTGATGTTCCACTTTTATCACTGCCATTTCGAAACTTCTGGGCCCAATAGAACACTTGGGTTCTAGAGTTGCATCTGGAGAGTCTTCACAATTTCACTCGATTTCAAACCTTCGTTGACGATAAAACGAGGAATAATACGTCACGCAACTGACGCTGGTAGGTACTGTCATAGCGATACTGACGTGATGTACAAGATGGCGGACAATATGTCTGACAAGATGGCGGACGCCACGGTAATAAATACTACTGCGCTCTAACGGGCAAAAATTAAACTAATATGGCGACAGCGGCCTCTGGCAGACGAAAATGAGATGGCGACCTCCAACAGACAACAAGATGGCGGACCCAAGATGGCTGCCATGGCGTCATACTGGCTGACGTAATATCTGCCTTGGCATTAGTGGTGAGAGGTCAGTCTACCGTGTGCATGCCTATCCCTTCTCTATTCTCCCGCCACCGAGTCCCCGTCTCACTTCACTAAATGAGTCGAATGAACCAAATTCCGGTTTATACTTGATTTACCCTCGTACTTACTTAACCTTACAGTTCGGAAGTAGACGAGAATCCTTGCACTCACGCAAGTATCCAACTTCACAAGTATTCCTGGGCGCCTAGCAGGATAGTGTGCATGCTAACTATGCTGCCTCAACTAGGGTTACCAGACACTGATAATGAAAAAGGAGGACATTCATCTCGCAAAAGGAGGACATTTCACTAAAAAGGAGGACAATATATTAAAAAAAAACATGAATTAATTACAATGGAGTACGATATTTTACAATGTTTTGGAATTTCATACAGTTTCAGTATAAATAATCAAACAAACTACGCATATACAAAATATTAAAAACACTTTTTTTTTTTATGTGATAACTATTTTTAATACAATGTATTATGTGAATAACCAAGTACATCAATCCTATACAAATAAACACATGTTCGAAAAGTGAATAACCCAGTATAAACACACTATATACAAAACGCAACATAATATTACATATACCACACAAAATAACATATCTTCTTGTGTATAACAAATGAATGTTATAGTTTGTTGCAGGAATACCAATAAGCTTAATATTTACATAATTAGTAGACATGCAAATATTTTTCAGATGAAGTAATTTTGTTTAAGATTTTAGGGTTCTTAAGCAGATATGAGTAAAGGTTTTCGCAGGTTGTTTCTTTGAAGTTGTAAACTACTGTGGTGATGGATTTGACAGTTTCTGGTAGAAGTCGGTTTCTCTCCTTTGTCCACTGACTGCTTATCATGGAAAACATTATTTCAACCGACGCATTGTGTCCTGGTATAGAGAAAAAAAATTCACATATTTTTAAAAGTTCTGAGAATTGGTATGAATTAGCGCATACACTAAAAAATGTTTTCCATATCACATCCAAACTCCCATCAAAGAAACTTTCATCTTTTTCCTTGAGGAATGCTGTCAAATGACAGTCTGATCAAAAAGTCTGACATCATCGACAGCAATACCCTTGTTCTTCAAATATGTAATGCTTGGTAACAAATCGTCGAATTCAATATTTTGTCTGTATTTCAAGTAAATCCACTTGAAACACTGAAATTCTTCTATATTTGTTGTCCATTTTTCTAAATAGTTATTGCATGCTTCATACAGAATCTGACATTCACCTAAAAAATCAGAACAGTGTTCTTCCGTACACAATCCGGCTTGTTTGCAATTATTAATCAGTTCTCTCACTTTCAAAGGAACAAAGGTGTGACGGTGCCTTTCTTTGAGGCAATGAAGTGTTGCCTCCAGATGGTTCATAACTTCCAAAATACAATTCCTTTCCTTTTCAATAGCCTGTATTTTTGAATCGAAAACAAACATAAGAGAGTGCAGAAACCACAAATAAATTTCTGAAAATTTATCTTCAAAAAATTTCTTTATTTTGTATGGTGGCTGTGGTTGACTAAGAAAGTAGGAAAGCTGGAAAGCTGGAAATAATTTTAGTATTCGCTCAATAGCTGGGAAAAGACTTAACCGACGAGTTTTACTGTGCGATAACAGTTGTTGATAATCTAGATCAACTAGTCGCAGAATTCTTTGAGAGATTCTGTGCGAACTGTATACACGGAAAAATAATTGAAATTTTCATGACTATTGATTCAATATCATATTTAAGCAAGTCAATACATGCTGTAACGTATTATGCAAAATATGTGCTGGGCAACCAACTCCTACAATGTCTCTACCGAGCCTGATTTTTAGAAATTAATACACATTTCGTCCCTCTTTTCTGTTCATCCCACCAAAGTTAACGTTTGCATTGTCTCCAAAATACGCAACACATTTCGAGGCAAGGCCATATTTTTCTAAGGTCATCAAAATAAATTGTTTTATAGTATCTGATGGTTCGTTTTCTAGGGCTTGTATTTCAATTACCTTGGTTTTTGTCCCACCTTCTTTTCAGTCAAAATATTGAATAAGAATGGGAAATATCTTCATTGATCCACGGTGCGACACCAAAACATGAAATACTTCCCTATGTCTCAACAACAATGTCGATTGCATGAGGAGCAATGCCTTTTCGAATAATTGATTCGGCTTTAGTTCTAGCACAATATATAATATTTGCAGTTTTCGAGTCTCCAAAAATTTTTCTGTTGACGTTCAATCCATTGACTTAAAAGAATGGTGGTGCTTAATGGTGTGAAACGCCAATGCTCCTTCTGCGGCGCTTACATTACTGTTTACTTCATTTACAAAATAAGAACTTACTGGTGTAGTTGATGAGCTGCGAACAATTTTCCTGTGTTTCTCACTACTCACGTGGCGTTCCAAGTCTGAACCTTTATTCGCTACCGAAACGTAACAGTCGCACAACACACACTTAGCTTCATGTTCAGTTCTTCCACAAACAAAATTTGGGAATTTAGTTTTTAAAGTGTCACTAAATTTACACTTTCTTCTAGACATTGTTTCACACTACTACAAGTTAGCGCCGCATTAATGCATAAACAATTAGAAAATTATGTGGCTTTTACAAACGCAGAAACGACTTGTGGACTTGTGGTTGTTACACCACAGAATTCATCGATTCAACACAAACTAAGCATGCGCTGTGTCCTGCGTGTACGCTTTGAGCTGGCCGTTCATAGTTCATCCTCCTGCCATCTATAATTATTTACAATAAACTTATCTATAATTATTTACAATAAACTTGCAACACACCACACGTACGTGCTTCTGCATGTGCTGCTACCTGTCAAGATGTCATAGAACTACTTACTAGTGGGGTGACTCTGCGGACAGCGCATTAGTGCGCACCGCGCGCTTTACTCAGGAATTATCTCACTTTATAAAAAAGCCGGACATTTTGGAGCATTAAGGAAAATCCAGCCGGACGCAAAAAAAATACATAAAAAGGTGGACATGTCCTCGTTTTGCCGGACGTCTGGTAACCCTAGCCTCAACTCACTTTACTGGTTCATTTTTATCACGTACGCCACGTTCGTCATTTTATTTTCTTGTCGCTACTAGCCTATCATTTGAGAGCAATTTATACAAATATTTCCATTTGTTTTATTTTCCATCACAAATTTTGTATTTGCTTAGCGTTGTTTGCTAACTTACAAATATCGTGTGCGTGATCATAATAATGATAAAAACTTACGTTATTCATTGTAATTTACTAATGCGGCGAATATAAAAAAGGTTTGTAATTCAGGTATGATTATACATGAAATGAAAAAAGTCCGTGCATTTTAATGCGTGAGACCAGGCTTTACTTACGAACACCAAATCGGTCCTCTTGCGGTTTGAAGGCCTTAGAGGATCATAATTTTTACTAAAAGTATTTCAGCATCCTTGGAAGTAAGTTTTCGTATACCTATCAGTTGCCAAACAACGTTATAAGTCACAATGCATCCCTTATTTTCTAATAGGTAATATAAGGTTAAGGGCTCAGAATCCTAAATTTTTTTCTTCTATAATTTCATGTTATTTTTGGCCATGAAATCAAATTTATTTATAATAATATAAATTGTTTGAATGAGGTTTTCTCAATTTTTAAATGTTTTCTTGACGATTTTTGAAAACTTGAAGACCAATCCTATATTTCAACAAATTAACATCAATAAATCGTGTAGTATATATATATATATTTTTTTAGTTTTCATATGAAACCTCGGTCTTCAAAATATTCATTTTTGTGGATATCATTCATAACTAAATAAAAATTAGGATCTCCCTAAAATCCTAGAAAACTCAGGATTTGGGGGAAAAACAAATCTCTACTCATCTAAGAACGACATACTGAAAACAAAGAAACGGTTCATTTAAAACTGTATATACCAGACGCTTATATTCCCTCAATTCCTACTAGGATTAAAATATAAATTGACACCTGAGGTTGTCAGGAAAATGAAACAACCATCATTAACGGATTATATAAAACATTTAATTAACATTTAACGATAGTCATATTATGCATTTATCTAATATTATGTGCTTGACAATATGTAAAAGCCAAATAATTTAGGATGCTTCGCCCGTAAGATATACATCAAGAGATGCCCTTTGAAAATAGCTCCCTGCAAAACCCTCACAAAGCTGTCGTTTTGCTTGCGCACTGACATACCTGCTCCAATAATGATATAAAGTTTGTCCACTCGCGAGTTTCGCAAAGGTTTTCCCAGCGCTCTCTCCGTCTGTGTCGGTTTTCCTGTGCCCTTCAATGTGACTGTTGGCCACAAAGCAACCATGGCACCAGACAACCCTGCTACAGTCGCGGTGCATGCGACCTTCTACAGTAAAAACCACGACCGAGAGCGTACAGGGCATGCCCTGAAACGCAACCATACTCCAACCGCACCTAGCTACTAACAAGCTTGCTGGAGGCCCTCGCGACTGCTAGCGTAGCGCGATGCGGAGGCTCGCCAGAAGAAGAAAAAAATTGGTTGTCTGTAAAGTCGGTTTACGGACGATAGTTTAACGTGACAACGTCATAACAAAACATTGTTGAAATGATTGCATACTTTTATGAATAAAATTGAATAATTTTTATTCAATTATCATTATTTTGTATGGATACAAAGAAGGAGTGAAATGAAATCTACAATTTAATTCATAAATATACTTTTATTTGCACTCATTAATTTAAATATGTTTATTACTTTAACGAAGAGATTATTTTAACTAAAACTTTTATACGTGTTTGCTATTTAACTTCTTCCAATCTGTGTTATTCTGTTAAAGATAGGACGATGATAGGAAAAGTAGGAAAGGAATGGGAGTGTTTCAAGTTTAATGTGCCTCGAAAAAGTGAAATCGATGGTTGTTCCAATCGAGTGGAAGAGAGATAGATGCGGCGCAAGCGTACAATTAGCGTAACGGGACACAGTGTAACGGGACAATGTGCGTAACGGGACACTTTTTCGTGCGTGCAGCCGGCGTTAATCGATTTATTAGACGTTGTCACGTCAAAAATTATACCCTATGAGCTTGAGGTCTCTACTAAGTTATACTCACCCGGACCAGTGTTGCTTCCAGTTCGAATGTGAAATACGAACTTTCGCAACGCTCGCGCGCATGCAAATCTTCAATTTCTATCTCCATTTCCCTGAGGTTGGCTTCCTCTCGCTGCTCGTCTGTGTATCTCGTTACCTTCTCTCCGTACGCGACTTGTCTTCCTTCCTGTCTGCACGTCGGGGGATTTGATATTCTCTCTCTCGCTCTCTCTCTCTCTCTGTCCGCATGTCTCTCTGTCCGCGCTCAGACAGCGGGAAGACGTCAGTATTGCAGAAGACACGATCCTCGGGATGAATAATACAGAGCAGAATGAGGCCGGTGTCCTTTTTTAATACCTTTCCGGATGCCTTTCAGCAGGTTCTAAAATAATTGTTTTCACGAATGATCTAGTTGATGTGGGGAAAAGAAGTTAAATAGTATTTTTCTCATGGTTAAACACTGTTGGCAACTTTAAAAAAATTATGTTAGAGTGTTACAAAATTTTCCATTCGATTTTATCGTCTAATGTTTCTGGACTCTTCAGTAATATATTCCGTATTCATCTCTTATACCTCCGCATATTATGAACGTAGAACTAACATTTAGAGTTGTAAAAACTGGCAAATCACTATATGCTCTTAAGATTAAGGGAAATAATAAACAGGGCTCTTAATTCTCGGTTATCTAATCCCTGACTTTTAAAAGCAAGGAATGTGTACAAAATTTAATCAAAATATAATACTGTAGTTAAAAAATTATATATATATATAAATGAAACAGTAAAACGAACTCTAAATAGGTTATAAATATAAATTTTCAACACATATGCTAAATTATAAACATAGGACTTCACTAACATATAATTTGTCATGAAAGGGATTGTAGTAAAAATAAACTAAATCCAAAAATTACAAATCGAAGAAAACCACAGAAACAGAGATACAAAACTAAACCAGAAAAAAAAGTAATAAAAAAATACATCACTGATTGTTCTGTAGTTTCATTTTATTGTTTGAACCATCATTTGATCTTTTTGGCTCACTTAATGTTTGGCGATGAAATAAGTCCTTTTGAAATTTTTATTCTACACTATTGCCCCCTTTGGCTTGAATTCTAACAGGTATAATCATGCAGGAATGATTGTTATAACAGCAATAGCTGACTCTTGATCGCCTCAGGATATGTGTGGTCCATGAGCCACTTTTCTCCCAGCAAGGCCACCTCATTATGATTCCACCGCGTCAACTCTCCGCACAGCCAGCTCTTTATTCTGGATTCCCCCCCCCCCCTCACCCTTGCTTCTAAATATGGAAGGGGCTGAAGAAAAAAAAAATTCGCACTCTTTATTTGATTTGCGCGAACTGCGTGGCCTCCTTTATCCTCCTCTCTGCTTTAGCTGGCGGGGCTGCGATGGCGCTTTGTGCGGCGGGAAAGAAAAGGGCGTATTGCATTGTGGGAGGAGGTCGCGCAGTGTTCTAGTTCCGCCAGTACCTTCATGGCTGGAGCTCCAAGCCTAAAGAAACCCTTAGCTGAAGCGCCGCGTTATTAGAACTGCAGGAAACGGAGGCTTCACTTAACGCGAATCGTTAAATTATTATGCATCGAAGAAGACTGCCTCTCCTCGCTGGGAACAGACGTCGTTTATTGCGAGAAGAAAGTTCTCCACTTCATAAGGGATGCGTTCAAATGGCCAACTGTAGTCTGCCATGCCATGCAACCTCTTCAACTTTATTGTCCCATCTCTCACGTCAGACACTGCCGTTCGATCGAGCGGTCCGCTGTATGGCAATTGTTTCACGATTAATCGTTTATGAAGAAATGTAAGAATGTCGTAATGTAGGTGCATATTACAAAAAAAAATCCCGTAGATTTGGAGTAATATTGTTAAAATTTAGTGTTACAGATTTATACATGGGGTATAGTATATGGAACTTTAAAACTCAAATTTTTAAAACATTTTGTTCTTGCCTTCAACGGACCCGGCTGGCCAAAACGTGAAGGTCGTTCTGTAAGCTTGCGAAAAAAAAAAATCTCGTGTAGAGTTACATCTGCAAAATTTTGGTGAAATGTCAGTTAAATCGTTGCTATTGTTTCGGCCGCCTGCCACAGGGGTCCCTCTTCCACCATCTTCCCAGCACGTCAGGAACTTCGATTAACGGGCTTTTGTGTCAGTTGCCCCGGCTTCCAGCGCAACTGGAAGCTAATCGAAGGCTCGGGAGAGGTTGAGACCGTTATGTAATTCTCGTGGGATCGCAGAAGCCTCTCGTGGTCGTCAGCCAGATCGATGCCGTCGTGGCATAATCAAGGGTACGATAATTTCGCTGGTTCGTTTGGCAGAAAGGTAGACTTGAAGCACATTCATATCGGTTTCACTTGGATGGCCTCCCATAGTTCTCTCGACTGACACTGGGGCAGTAACAAACAGGGCAGCAGCGTGACCCAAAGCATTTGGTGTTTTGTCTAAGGTATGAATATCAACTGACCTTCGTATCGCCCAAAGAACAGGTTTAAAGGACCTAGGCCTGGTATTCCAAGACAAAAAAAATAAGGGTTTAGTTGTTGACTATGCTATACCTATAACCCAAACCGTATTCCTAGTGCACGATAATACACGGCCAGTCCCTTATTTTTTAGGGAACGGAAATGGTGTACTATTCGTTGCCGATCTGTTGCCTCAATTCCGCGCATGCAGAGAATACACTTTTTTTGTTTATTTCGTCCAGATGGCGGACCCGCGTCTGGCGCCATATATAGTCATTTTTGTTATTATCGAGGGACGTACCAAGCGTCTTGGTGTGCCAAACAAAACTTTATGATAGCGAAACTATCCTGGAGTACATTCTGTACTCTTTAATGGTCAAAACAAGAAGTACTCGCAACTCTAAAAAGTACGTACTTGAGAAAATAAGAAAGACGGTTCTGTTTTGGTGCGTTTGGTGCTGCTATCTCTCGAAGCCTATTTGCGCCGTAACCATTTTATCGATGGTTTCGAAACGTCCGCTGGAATACGTTGAAAACAGTTTCTAGCCTCGCTCAGGGCACCTTTTATTAAGACGGTTGCTGGTTGGTTCGTTGGTTCGCCGTCCCGACGTCTCTGGTGATCGCCGCTCGACATATTGATCGCGTTTCTTTTCACCTCAGTTTCGCAACCAAGCACGCCGCTTTCTTCAAGATTCAAAGCACAGCTTTCTTCAAGCTTAAATCAAATTATTATTTAATGTGTGTACACATGTTGGACAAAATTTATTTTAGAATCCGTTTCTATGTGGCTAACGTCTAATTCTTGAGCAGAGAGGACAAAATAAAATGTTTGTTGCCTAAAAATGCAATTGGTCGCAATTGTTCAAGTCACCGGTCCCAAAAATTTTATTGGTAAAAATATTTTATAGATAGTATTTTTTTTTCTTTTTGGTGAACATCACAGTTTATTTAACGACGCACTTTCCTTGAGAAAACTTGTATGAACTATGCTGATGATACCGTTAAGGAGTTCCACACACCATCAAGATTAAAGAAGTGTATCTACAGATGGAAGAATATCCGTCTGAAGTGAAATCATTATTATAGATTTTTTTTCTTCTGGTAGTAGCATGTACCAATATGTGGATTGATTTTTTTCTTTTGCATCTGTATCGGATGTATTTGCCAGTATTAATTAACGATCGTAATCGTAATTTATGCCCGTTGTAAGTGAATTAACACAATTTGTTTCTAATTTTATCATCATGAATGTTTTCATAAAGCCCAACATTCATCTCGAAATAAAGAGGTGTTAACAGCAGTCAAGGACAATCAGTCAAGGGCAACTAGTACAGATTAAAACTGAAGCCTTCACATTGTTTTTTTTAAATTTCATTTCCATACTCTTCTTTCTCGTGGTTTTACTTTTCTGGCACAGAAACATACCTAATACTCCGTCTGTGTTCTTTTAGCACATCTAGACAAGAATCCTCTTCAGTCGTGGCAAGAGGTCCATCATTTAGTTGAGTCTTCGCTTGGGCGCTGAAGGTGCGCGTGCGTTCGTCCATGTTCGTCCATGTTCGGCCATGTTCGACCTTGTTCAGTCATGCTCGACCTTGTTCGTCACGTTTGGATCGCTTTCGCTGGTTTCTCGTCCATTATCGGTATTTCAGCGGGCCATCAAAGGAAATTGGAAAACGGTAAAAGCGGAAAGCTTTTTTTACCTGCCGGAAGTTGCATCGACTTGAACGTTTTGCATTACTTTTCTTGTTTTTGTCCATACCCGTGTTTTGCACTTTTTTAAATATATAGATATTGGAGCGTTTTTATGCAAACTTTCTCTGACAGATGCATTAAAATAGCAAGCAATTACTGACCAATATATTTGTGTTCCAACTTACAAGACAAGGTTCTTTGTTTTTTTTTTTTTTTCAGGTGGAGAGTTCGAAATTTTGGGATCAACAATATTTAGTGTGAATATCGGGCTCTTTGTTTTACCACGCAGTGGCAAGTAACTCTATAATGGTTTATAATTTTAAAGTTTTTAGCCTATTTTAATGGATAAGATAAACGGAATATCTGAAGATGATAGTCGTAGGCTGTTTAAATGATCGACTAAAATCATTGTCCCTTGTAAGGATACCTGCGGCCGTAAGAATAGTTACAGCAGTTACTT
Source organism: Bacillus rossius redtenbacheri (assembly GCF_032445375.1). NCBI lineage: Eukaryota > Metazoa > Arthropoda > Insecta > Phasmatodea > Bacillidae > Bacillus > Bacillus rossius. The sequence goes on along the minus strand of NC_086330.1, from coordinate 20,208,825 downwards.
CAGAACAGTGGTAAAATTAAATCATTTTATTCTCCAATGCCAATATAAAATTTTAAAAAAATATATTGGAAGATATGTATAAAAATAAAATGACAACAGCATAACACCATCACAGCAGCTGTTAGTCTCGTGTTACCATGGGCGTGGATTCCTGGAAGAGGGGGATGCAGTGGTATTAATTAAGGGGGCCGATTGCACTTGCAAAATCGTGACTGCGAAACTGTAGAACTATGTTTAATGGAAAAAGTTTCTGTATGTTTTAAATTTTATCTGCCTATTTCATGCATGTAGACCGGAAATATGGGCAGTGTACGACGTAACAAGCACCGTGTCCAGAATTGACGTGTCGGGCTGCAAAATTTCCGTGGGCCCCACCCTTGCGAATCCTACAGATTCGTGAAGCTGTGCTTCGTCTCTCTTGTTGAAGGCGCGCGCGTGAGGGCTCTTCAACGGACGACGGCAGGCCACGTGTCTCCAAGCCACCTCGGGGACCTCCATAGTCATCTCCGCGCGATATTGCCGATGTTCCCCGGAGGACGCCGCGCCGGGACGTCTCGCCGCGAGATTGCGCCGGCGCTCATTAGTGCGATGCAAATGCGCGGTACCGGAACACACCCGCCCCCTTCATCAACGGACTCACCTCGCTGGGCGTCTGAGGTCGTCGCACGTCCCACCGAAGCTTCTGGCGCCGCTTCCTCATTGGCCGAGACACTCTGCACACGGCTCATGAAGTACCTCCTTCGATTCACGTACATGCACTGCGTTTATTTTTTGACGTGACAACGTCTAATAAATCGATGAACGCCGGCTGCACGCACGTCCCGTAACGCACATTGTCCCATTACGCTGTGTCCCGTTACGCTCATTGTACGCTTGCGCCGCATCTATCTCTCTTCCACTCGATTGTAACAACCATCGATTTGAATTTTTCGAGGCACATTAAACTTTAAACACCCCCATTCGTTTCCTACTTTTCCTATCATCGTCCTATCCTTAACAGAATAACACAGATTGGAAGAAGTCAAATGGCAAACATGTATAAAAGTTATAGTTAAAATAATCTGTTCGTTAAAGTAATAAACATATTTGAATTAATGAGTGCAAATAAAAGTATATTTATAAATTAAATTGTGGATTTAATTTCACTCCTTCTTTGTATCCATACAAAATAGTGATAATTCAATAAAAATGATTCAATTTTATTCATAAAAGTATGCAATCATTTTATCAATGTTTTGTTATGATGTCACGTTAAACTATCGTCCATAAACCGACTTTACAGACAACTAATTTTTTGTAAATGGAACAGAAATGTTCATGTAAAATTACAGATATTTGTAACATTAACACACAAACAACTGTGTCACTACAAAATAATGTTCGCAGTAATACTGGACCCGGGAATTTTGTCTCAGTACCTCCAAAAGTTAAAAGTTATTTGTAAAATTTTTCCCTGAATAGTTTTCCAGTATTAACTGCGCAAATTACTAAGCATATTGATACAAAATAAAGTCAAATTATTGAGTATTCGATTCCTTTTTCCATGATCTATGGAAATTGTGCTGGACAAAACATCAATTAGAATATAGAATTGTGCGCAAATTTTTTTGTAAGAAATATTCTGTTTATTTTTAAAAACGTATTTAATATATGAAAAAAGTAACCATAGCCACGTTTTTTAAAAAAATTTATAACATATTTATTGTAGTATTTGTATTTTGTTGCGTATTTACACATTATTTAAATTAATATTTGGTCATAAAATCGTTTATTTTGAATACATAATTAATTAATTCAACACAAATTAGGTTTTCCCAAAACTTTGAAAAAATCAGGTTTTTTCTGGTTATGACAAAAACCTGTTTTTTTTTCAAATAAGTATTTTTATGACGGCTACATACGGACAGTTAATTGAAAACTGCAAACCACATGCTTTAATTTTTCTGTCCTGACATAAAAACGTGTCTTAAGGTCTTATTTTGTCGAAAAAACTTATATAAACAATTAAATAGCTAATAATATAAATTTATTTAAAAACATGTGCAGAAACACGAAATAATAAAAGCAATGATACTAACCCCTTAACGCCTTGTTGACGTCGCGGACAATAAATTTGAATAGGGGTGACGAAATTTGCCTAAAATAAAGGGGTCGGGGAAACACGAAAGCGTCCGCCATGTTTCCCCACTTGCGTGAAACCCTGCGGTCGTATCCCGACCTGGACATAGCTCCCGGGTCGTCTCTCGTGGGAAGTGTGCGACCTGATCACTCAACCACCTTGTCCCTTGATTTGTGAATAAAAGTGATCACTTCTTAATTCTACGGACAGTTTCGTAAATTTGAGAGTACTGAACTTCCTTTCTTAGAATATTATGGGGGATTAGACCTCGAAATCTTGTACATTTACAATATTTTGATACCGCTTGCAATAAATCTTCCGGGATAATTTTTTTTTTGTTTGAGCTAGCCGTAGTTATAGACAAAGCTACTTGTTGAAGTCGACACTTGTGAACTGGTGTGATTATCATGATAGTTGTAGTCGTCCGCATGAAGTAATAAGTTATTTCCTCGCTTACAGTCTAGAGCCTATTAGTAAATTTTTTCGTTACAAGTTGTAGAAGGTCTGTGAGATATAGTTAATGCCTTAACATGCCAAAAATTATGATAAATAGTGATAGAAATTGTGTGTATAATTCTTTTTCAAGTGTCTATATACATATAAGTGATTTTTTCCCGTATGTATAATTTATTTGCTTTATAAATCATAAATTATTACATTATTATTTAGAAATTAATTAAAATTTACAAATGAGAGTAAACATTAATGCTATTTATTGATTTTCATTTTTAATTATAATTAATCTCGATTTTTTTACGAAATCAAATAATTAATTTTAGACACGTGTTTATATTAATATTGAATACTATGTACTTATTAAATGTTTTTTAAATTTGATTGAATTTATACTTTACTAACCGTATTTATAATATCACTCCAGTCATTTTAATATTTTATTTCTAGTAATTATTCTCACGCAAAACTAATGTTAGTTTTTTACTACACCAAGTAAGTATTACGTCTAACGCCTGCACACGTGTAAGTACACGCTATCTTTTTATTTTATTTTTTTAACAGTGTGCTGTATGATCTCCGCCCCAGAAAACCCCTCTTTGAGGTTGGGGCAGCTGCCCGTGGGAAGATAGCACATTTGCATGCAAATGGCGGACTGTTTGAGCAGGCTCCATGTTGACCGACAGACACCCATGCGGGTCGGAGGTTATGGTAGCAGTCAGCAGGGTTTGAACCGCTATTCCCGACTCAGGGTTGAAACGATTTTTGGTCAAACCAGTTACGCTTTAAACCGTAGGTTAATTTCCCGCTGGAAAAAACGACTTTAGGTGAAGTGAATGAACCGCATTTTAGGTTTCTAATTTTTTCTGGAAAAAACAGCTTTAGGTCTTGACACAGTAACGTAAATAAATTTATACTTGAAAACGATCGTTTGTTGGCAAAGATTATTTAATATAAGTGTTTATAGTGCAGATGTAATGTAGATAAATAATAGTTATTTCGGCCAAAGCTGTCATTCATACGATTTTCGGTCTACTGCCTGTCGGTTAAATGACTTTCAGCGAGATGACAGTCTGTATTCTGCCTGTCGTTTAAATGACTTTCGGCGAAATGACAGTATGTCTACTTCCTGTCAGTCATACGGTTTGAAGTCCACTGCCTGTCGGTTAAATGACTTTCGGCGAAATGACAGTATGTCTACTGCCTGTCAGTCAAACTGTTTTCGGTCTACTGCCGCGGCGCTCAGTCCGTTCAGAATGCTGCGGACCGAAGCTGCACCAGAGCTGCTTCGCCGGGGAGCCGTAGAAATCGGTGTGTCCAGCTGGAATATCTAAATAATGGTCGTGGGTGGAAAAGAGCCTTACCACGAGATGGTTCATGTTGAAAGTACCGTACGAAAGCCAGCAGCGAATCTCGAGAATTTCAACTTAAAGGACTCTGCACAGTTGTTTGTTTACCAAACTGTTAATTGAAATGGTCTATGTAATTTTTTTAATGTACTAGATGGAAGAAGTTTAAGGCAACAAAAAAACACCCGTTTTCAATGGATGGTAAATTTGTCGCGTGGCAGCATACGCCAATGTATACTCCGCATTAATAAAAAAAAATTGGTTGTCTGTAAAGTCGGTTTACGGACGATGGTTTAACGTGACAACGTCATAACAAAACATTGATGAAATGATTGCATACTTTATGAATAAAATTGGATCATTTTTATTTTAATAATAAAAGAATAAATAATTGAAATTATACTATTAATCAGATTTTTAAAATGCAAGAAAATTAACCTTTATTGCCGAAATTGTTGTTGTAATAAGCAATGAAAACCACATCAACTTTTCACTTCACTTTATAAACAGTCGAGTGGAAGAGAGATAGATGCGGCGCAAGCGTACAATAAGCGTAACGGGACGCATCGTAACGGAATAATGTGCGTAACGGGACACAGCGTAACGAACAATGTGCGTAATGGGACACTTTTTCATGCGTGCAGCTGGCGTTCATCGATTTATTAGACGTCAAGTCAAAAAATAAAGTTAACGAGTCCTTGAAGGAGATTAAAATCTCCATCAGGCCACGCATTATCTACACCCGCACGAGCTGATTGGAAATGTACACCGCCGCCAGCTCAGGCTTATTTGTTGCTGAACTGGTTATCTTATCATTTCTTGTTATTTATCCTGTCGAAGAAATAAATAACGCATCATGAGGAGGGGGGGGGGGGGGACATTTAACACTGTAACGTTTGCACAGCGCATGGTTTCGCTATTTCTTGTCGCTGCTAACAATCTAGGACTTAGGTTTCAAACATTGTATTAGACTACAACTCACCCACTTCAGTTTACATTTAAGATATACATTTTCGTAAAATAAATAACGACTTTATACTAGAGTAGGCTTTTCGGATGGAGTACTCAGAAATTAAATGAATGTTCTAAACAATTCCACCCGTAACTTCCAACTTCACTAGAACCGAACATATGTTTTGCTATGTGTTGGGGGGGGGGGGGGAGAGTGGCGTTTTCATTTTAACTTCACATAACATGGCAAAGATTGAACTCTTTAACTGTATACCTACATGTTTTTTTATTATCTATGCTATGATAACTGTAGAAAAAAAAAAGATAACGACACGTGGAACTTCCATCCGGTATGTACCAAGAAAAAAAACTTTGGGCGGAGAATAGCCATGTTCTGTGAACACTGGCAATGTGCCCGCTTTTCGGAAGGCGGATGTCATGCATGAGAACATCTAGGCTTCCTTGACTAAGAGCAGGTGGCATATCCAGCACCGGATGTCTGAGTTCATTGGAAATAAAATGTTCAAAACGACTTTAAGTATCCTTCACTATATAACCTATACATACCATCACACAACAATTATAAGTACGCCTGTTTGAATAAATACAACAATATCTTAGAGTTAATTTTCATCTTATTGAAAATATGAAATAACGCGTTTTTAAACACTGAATATTTAATAGGTAAAGTAAGGAATTTTGAAGATTACAAAAAAAATTGTGATAATGTGTTACAATTTTCTTTTATCCATCGACGGCAGCTTAAAAAAAAATTCAGTGTGGAATTTCTCATTCATTAAAGTATAAAAACGTATACAATAGAAAATTCATAAATAGAGCAGAATAAATCCATTTTTACATTTCAATTGTCAGATTCTGTCCCTCGTCAATACTTTGTTTTTCACCCCCAAGCAAGCATTCCTATTTTTTCCACTTATCACCTCAAATTTGGTCATGGCACAGTCCGTAATGCTAGAAAAACTTCCGTGAAATATGTGCAACACCTGTGTTTGTTTGGAGAGCCAAGTTAAATCAGAAATGGCATAGAAATATGGTCTTGGTGGACGTGACTAAACTTTAAAACTTTTAACGTCCCCAACGGTTCAAGATTCTAACACAAGTAATTTCGATAGAAAATAAAGTGAATAAATAATTAAAAGTAAAAATAAAGAGTACCATGAACCACATTCTGGATATAAGATAACTCTTTTCGTTCGGTGTAATGATTCTCCTGTGCTACGCTGAAGAAAATTTAAATATTTTATCACTACATATATCAGGTATTTCTTCAATTCTAGGAGCAGTAAACTTTATTTCAACAAAAATTAAATAAAATCACCAGGAATATCTCTTGAACGAATCCCTTTATTTGTATGATCAGTAGTAATCACTGCTATTATATTATTAACTGATTGTAACGTAGATATATCATTTTTTGACCCATCAGAAGGTGGAGATTCTATTTTATATCAACGGAACACAGGGAGAAGTAAGCAACTCCAGATAAATGGCATAAAAATTATTCATGTAGGACTGATAGAAGTGCCAGATCTTTTTTTCACACACATACACGAATTGAACACACTACGTTTCCAATCAATATATCACGCATCGGTGTATCAAATAAAACCATAAGTGATGTGATTATGAAATGATTGAAAAAATAACACTACCTATGTATAAGGCCATTTCTGATCAGCTTTTGTTATTTACTAAAGGCTCTGTCACACTGTCAAATTTTCGCTACCAACACCTTCCAATATGTTGTGTCAAATCAAGTTGGAGGGTTATGACGTCACTGAAAACGTCACCAGCGCAACCATGTTGGTTTGAAGGCTTCAATTTCCATCAAATATTTGGCAAATAGGACGGGTTCTAAAATAAGTTGGATGCTGCATGCGATCGGCCCAAATCAAAATCGTGCTTAGCGAAAAACGGAAATGTCATCGGTTTCTTTATCAACGATTCTTTAAAATGGCGAAGAGCACTTGACCGATTTTAGAAGTTAAAAAAGTTAAATAACTAAAATAATATTAATACGAATGTCATATGCAAAAACATTTTATGCGTAAAAATTAAATTGTATTTTTATAAATTAAAAAATCTGAAAATCCATTTTATTATGTAATTAATATTATTTTGACGAAAGTGATTCATTTTCAAATTTTTTTTTTAAAATGCACAAACAAAGAATAAGTTTAAAAATTGGTCCAGTACTTTTAATGCATTATTTAAAATTTAAAACTGAAAAATATTTAGATAGCTCAGAACAAAAATAAGCTTTGGTAGTGTGACATGATTTAAAACATATTTGAGATTATATGTCCAACTACGCCGTGTCGAGCCACACCTGCCAAAGGTACACAGAGCGAACGCACTGCAGTGATGAGCTCGCGAGAGGTTTAGCTTATCAGGGTCAGCGATCCGCGTGGCATGGTGCGCGACGTGTTCTGCGAAAACCTGGCCGTATCGCCGCGTGATACCAGCGCGCTATCGTCCCGGCCATATTTCACTGTCGCCTTTTGTGTCGTCCCAAACAATGCCGCGTGGGCGTCAGCAGACATCCTACCTCCGACGTATTTTATATATTAAATATTTTTTTCAATTTAGTTTTGCATTCACTTACACATTAAAATACCATGGATCAGTTAATGATTCATAAAATTACATTTACTAAAAGAAATTCTGAGCTCTGGTCAACAGCATCGAGTTATTAATTAGGTACCTGAAATTATATGTTAAGGAATTGTATCGAAGTTTGCAGTAAATTTGAAAGAAAAATCACATCAAATCATAGTCGACGGAAATTAAACTAATGACCAGCTGAAAGCGAGTCAGTTACGTTTACACATTGCGATCGCAAAAATCGTTCGGAAATTTCAGAGCATGACAAATGCGGTGTGTTTTAAATTATGGCTACTGGCAGACATATACCTAAATTATTTGAAATAAATACCGACTATACAAATTCATTTTTCTTACAAAGGAGCCAGAAAACTTTATAAATAACAACATAAATCTCGATATCAAAACTAAAGAAAAAATTAAATTAAATTGGAATATTTGTGAACTTGATATGAGAACTATACTTTGAATATTGAAGCCAATTCTGAGTAAAGACAAATCGCGGCGCATTACTTGATCTTCAAAAATACCTTTCCTTGTAGATTTGGATCTCAATCTTAAACAAAAAATATTAATAATATTGCTTCTGGTGTTAACTGGTGTATGGTGCAGAGGCCGGACATTGAAAGTGACAATAGTGAATAACGTTGAAGCTTTTTCAATGTGGATTTATGGCACATGACTGGTTGTAAAATGGGCATAAGTATATGAAATGGCAAAATTGGCTCAGTGACATATGACTGTTGAAAGCCAGTGCCAGTATCTAAAAACACATCACATGCAAAGTGTTAAAGTAATAAACTAGGTATGTTCCAATCAAATCCTCAAATACCATCAAATCCTTAGTATTCGAAGGATTCCATATTCAACAAAAAAGATTGAAAAAAAATATTATAAGCAGTAAGGTAAGTTAAAACATTCAAGACTGACAACCTCTGAAGTTTACTAGGTCAGTTTTTTTCTTCATAACTAGTCTGTTACTATTATCCAAAATAATGTTCTTTTGACATGTAATACATAAATAAAATTAAAATATATATTGATTCTGGAAACTTAGTTTGTGAAACAACCATTTAAAGGGTAGACTGTTTAACACCACAGTTAATAATTTTTTTCATTTATAGTACTTTATTTTTGACATTTGACACCTAAATTCGGATTCGAGGGGTACATTTGGAGGTACTCTCTCTGGTTCGAATTAGAGATTATAATTCGCAAAAATTGGGATTTGATCCATCACTAGTAAAATACCCTGAAGGAATGCGATGACTGTAGTACCATTTGCTTGTAACTTATGGTCTAAAACCAAACATATTCTGATTCGCAAAAAATGGGAATTGATCCATCACTAGTAAAATACCTTGAAGGAATGCGATGACTGTAGTACCACTTGCTTGTAACTTATGGTCTAAAACCAATCATTAAGCGGATTCTTGCCGACAAGCGCTTGTGTTCAAACTGAGGTGGAAAAACATGCAGTCGGAATAAATCGTCTCCAAGATCCCAGCGGGCATCGTGGTCCACTTCAGGTGCCCGTTATTCGTGTAGCTGAACCATGACATGTCTCCTGGTTTTCTTTGTTCTCGTAATTGTCCTGTTGAAACAGTCGTAGCTCGTGAAAGCTCCCTCTTCAACCAACTCACGTCAGACGTATGAAACGTAGTATAGCAAACATAGAGTTTAAAAATAAATTATTCATCGTCTGTAACCATCACTTGAAACCGTACAATATAAGTATAAAGTAGGTACATTAACGAGAGATAGTAACCAAAGGTGACCATATTAATTTCATTAGTTTTTAGGCCATAACAAGATTTTATCGTTTAGTTTTAAATTTTGCCATCTTTAAGGCATGGTAAATAATTTATTTCTTCTCTGAAGTCGTTTACGTTTAATATTGAATTAATTTTTGGGAATGACAACACCTGTGACCACATTGTCACACACAATGTTGAGGTCTTTGAAAATTTCTTAATCTGTGATATACTGAATACTTCTCGCAGTTGTTCCAACTGACGTCTGCTGTACGAGCGATTGCATCTGTATCGTTTCATGGAGCTACACTGTAAATATTGTTGTAAATGGAACAGAAATATTCATTATAAATGACATATAATTGTAAATTTGTAAATTTACACGAAAACAACTGTATCACTACAAATTGGTGTACGCGGTCATACTGATTTCGGTTTCTTACCCGGACACTTTAGCTTTGTGCTTGCCAGTACCTCCAATAGTTTCAGTTATTTGTAAACCATTCCCTGATTAGCTTTTCAGTATCAACTGTGCACATTAATAAGAATAGTATAAGGAAATGAAGTCCAACTATTGAATATTTGATTATGTTTTCACTGGTTAAAAAAAAATATGTTTGAATGAAACATCAGTTAAAATATAAAATTGTGTCACAATAATTTTCGTAAGGAATACTCAGTATTTGCTCGAAAAAAATTATTTCATATGTGCAAAAATTAACGATAGACATGTGTTGTACCTTGTTACTATTATGTATTGTAGTGTTCCAAATTATTTCTTGGCAATGGTTTCCAAAGGAATATTTTGTAAAATTACAGGAAAAAAATATTTTTCTGTATGTGTTTGCATGTTTTGAAACTTGCTCATTGAACTTTGGCCGGTGTGAACTTCGCACTGAGCACCCGCGTATGGTATGGTATGCCTGCAGCTACTGTGAAGTATGCCTATGTACATCGCCACCTACGTTCTGACCACATTCTTCGGAAAGAGTGTCGTGAATGCTCGGATCTCCATCCTCCCTCTGCGAGCACAGTTTATGCTGCCAATAAGTTAGCCCCAAACAGTTGTGTCGCACATGCAGTTGCACACCGCGTGTTTCTTCTGTTTTTTATGGGGGGGAGGGGGTAACGTTTTATGTCCCTCCGCGGTGACAGCAGATGACACAACAGTTCCGTTCCGCCACATGCTCGCACAAAACATCGAGTTTCAAGGGGGAGGTCGTCTCCAGGATCGATGTGGTTTTGCATAACAATTCGGATGTGCTTTTGAATCTCCCGGGAACGAGGCAAACCACATGAGACAACTTTCAGAAATGTCTCGTGGGTTCGCCGTCTCGCGCGAGTTCGAATGAACGCGCAGTGTTCCGTCCGAGCACAGGTGGGTCGTGCTACTGGGATTAATCTAGAGTTGTCGATTCTAATGCTCAACGTGCGGTAAACAAGCTGTGGGTGCGGGAACCTAAACTTCCAAACTGACAGTTAGGATCTAATTGAGGCCCGCTGCACTCACGATAGGTCCAGGTGCTCAGTTTGGACTGAACTGGAGGCCTTCCACACACACACACGACCTGTCTTGTGGTTGCTGTTGATGTTGGATGTATCGTTTCATCGTAGAATATGGTAAAGAAACTCTGGCTTTTGCAGTTGCAATTGCACTTATATAGTTTTTTTAAAAAAAAGCAAAGCAACCAATGAGTATAAACAAAGATGTCTGCCACGATACCCAGCTGATGGACTGATGTAGGCCTACTGATTGTTTGGACTGACAGTTTGGACTGGCGAGACACTGTTCCCACACACGGTAGTTCAGACTAAGGGCTCTCAAGCTCACTGGCTTGATTTGATACGAAGTCATCATCAGTTCGTCAGTCCATCAGTTCCGATTAATCAGTCCACCGTCCTTGCACACACACAGAAGTTCCGACTGATAAGTCCACACGATCGTGCAGGGTGCACTTTAGCTACCTTTGAAACCTCCATAGCAAAATAGAGAACCATAAACCGACCTGTTATAAAATTTTCATAAATGTGTTTATAAATATATATCTCCCCCACTTCCCACTTCAGCGGCCCCTGGATAGACTTCCCTGAGACTGCACTGGGGTCGGAGGAGAGGGGAAGGAAGTCACGTGACATGGTCGCCCTCGCGCCTACTGCCACTGCTTGGGAGTTGTGGGAGGGGGATAGGGAGGGGTAAAGGGGGGAGTGACTCACCCAACCCCACAGTCATCACGTGCGTGACCACGCGGAACTAAAGCACCCGTCGATACGATGCGCCCTTTATAACGGTCCCTAATCACTTCTATTATGTTAGTCGCTCCGGTTGGCTGATGGGCGGAGTAGGGGGGAGGGTGGGGCCGTGGAAAAAAAAAAGGTCAATGTCGACAATCATTAAGACGTCAGATTAAAAAAATATCTCCTTCCAAAAGGACGGCGATGGATAAGTCTGTCCTTGGTTTTTTCGTCTAGAACTAAAGAATTTTTGTTTCCCCCTGCGATCGTATTGATTTTAAAATAGCTTTATGTCTCATCAGAGTTCTCCTGTCTCCGCATTTTTATAATTATTGTTAGGGACGTGGTTTATGCGTTGGTAAATGGGTAATGCTGCAGGTGATATGTTTTCAAAGATAATATTTTTAGGGGAAACGTATGGTGGTTTCGTGGTCAGATCCAACGAAGAATTTATCAAAGATCTTACTGATTCAAACATTCTGGATCTCACACGCCATTTTCATCATTGCTATTAGTTAAAGTCTATTTCTGTAAATTCTATACGTTAATTATTTTGCATTTGTTGTTCTGATATAGATATTTTCATTGGATATTTACTTAGCGTAATATAATAGGTGTAAAAATTTGCGTAAGACTTCGTAATTAATATCACTTGCGCCACTTTTCACACCCATTATATTACACATAGTCAATACCTGTTGAAAGTATTTGAGAAAGAAACAAAATGTTCAAGAGAGGTACGGTGTGAAGCAATGAAATTATCGACCTTCCGTGTAGCCGTGTATATGTTCAAATATTTGTGACAGAACAAAAAATTCATTAGAGGTACTGTGTTAAACTTTACATATAAATATTCCTTGGAGCAAAGTTATGCCAAAAAAAAAGTTAAATCATTGATTTTTTTTTCATGTGACACCAAATCTTTAAGACGCGTATGAAGTACTTAAATCCTCTTGAGGTGTAGCTGTTTAAAAATTATTTATGGTCCCGGGTCTTGCAGCCAGCTTCGAGTAAAGTCCGTGATTTTTTTTTCTTACCATCCCATTTCCCCATCACCCCTCTCATTTTGCCCCGACTCCACGCTCAGTGCGCGTTTAACAGGTCGTTGCTTTTCGACACGGGTGGGCGCTCAGACGTCTATCGAGGCTTGTGTTTGTCATCCCCACCCCGACTCCATTTATAGTCTGCCTCGCTCATTTCTAGTGGTGGGAGTTCCAATGTTTTATCCTCCCTCAAACCCCCTCCCCCCTTCTACTCTCTCCCCTCCCACGATGGTGCCGTAATGGACACTCCCCGCATGGCTGGTCACTTCAGTGCGCCGGAAATCCGCGAACAATGCAAACAGTTAACTGCCCCGACCACGGATAGCTCCGACTTAACTGCTCCACGAAGGTATAAACAAAAACAATAAAATTTGAATCCAACATGACAGAACTGGTTTTCAAAATTTCAATCCCATAAAAAATTTTTTTTAACCTTACTTCAGAGATAAAATGTTAATAAATTAAAAAAAACTAAGAGTATTATTGTAGTTTTAGTTATAACCAAAAAAAATTTATTTTAGTGAATTCACAGGGGAAACTAATTGTTGGAGACAGTAACTATTACCTTCAGGATTTAAACTAACGCTGTGCTTTAAAGAAACCAAATTTTAAAATCAAAATACACAAAATTTTTATAGTCAAAATACTGTTGAAACCAAGATGGCGTCTTTCTGTTCGTACATTTCTTCCTTGGGCTCGCAAGTTATAGAAATAAACTGAACTGGCGAAACATTTTGCTGGCCAGAAGTATGGAATGGGCACTGAAAAGTGTTGCGCATAGTATGTACCACTGCGTATAGGAATGAGCACTTAAAAGTTATGTGAAGTTGTTGTGAATACTATGTACTACCTCGTATATGCATGGCAACTTAACATCTAGAAAAAAAATGTACATATATTTTCACACAAACCCAATCTCCATTTTCAGTATTCACAGATTTACGGTGATTCAGGGGGTTTTATTAACATGTTTTCTACCATTTTTAAAGTCAAGTGAGAATTTAAATAAAGAACTTTGCAGATGGAATACCATCTGAATATTTATTTAAAACGTAATATTGGACATACGCGAGTGCAACCTGAAGAAAGTACAAAGATGAATACACACACACAGAAAACAAGCCGATGTCACTGAATAAACAATTGGTAACAGAAGCGACAAAATGTGGTTTTATCCTTGGTTAGTGCATACCAGCAATCTGATGCTCTCGGGGCGTACACGAATGTAAATAAACAATGTTTTCCCATTGAAAGTAAGGGGCGTATGATTTAATTAACAGTTTGTGTGGTAGTAAATACAATAATTCGTCGTAATTTCACAAATATGTTTGAATTCATAGTATTTAGAGTATGCATGCGTGATTCCAATCAACATTATTCTTTTGTATTGGAATAATAAGCTAGTTCGTGCGCATTCTAGCATTGTGTTCCGTGATTCAGGGAATTGTGCAGTATATGCCGAACAAATTTATTTCAGAAAGAATGCATAATTTTTGGTGTAACTCGTCGACATGTTATTAAATAATGATTGAAATCCAGTAGGCGTCTTGTCCATCTCGTTTGCTGGAAAGAATGCGTGATATTTGTGTAACTCTGTGCTTACTGCTATGCAAAGTGTCTCGATTGTACAAAGATATTAGACGTCAATACAAAACAAAAAAAACCTTGCATAATGTTAATAAATGTACGCAAATGTGAAGCCTACATAATTAAATCATTTACAATGCCAGAATTCACTCGCAATCACTAACTAATACAGTACTTAATTCAAATCCGACTAAACTGCTATCCCAGCATTGGCTAAACGCGCCCCGAAAAGATGGCGACCGAAAAGTAAACAAACGATGAACGAGTACGCGGGTAAACCCACTTTGTCGCTTCTGTTACTGTTTATTCTGTGCCGATGTCAAATGTTAAATGCATAAACAGCACAGAGATTTCCTTGAAAGAAATTAGAACAATATTACAGCACGGACGAAACCACTGCGTGAATTTGTCACACAATCATGATAATGTGTTGTATAACCGTCAGTCGCTGTACCTAGTAGCAATTAAATTATCAGCCAAAGAATTTCAATATTTTAGAACATTAATCGCGGTTTTCCTGCTTTATAAATACCACGACGAACATGTCTTAACACCCGGATTTGCATCATAATACAAATAAATTCAAAATATATTTGTCCAATTTGATGAACTAGGTCAGATGCTTTTGAGCCGCGCACGATTTCAGCTAACATATCTTTGGTTTCCTGAAAGGAAAAAAAAAGTCTCCTTTAATAATTATTTTTACCCAATTTTATTTGAAGAGTTACATCCAGAAAATGATTACAATGTAAATATTAATATTAAGACTGTTTTCTTGGTTTAAAATTGTCTAATGTTCCTTATCGAAATCAGAAATGATCGCGTTAAGTTGAATTTATAAAGGTATGTTTGTGACGTTGTGCTGTACCTTACAAGTTATGTGTCACGCCCATATCCCTTTTCCCAATATACCTATCACATCCTTCTTTTATTTTAGATTTAGGATTTTAAAAATTTTGCATTGAGTAATTCTTCGACAGAATAATTTCCCTTCCGGGCCCTTAGTTTTTCTCGACAGCCCTGCTACGGAGAAGCCTGCTCGTTTATGATGGGCACATTCTACGTTTTCAAGTGGGTATATTTACTTGTATTTGTAACAGTGAGCAAAGTGAAGACACTGGCTCTATGCTTCAGTGGAATGTGTTGTCTCTTGTTTAGGTTAGGTTAGGTTATTATAGGTTAGGTTATTATAGGTTAGGTTAGCTTTCGTTAGGTTAGGTTAGGTTAGGTTAGGTCACTTTACTAACTAACCAATGTCAGAAAAATCCTGAAGGGCTGCCCATCCAAGTGGCAACAATTTAGACAACCTTTCAAAAACACTACAGTCAGAAAAATCCTGATGGGCTGCCCTTCGAAAGGGCAAGTTTTCAGGATTATTTAAACACTTAAAGAAACATGTTTTCAGAAATTGGATGGGCTGCCCTTCCAGTCGCTGTACATACAAACCACTGCCAGAAAAATCCTGAAGGTCTGCCCTTCCGAGGGGCAGCATTTCAGTCGCCCCTGTTGTCCTGGGGGACAGCGAGCCTCCCGCCTCCCGGACTGATGTCAGCGCCAGTCTTGGCCGCCGCCCAGGCGCCGCGCCGGGCAGCCGGGGACTCGATACTCTTTGTTTCCCGTGGCGGCACGCGCCTCTCTCGGCTAGCAGGCACTAGGCCGAGATGTAGGTCTAGTGCCTTTACACCTAGTGCCTTTCGGTCTAGTGCATTTCGGTCTAGTGCCTTTCAGCCTGGTGCCTTTCGGTCTAGTGCCTTTCGGCCTAGTGCCTTTTGGTCTAGTGCCTTTTGGTCTAGTGCCATTCGGCCTTGTACCTTTTGGTCTAGTGCCTTTCGGTATAATATCTTTCGGCCTAACGACTTTCGACATCAAGTTAGCGACCACCTTACTATATACTATAACTTTTCATGTAATGGAGCACAAATCTGGTTTCTACAGCAAAAACTAGCACAAATTCAACACTCATTTTTGACAAATTATAAACTTGAAATTCCAATGTGTGGTCTCATGCTTGACACATGCTCTCTCTCTCTCTCTCTTACTTCGGGAAACATACGTTTTTTCTTCCTAACATAACTAATATTATTCCAGTATTCCAAGACTTTTGGGTAAGTTAGCGAATAAGCACTGCCCTGTTTGGATACAACCGTAGCCTTACTTGCGGGCCGCATTCCAGAACGTATCCAAACCAGATCCCAATAAGGGAACAAAACTGCAAAGGTTTTAATAAACGGTGGTCTGCGCGAAGCAATAAATTGATTCCAACGCCATTGTAGTGCACGTTTTAGAGCCATCGATACAATTGTTACGGCAAACATCTTAGAGATAACAGCACCATGAGCCGTCTTTCTAACTTTCTCAACTACTAAAACTAGTTTAAGTTGGGCCGAGGTATAGAACCTGCTTAGATACAGGGAAAACCCATGGCTCAGACATTCGGGGTGCAAAAGGCGTGCAATAACAATGTAGGAGAATAAAGGTTGCAGCGGATGGTCCGGGTTAAGAGTTGGTCAGAGAAGAAAAGAGTTAAAAATACACAAACACACAGAAAACAAGCCATTATTAGCCGATGTTAAATGCATAGACAGCATAGAGATTTCCGTGGAAGGAATTAGTCACAACAATATTACAGCACTGCGTGAATTTTTCAAATAATCACGATAATGTGTTTTATAACCGTCAAACAATTAAATTATCAACCAAAGAATTTCAATATTTTAGAACATTGATCGGGGTTTTCCTGATTTACTAAATACCACCACAAACATGTACTACTACTCGGATTTGCATCATAATACAAAGTGTTGGGGGTTGGGGCACTTGGACGCTAGGTCCGCGTTCATATTTTAGTCGCGTCCGGATTTTGATAAGCAGAGACGCAAACGCCCCTGGTGGTGGCTGGCTACACTAACCATCCACACGGCTTTCAGCAGCAACTAAATGCCAAAGAAGGAAGTAAAATCAACAAACTTACGCTCCAGGCACTCCTAACCTCACGACCAGTCCTCTGAACACATCCTGTTCGTCCGCTCGCTCGAGCAACTTCTCTGTCGGAATAAAAATATAAAAAAAAAAAAATTTAAATGTCACTCATTGAACCTAACCAATCTTCCATTCTAGTTACGCTCGCCTAGACGTGCGTAAACCTACCCTCTCGGAAAAAAAATAATAAAGAACGGTATTTCAGTTACCATTTTATGTATGTAACAAAAATAATGTAACCAAACCTTCGAATTTAAAACAGCAATATGTATATGTATATATATATATATATATATATGCGTGGTTACAACATCAGCCAAAAGTGAAACTTCACAGATAGAGGCATATGCAATTTGTAATTAAAAAATATGTATATATTTGAAACAAATTGTCGTTTCCAGCGTAACTTAAAATGGAGCACTGTAGTGTCGCTTCACTAAACGCTTACCCAAGAGTAAGAAGTAGAGAAGCTAGCTATTCCCCTTCCTCATTTTACTCATTGTTCGCCATCGAGTGCCCCACTCCTGAGCGTCGTCGCCTCTACGTGTCCCGCCGTCAGCCGAAGAAGTTTAACTTCAAAAATTCCGGAGATGCACGAAAGCTAAAATAATATGCACGGAGTGAGTCACGGTAGTTGTGGCAGTATGGTGGATCAGAGGCGGTGGGTTGTGACTCGGGTTAAGTGAATTGCATGTTTCCCCCTCTCTCTTTCACGAAGCACGCGTCACCCCGACGATGCTTTCTTGTTTCCGGAAATAACTCGTCACCCTCTCAGGGTGCTGGAAAAGGAGGGGGGGGGGGGGAAGGTGGGGGGGGGGGGGAATAGGGTATGCCCTGAGCAAAAAAATGTTTTCTGTATGAAAACAGATGTTCGTTTACAGCGAAACAAATATTTATCTACTTCCAACAAGATAAATTGGTTGCCTAACCAAATTTTTTGGTTTACAAAAGTTATTTTGTACACCTGTCGTAAAATAAAGTTCGAGATTATCAAGAGAAATAATTAATGGCGAATGATTACTTCCAATCATCTCAACGAAATTATTTTACAACAGGTGCACAAAGTAACTTTTGGTAACTCATGGAATTCAGTTGCGCAAACGATTTATTTTGTTGCAGCTTTTAAATACATAATTTATATCTTCTTTTAAATTACGTTCTAAGCTTTTGCTGGCACTTAAAGTAAAAAAAAATAAGAAAAAATACTTAATCCTTCTCTCAGTTTGAAGTTTCACCATATCAGGACTATTATGTACATATATTCCTTATCATATTAGATTGTATTTTAAAAAATTCCCAGAAAAGTAAGTAACATACTATGCGCAAGGTGGGGCTCTAACCCACGACCCTGGTATAAAATATCACTTGCTCTACCGACTGAGCTAACCGAGGAAGATATTGATTAACGGAACAAGCAATAAATTATCGGCGACATCCAGTTACTCATTTCTCGCTGACGTAACTGGCTCATCACTATTCCACACAAACTCTTGCACTAAAATTCTACAAGCTTACTTTCAGAAAACAGAACTTGGAATTCAAACCGGTGAACATAGTATTGGCAGTTCATTTATAGTGCATTTTGGATGAATTTTTAATCCTAGTGATAATGAATTGCTGATATATTATTTTTTATATTTAACACATTAGAAGTTAATTTTCATCAATATATACCTTAAATAACCTAAATATATCCCACTACAGAACTTTATAAACCATAAAAACTAAAGCACAATTATTTTTTTTTTAAATAAGGGAACAACAATACCTCATAATAACATATGAGTGAAAATTAACTTGCGCAGAAATGAGTGCTTAACACTACAGCGTATTTCAGTGCTGCATTTTCGACAACTGAATATTTCACAGTCTGAGATAATTATTTTTTACTTAAAGTAGATATGTACAACTAAATTTTTAAAAAATAATAATTTTATTATACTCTAACGTAGCTTCTTTATTGACTTTGGTTATTGTTAGTTGTATAAATATAAAAAAAATGTGAGTGTACTTATTTACGCGCGTTAGAAGATATACTTCTTTTTTATTTAAGACACTGAACTATTTGGAAATTTATTATATCAAAAATTATTTAAATAAATACGTAGTATTCAATATAAATGCAAACATATGTAAACAATTAATTATCTAATTCAGTAAAATAATCTCTATAAACACTAATAATTAAAACAAAAATATGCTGAATGCTTAGTCTTATTTATTAATTTTAATTATTTAGTAAACAATAATGTTATAATTTAAAATGCAAATAAATTGTACATACGGGAACATAACCTCACTTATATAAATACATAGAAAATACACTTGAATAAGTTTATAAGCAAAATTTATATTACCAAAATTAACAATAAACAAATGTTTATTAATTATATGGACCAGTATTCAATATCAATTACTAAAGCATATGATTTAAAAACACACATATAATTTTATTTCTCTGTGACCTTTCTTCATCCTGTCAATTTTTATTGCATGCTGCGCGCGCATCGTAAAAAATTCATTCTCATAATTTTTTTCATAACGCGCCCAGAGAAGTATAACATAACCTCAATTTTATAAATGCACTTGAAAAAAAGTTTATGAACACAATTTCTTTCACTAATAGTCACAATAAATAAATGCTTTTTATATGAACCGGTATTCAATATCACTCACTAAATTATAAGATTTAAATGCATATATTTAGCATTAATTGTATGTAGCCTTTATTCATACTGTGAAAATTTCGTTGCATGGTGCACGCGCATCGTTAAAAACACGCTTATGAATTTTCATATCGCGCCTAAAGAAGTTTAACCTAAAAAAAAAAAAAACATTATTTTACTTTATCCTCATACTCATGTTTTTTTGTTTTGTTTTTTTCCTTACAGCCACTTTCTATAAGGCTCGTGAAATTCCACACGGGTATCAATTAAGCAACGCCGCGTTCTTGTAGCATCGCCACCATGTTTCCACCACCTCAGCGGCCATCCCAGCCACTTGATGACGGTAATGCAGCTCGCGGCGAAATTTCATCCGCTCCGCAGGAGGAGGGCGCCGGAGAATGACGCCCCCCCCCCCCCCCTTCCACCCCCTGGGACTGCTCCCGAGATGCCCCGTGCACGAGGAGGGGGGCAGGAGGGTAGAGGTGTCTCTTTGTCAGCCCGCGGAGTTCCAGGGAGTCCAATTAAGGCGTCCAATTACTCGCTAACTTGGGGGGCGCGCCGGAGCGTCTTTATTGTCATCGCGGCCGCGAGATTACCTCCTAGCTCACTCCTGGGCGCTCTCTCTCTCTCTCTCTCTCTCTCTGGGGGTAGGAGTCCTCGCTCTGCCCCGGGGACAAATAATGCGACTGTCCGGACGAGCGTTACCCGATATCGCACTCTCCGTCCCAGCCGAAACCTTTACCTACCTCTGCAGAGTCGATGGAACGTTTCACGTCAGTAAGGGCCCAATTAATTAACTGCTATAAACTACCGCTTCCCTAAATTACAAGAGAATATATAAATGGCCCATCCACAATTATTCAAACCGCACACTTTCTCGACTCGACGCACTGCTTCCCACACACTAACTCACCCGTCCGCCGCGCCTCGTAAACCCCTCGATGCTCCGATCTTCGCTCACGAAGTCCAGACCTTCTCGTCGCCCCGCCATCGCTCGCCAAGTTGCCACCCGCCCTCTTTAAACCTCGCTGCTAGCTCGCAGGTCGGGTTCGTCCTTTCGAAGTCACACTTCAACAACGTCGACATCATGCCGATCTTATCGAAAGTATGTAGTATAATTAAATTTACTTACTGCTATCATTGCATGTTCCGAGGATAAAAAATTTTACAACATTTTGCAAGAAACAAAATTTCATGCTAATCGAGCTCTATTTCATGAATAATAAAAATTAATCCGTGTTTAATTCACGGCGAATTAAATCTAAGATACCTTTCGAACGTCGGAAATTATTTTTTTTTTGTAACTTTATTTGTTGCTTACGCGCTCAAAATCTTAATAACGAACATAAACAAACATGTTCGTTTGAGTTAAAAAAAAAATACGTAAGAAATAATATAAGAAAATATAATGTGACTTAAGACTTCATAACTTTATTGATGAGTAATATTAACCATCACATGAACTATAAATATATAATATATAACTTGTGCACTCTTGGTTCTACCGTTTGTGTTTGTTTGTAGTATTGAAAATAAAGTAAGTATACAATATTTATTTAATTGGTATTTTCCTTTCTTCGTAGGTAAAATGTTGAATTAAAGCATTTCATTGCTATTCCCTGGACTATTTCATAATATAAATACAAATAGGTGAGTTTGGAAACAATCTCTCAGATTTAAAAAAAAAAAATATCTTCAAATAACTTTTATATGCTCGCCCATTCTTTTTACATAAAAAATTCCCAATTGGAAACGAAATTATTTTCTTTACAATTCATCACCTGTACCTTATTACTTTCAAGAAGAGACACCCCCCCCCCCCCCTTTTTCAATCATCTAACTATTCAAGTTTTGACTATGGAGGCTGAACTGCAGTATTATCCCTAACCGAAGAATTTAATTTATATCTGCTTCGATTTTTAATTCATTCAAATTTTTATACACCTGAATATAATTTTTTTTAATGAACAGGAGCAGGTGTTTCAACTGGTCCGTCGCACATCTGCTTACTTGTTTCAGAAATGTGGGCAGATTCATTTAATGTGAAGGATACTTTACAAAACCCAATGCGAAATTCATAGCCACAGGAAAGTCACGGGATGATTTTTTTTTTTTTTACAAATGTACTGTCCTGCACTTTGTAAATGTGAGTGTGTTCATGCTCACCACAGTACGTGGTGCAACATTAACATTGTTTCTCTCTCTCTCTTGTTTCAGGTACGTGGTCATAACTGTAACATAGCTTAGCCAGCATATCTACTTGCAGGTACGTGCGCACACTCTTTTAAAACAATGTCCGTAAAGTTTTTGCTTCAAAGTAAACATTTCTCGTAAAGAGGTCACTGCAAGTATATACATATATTTCAGGAGAAAAAAAAATTTTTTTGCGGGTTTTGTGCGCTACGATGTTCTACTGTTATACGAAAAGGGGGGGGGGGGGGGCATTTTCAAACGGAGCTGGTGTTATTTTGTAACAAAACAAATATATGCAAATTCACAAAAAAAAAAAAAAAGAAATTTCTGTAAGAATATCACGTTGGAATACCTATAACTAGGGACTGGAAAAATACGCGGTTTCAATGACCACTAGGATAGACTCCACGATTCTCTATCTACTCGGGCAACTATCACCTGGTCATTAGCTACCGACTCGGGACACCAGTTTACTGCGATTCTTATGATTCGATACTTCTTTTGTTGAGTGTTTGCCATTGGCTCAGAGCCCTTCAGGTAAACTGTGATCCAATAACGAGTTTGGATTCCAGCCTGTCTCAAAAGGAATCCGCGAATTTTTCCTGTCTCTACCTATAACCTAAGGATACCTCACTGTTTCACGATATATATTACCACCAGGAAGACTTTTGAACACATGTCTTCTTCTAGAGTGAGTGCTTAATCTGTTATTCGACTCGTTTAAGAAGTCAACGTGTCAGTTGTGAGTATTCAGCACGTGGGGGTGCGAAATACACGATGTCCGGGTCAGCAGAATCACGCAACCAACAGTTTACTTTTTTTGGAAGTTGTGTAAGCCTAGTCTAGTTAACAGGGTTCCTTGGAGGAGCCAAAGAGAGCGATTCAACGTCATGGATTTTGCCATCTTGGATGACCTTGACCTTCAATATTACCTGGTTTTCAAAATAACCTAAAAATAACCTCGAAACCTTCTACTTTTCGAGGTCAAAATTCCTGTTTTGAGAATTTTTTTCCCCTAAAAAAAATTTGGAGTAGCCATTGATTGGAGAGAGAATTTATTTTTCTTAATAAGAGTCGTGTTTCCTTAAAGTGGAGCCTATTTCCGTAAAGAACCCTGATATCCCAAATAAATAATGCAAAATTAATAATTAAAAGAAAATCTGTAAAAATATTCGTAAAACTATTTAAAACAAACAACATTGTTACATGAAGAATGCAAGTCAGATGATTATAAATTTTGACTATTGTAATAAATATTCTATGCATATGCGTAACAGCTATATAAATATGTTAAGAATAGATAACTAAGTAAAAATATGTAAGTTTATATATACAAGCATAATTATAAATGTTTATTCACAGAGCATGCGTTTGTGAGACTTCTGTTGAAATTGGCATAGGTTTCCTCCGTGTGCTTACATTTATTCCTTGAATCAAAGCATAAATGCCCGGGTATGCGAACCCATTATTACTGCGAACACTGTTTTGTAGTGATAAAGTTGTTTTAGTGTACATGTACGAATTTACAAATATCTGTAATCTTACTTGAATACTTATGTTCCATTTACAAAAAACAAAAATATTTACAGTGTACCATCGCTGCATAAACAGTCGGAGTTCAAGGATTAAGTTGAGTTTGCACTCGCGATGTTGGTTATTCTGCGGTAATCTCAACGACCTTTGTTGCTTACCGAGGCAAGTCATGTGTTCATAGTAACCCCGATGGCACTGGGCAGGTCTTGGTAAGGTGTAGTATAACACAATGTGTGTTTTTTTTTAATATTTACAAAATATATATTCTTTTGGAAACAGGTTGTCAAGAAAAAGTTTGTATTACTACAAAAAAAATACTGTACATTTTTTTTTATATAAATGACTACAGCTTTTTTTTTTCATTTGTGATGTACTGTTTTGGAAACAATACAGCGTTTTTCTTGTCGCGTCTATGAAATATTGAACCGTAAATTTTTACATTTTGATTTGAGGTTTCGTACAAACATAAATTCTTGAAAACATGTGGGGGGGGGGGGGGGGGGAGGGATGGTAATCGAGTATTAAACAGTTGAATTTAATTTTAGTTTCATTGTGCTTATTTATGTGCTCCGTTAAGGGGCCCGCCTCGTCAGGGGTGTATGTGTGTTAGTGAGGCGGGATGATAAGCGCGACGCTCGCTAGTGCTTCCAGCGCGGTATAGCCTCTAAGCGCAAGGCTCTGAACTGGCGCGCATTCGTCTCGTCGTCACAGGATAACTGTGAAATTTGAGCGGTGACCATAACATTATATGGCGGAGAAATGAAGATAAAGGTGTTATGCAAGCCCCTTAAGTGCTTTCAAGAATCTGTACGGATTGTTTTATACCTAAAAATTACTCTGAAAATTTTAACGCTTCTAAAAATACAGTTTA